>NC_089782.1:26123121-26175621 GCF_040412425.1 Macrobrachium rosenbergii
TATAAGGGAGCGGATCCTTCCACAAAGCAACAAGTCGTTCTTGGATCGCCTACCGAGCAACATGAAGTCCGTGAGTATTAGTCGAACGGGGAAGGCTCTCTCGAAGTGGAGTCTGTGAGCATTAGTCGAATGGGAGGAAGGAGATTTCATGAGGGAAACCCCGTGGTCTTAGAGATTTTATTAAGTGACTGCATTTGCCTTTCACATCACTGGGAAACGAAAGCAAGGGACGGCATTTCCTCGGTTGATTCATAAAAGGACTGAAGGCTTTTTTCTTTTTCCTTCAGTGGGTAGATTTTTTTTTTTTTTTTCGGTAAAAGCCGGTTTTTGGCTCAAGAGGTGATGAAGCTCATTTCATATTTTGCTCATCTTTATTTATAATAAATGTAGATTATTCACATACAACTTAGTTTGAGTTTACTCACGTATACCAGTAATTTACTGTGTTTCTCCTTCCCTCACTAGGTCTGTATCTTTCATTGCCTATTGGTGCAGGAAGTTTGCTTAAATATATATTTCCATTATGATCATTAAAGCCCGCCATTTTGACAGGGTATTCAAGCAAGTCGAACATTTTCTAATACTGAATTATTCGGAACTTTCGCAACTTTTGGAGAGTCTAATGGTCAATACATTATATTAAATTTCTTGAAGACCCAATACTTTTCCGCATTATGGTTGATATTATTATCAGACTTGGAATTAAAATTTATCTTGCGTTTTCATGGTTCACTAAACTTTATTCAGGATATTTTATGAGGAAAATGTATGTGTCGGCAAAGCTCACGGGGACATAACAACCAAGCCGACTTTCAATTCTGACACTTTTTCCTCATCAAGTCTCCGTTTTTAATCATTTATTGAGAAAAGTTGTTTTATTCAACTGTTTAGATGTCATAAATAGATAAATAAATGAATAAATTTCTAAAGTTATAAAATAATGAATAGAAGCCACCGAACAAAACATGTCTCATACCACAAGAAAACACCTGAAGAAAAGACTTGGAACTAATTCTGAAACCCCTGCTCGGTGCCCCTCGATACCCAGGTCATCCTTGCCTGCCTAGCCGCCGTGGCCGTAGCTGCCCCTCAGTTCGGGCAGCCCCAGCAGTTCATCCAGAACCCAGTGGCCATCTTGAGGGACGATCGTCAGGATCAGGGCAATGGCGAATTCTCTTACGTCTTCGAGGCTGACAATGGCATCAGCGAATCGAGGAGGGGATACATTGGCTCGTTAGGGCAGTCCAACATGGAGGGATCCTTCAGGTATGGAAAGGATGTCTTTTGTGTCCTTGTTGAATTATTCATGCATCCAGCTGTCTGTGCTTGCCTTTGTCTTGTAAATAGGATTCGTCTGTGATTTATGTTAGGAAAACAATTTATTCTTTGTGTTTCCAACTATGATATTGAAGATAGCTGTAGATCCTCAGCGCAGCTAACTTATTATCTTTACTTTCAAGACTGTTTTCTAAAAATAACGTAATTTTTTTTTTTAATTTAACCAATGAACCCAAGACGATTTCCCCGTTATCATAATGGTGAATGGGATAAAAGAGAGATGCTTAGTGCTTGATTCCACTCCTTCAAAACCAAATCTGAAAATCGAATGGTAAAGCTGTTATAGCATCATAAAGGACATCGTTTTCCTTTATATGGTAAAACAAGAAGAAATTTATGAAGATTTTTTCATTTTAGTTCTCTCTTCCCAATGTTTCACACTAAGGGAAAGTAGAATTTTTAATTTTACGTATACTCATGATATCACGCCTGTTCGATTTCGATACAGCACAACGACTGAAATTCGAATAATTGCCATTAAATGTAAGATAGATGAAGAAAATATAGAATAAGATGCATACAAGGTACAGGATGCCACCGAAACGCAAAGACCATCATTGAAAGTAGAAAAGTTGTCATTCTCAGAGAAACGAATCATTTTCCCTCCACAGGTCCCCTCTCCCCGACGGCTCCTTCGTCGAGGTCCGCTACGTCGCTGACGAAAACGGCTTCCGCGCCGAGTCGCCCCTTCATCCCCACCCCACCCACTCCCCGCCCACGCCATCGAGCAGATCCGCATCGCTGAGGAGCAGCGCGCCCGCGGGATTACTTTTGAATGATTAACTAAGCCCCGAAGACCGCCTCTATAATCCCTCGCTTGATCCCACGGACAGATTTCAAATGGAACCTCGACTCACGATTCTCAAGTTGATTTCTTCGTTCGTGTATTCTATGAATGCACGATTTATGCTGTATCTTCGTCTCCGAATTATTGTTTTTTATTCTGTTTTCTTCTGTGATTTTTTATTTTACATGTTGCCAATGAAGGGGAGTACCTGTATGGAAAACGTTTATAAATTGTAATAAAAATCACAAAAAATATTGATGTTTCTGTATTTTCCTCGTATCGTACTCATATTTTTCCTCTTGTTATTTGTAAGTGGTTTGACTTTTTATAAATCTCTTCAATTGTATTTCGACGAAACTTAGAGGCCTAGGTTATTAACGCTCTTCAGTATCAACAGATAAATGGCAGATCCCTTACATCTTCCATGAGTGGACAGAGCTCAAACTTTCTAATTTACTTGAGGATTATATATATATAATATAAATATACATTTATATATTATTCTTATACATACACACATACATATATATACATATAACTATAATATTCTTATATATATACATATATATATGTATGTATTTATGCATGTATGCATTTATACATGCGCGTGTGTAAGCAATTTTTTTTACTGTACATGTCTCATTACAAACCTTTCTCTCGGGTTTTGCTTGAATTTTAACATAAGCTTTAATTCCCCTTAGAATGATTGCAACATTTAACCAAATTTCCTGCAGTTTCCTCATACTTAGTCTGTCTGTCTTGTCTGTCACTGTGTGCGTCTCTTTTCAACCTAAACAGCTGTTCCAATTACGTTCACCTGTGAGTTCTGAACATCTTCACGAAAATAATATGACGACTTTTAAGCCGAACTAGTTTCATGTTACGTCAAGTATGAAAATGCGGGAAAAGAAACTACAATGTGGAATAAGGTATATTAAGAATAGGTGAGTGGGTGCCTACGAGAGAGAGAGAGAGAGAGAGAGAGAGAGAGAGAGAGAGAGAGAGAGAGAGAGAGAGAGAGAGAGAGAGAGAGAGAGAGAATTTCCTTAGGTTAAAGGCGATAGGAAACGGACGTGATTTGGAAAACCAAACTAAAATCATTTTAGATTATATATATATATATATATATATATATATATATATATATATATATATATATATATATATATATTATATATATTATTACAGTTTATATACATATATACAGTATATATATGTCGCATATTAGATAATATATATATAATATTATATATTATATATATATATATATATATATATATATATATATATATATATATATATATATATATATATATAATATATACACATATACGTATGCATGCATGTATGTATGTGCAAATAAAGGTATTAATGAGAACTGAACAGTTCACCACGGCAAAGATTGGGACGGGTACACCAGTTGTTTCTACTGACATAACTGGTGATGTGGGTGTAGTGATGAGGTAGTTACGTAACTGATTTTAGAATTTTTGATGACGATTAAGAAGCCTTTTAAATATAAGTGAAAAGATAAGGGTTATGTTGATGTAAAACTGAATCTCAGGCAAGGTTTTTTGTGTCTTTGTTGTTGAGCATTTGCATGGACAGAGTGACGAAAGAAGTCCGGGAAAAGAAAAGGTGTTGATGCAAGCTTCGGCTGGCAAATTTGAAGAGAAGCTGCAGACACCGGTGAGAGTTTGAAAGGTCGTTTGCGGAAAACTGAAAATGAATGTTACCAAGAGGCAGAACGACAGGGTAACAGATTTCAATATGGAGGCGGTTTGAATCGTGAATTATTTGGGAATAAATTTAACGGACGGTTGCCTGATAATTGCAGAGGCGAGTCACAGAATATTCGAAGCGAAAGAGGTAGGTGGAGATTTTCAAAATGTCTGGAAGGAAGGGAGAGTGTCTATGGAAGAACACTCGGGTATGCAAGAAAGGAGTTTGAATGTTGAATGCAAATGGAAGAAAAATGCAAAATTGGTGTTTGGAAGTAGTCCGATCACCGGAAGACAATGAAGGTCGATAAAGTTAAGGGTATCTTAGTTTAACCAGACCACTGAGCTGATTAACAGCTCTCCTAGGGCTGACCCGAAGGATTAGATTTATTTTACTTGGCTAAGAACCAACTGGTTACCTAGCAACGGGACCTACAGCTTATTGTTGAATCCTGAACCATATTATGACGATAAATGAACTTCTATCACCAGAAATAAATTCCTCTAATTCTTCATCTGCCGGTCGCAGAGTCGAACGCTGCGCCAACAGCGTGCTAACCGAGAGCTCTACCCACCCTCTCAATGAAGAACTATGAAGGTCGATAGCTTTATGAAAACTCAGTATACATATAATAGCATGCTTTGGAAGGAGCGAAAATTAGGAAACTGACAGAAGGAGAAGTATTAAAGCAAAATGGCTCAAATGTCCATGAAGGTACCTATTGATCAGTGGTGCAATTTGTACAGGGATAATTAAATGAAACTGTGGAAGCGTTCTGCGCAGGGTGTAAATTCTTAATTCAGGGTTGAAGTATAAACTTAGTACCGAATAGCGTTTTGTCTTTCTGCTTCACCATTCCCCTAACGGGAAATGGCTCAGTGGTGTTGATACAGAGCCTGGAATTCTCAAACTTCCGCTTTTCCAAACATCTGTTCGAACTGTTTTATGCTCCGAGGCGGTCTAAAAGAAATATTCTCAACTGAAGCCTGTGACCTCGAAATCAGGTTCACAATTACCCGAATTCCGACGCTAAACCGTCTGACCACAAGGAAAGATTCAGGTTGAAAATCTTTAACTGTGGGTCTGATATAAAGACCTAGAGCTTAAATAAAGAATTTCCTTGACATATTTTTTTACGGATGACAGGCCAATAAAAGTAAAGAACGTATCCAAATATCAGTCAACGTGATTTTGAAAATTTCACATAGCATGCATGAATCTATGAAAAGTTCGTGCAATCACGGTCAATAAAACTCCCACAAACACGCATGCGCGCCCACACATTCTATAAGCACACACACACATATATACTTACATATATATTATAAATATGTAATATATATATATATATATATATATATATATATATATATATATATATATATATATATTATATATATATAATGTATATATCGTATTGTGGTAATAACAAAATCAACATAAAATCAACATTATTTATGGAGACCGAAAGAAATAATGCAGCAATAATGTTAAGGAATTGCACTTTCACCACGAAAGCCGGGGACCACGAGTGCAGTCAACATGTCTAGATGACATACTACATCTCATCCAAGTTCACACGCTGCTGATGATGCTTCGGCGTTACTACGAAGCTGTGGAAGTTTATATGTACCATGAAATTAAAGTTATGCTGGAAAATTCACAGTGTAAGCCCTTAGAATTTGAAAATATTCTTTTAGAGAACAGATGTTTAAGTGGTGTTACGTAATCACTGGTAACTAATTTCAGAAGGAAATCAGTTACTAGACAGCAGGCAGATTCTTTTCAATGCATTCTTCAGTTGGCTCTTGAAAAGCACAAACTTTGCAGACTTCAGTAAAACCTAAATTAATGTGTACAAACGAGAGGCATACAACCCCCTTAAGGAACTCCCGAAGAAAAGTAAATATACGTAAGAATGATATACTGTCTTATTCGTCAATTTCACTGACACAACCATAACTTGACTCACTGTTTATAAAATAATTTCTTGTGACAAAATTCTTCACACCATAATAGTTCCTTTTCTCTTTCATGAAACATGCTTCATTTAGGTAAAGTTCTTCGAAAAGAAAAAAGAAAATTAAAGAAAGAAAGGTTCCTTTGTTGACAACTTCCGTTGCGTTTAGCGTTAGGTATGCAATGCTGCTCTGTGTGACATTTTTTTTAAATATCAACCTTACCGACACAATCCACACGTACACGCTTACTATGAAGCTATGAGAGAGAGAGAGAGAGAGAGAGAGAGAGAGAGAGAGAGAGAGAGAGAGAGAGAGAGAGAGAGAGACGTTTGACCTTGTGGGGTAACAGGCCTGGGCAAGGAGACAGTTTTTTTACAACCATTCCTTGGTGGGAATAGGGATGTATATAAGAGGGTGTCTTCTTCCACAGGGGACGAGTCCTTCCTGAGTAGTCACTCGAGCAACATGCAGTCTGTGAGTATTAGAAGGATCTAAGGAGCTCCTCAAGGAGGCTTTCGCCCTCTCGTTTGTACAGAGTGCCTTAGGTTTTATTCAAGCCTGTGACGTTTGTGTTTTTAAAGGGCCAGAGTGTAGTGAAAAACATTCGACCTATTTCTAGTAAATGATTTTATTTTGAAACTAATGATTAGTTATGGCGTAACACTAAAAAAATGGATCCATTAAAAGAATATTTTACAAATTCTATGAGGTTGTATGATGAATGCTGTAGCAAAATTTTTATTTCATGGGGCAAACTGCCTATAAAACTACATATTAAAAATTATCCCAATTTATTTTTATGTATTCAAAATTATTCCAATTTATTTCAGCCCGTCACTTAAGAAATATTTTGTTTATATTATCATCACTATACTATATAATAATATTTATAATTTTCTACAAAAAATACATTATTCCTTAGGATTTATTACTAGATTATTCACTTTGATTACTTTGATTAGGACATTCTGCGTAATTATGGTTCGTGAATTCATTAACCGCAGACGATAATGAAAACGTACGCGATATGAAGTATTCATGTTTAGCAGCGCAGGTACGGTAATACACCAATGCGCCAAAGAAAAGGAATTTTAATGTACCTTAACTACAACCAGAAAAGGAAAGAACTAATGACTTGAAGCCTTCAATATTCGAGGTAGCATCCCTAATCGCAAAGGATCGAAAATGAATCTTCACCATTATCTCTGTGGCTTAACGAATGTCTCCTGACTCAGGTCACCATCGTCTTGGCTTTCCTGGCCGCCGTGGCCGTAGCCGCCCCTCAGTTCGGGCAGCCCCAGCAGCAGTTCCTCCAGAACCCGGTGGCCATCTTGAGGGACGATCGTCAGGATCTGGGCAATGGCGAATTCTCTTACGTCTTCGAGGCCGACAACGGCATCAGCGAATCGAGGAGGGGATACGTTGGTGCCTTCGGTCAGTCAAACATGGAGGGATCCTACAGGTATGGAAGGGCGTAGGATCTTCATTGTGTTTTGAATAGGAATCCTTAGTAATTACGAGAAGGGAAAATGTCTGTTTTCTATTATACATTTCATTTATTTAGTCTAGAGAATGATTGATTCCCTGCAAAATTTATGTCTAAATTCTAAAGCTTTCCTCTATCAACTTGGTTCTATTTTAATATTTGAATGCGCTCAGATTCCTTGATGATTAATGGTAAAATATATCTGAATACAAAATATTAAAATTGATGTCTGAATGGAGATTTACTCTTTAAACATAACAAGGTAAGAATATTATACATTTTATTCCTTTTTTCATCCGTTTTCCCCACTTTGTAACTAAAAAAGAAATCAAATCTTTTCGAGTTCACTACGCACAAGATGACGGCTGAAATCTGAATGATTACCCGTTATTAATTATTGAATCGTCGTGAACAATAATGTTGGAAAATAAAAGTAAAATCGTGACGACTGGAGGAGAAAAACCCTCTAATTACCAGAAAAAAAAACTAAAAGCAATTAGTCAGAGTAACGATCATATATCCTTTCCCCAACAGGTTCCCTCTCCCCGACGGTTCCTTCGCTGAGGTCCGCTACGTCGCTGACGAAAACGGCTTCCGCGCTGAGTCCCCCTTCATCCCCACCCCCCACCCACTCCCCGCCCACGCCATCGAACAGATCCGCATCGCTGAGGAGCAGCGCGCCCGCGGGATTACTTTTGAATGATTACTAAGCCCTGATGACCGCCTCCATAATCCCTCGCTCGATTTCACGGCCAGATTTTAAATGGATCTCCGACTCACAATTCTGAAGTTGATTTCTTCATTCGTGTATTCTGTGAATACATGATTTACTCTGTATGCTGACCACCAAATTCTTGTTTTCCTGTTTGTGTTTCTTATCTGTTGCCAGTGAAGAGAAGTACCTGTACTGAAAGTGTGTGTAGAAAATAAAAAATCATTGTAATGATTACTCTTTTTAATTTCCCATCGAATTCTATTTTTTTTTTTATTTTGAGGTTACTATGGAGTTTTATTCCCAAGCCTAATAAGTCTGGGAATGTTATAATAATCCGTGCTGTTCTTCAAGTTTTAGCTTGTAAAGGATTGTTATGGAATGGAACGGAAATGAACATAAAATTTAGGCCAAAGGCCAAGCGTTGGAACCTACGAGTTCATTCAGCGCTGAAAGGGACATTCAGAGCAAAAAAGTCTTAAAGGTGTAACGGGACGAAAACCTCGCCGTTGCACTATCAAACAATTATCAGGAGACGGTGGAAAGAAAGATAAAGAATATTAAAGGAAGCACGTACAAGAATGAGCGGGGATGCAGCTAGAGGCTGAAGGAACGCTGCAAAGAATCTTAAGTAATGCCTACAGTGCATCAAGTGAGGTGCACTGGCGGCACTATCGCCCCTTATCCCTACGGGGATGATTGGTATGATACACCTTTTCATTGTTTATATAGATCACACCGTGCCCAAGTGGTTATGAAACCCATTTCACAACACCGGGAGGGCTTGGGGCTCCATTCTCAGGGGATGTAAAGTTACTATAGATACAGTCTGCTAAATCGTATTATTTCTTTGCATATATATATATATACTGTATATATATCACAAATTATGTCAACGAACGTTAGTTGACTCTGGAGGATCGCAACCAAGGGAGCAGATGAAAATGGGCTCTGCAACATCACCCCAAACGAATTGCTAGAAATTAGAAAGTGACTTGTGAAAAGATATACCATAATTAATCTTTTGTACAAAAGGACATGTGAAAAAGAATGTACCAATTTAGGCTAAGTATTTCTGTGGACGATATCAAGAATGATAGCGACCTTCTCAAAACCGTATGAAATGTGATGCTCTCTATCTCAGAGATTATCAAACTCAAGCGCACAGTGAAATACAATCAAAAGGGTCAGGAATTTTCACATATAAATGAGATTTAGGTCACAGCATTAATCTGAGCACCTAGCAGTGGTAAAGGAATGGCATGGAAGGGAATGGAATATAGTTTCGGCCAAAGGCCAAGCACTGGAACCTATGAGGTCATTCAGCGCTGGAAAGGAAACTGAGAGTAGGTAGGTTTGAAAGGTGTAACAGGAGGAAAACTTCGCAGTTCACTATGAAATAATTGTTAGGAGAGGGTGGATAGCAAGATGGAAGCAAGATATCAATGGAGGTACAGAAAAAGGAACGAAAGGGGTTGCAGCTAGGGGCCGAAGGGACGCTGCAAAGAACCTAAGTAACCCCCTACGGAGGCACTGCTAAAGGAAGAGCCTGGAATCCGCCACCAATAATCCAGGCAACAGTGTGAACATAACAGGAAAACGCGAGAAGCAAGATTCTACTGATGATATCATTCCCAGACCTATCCTAGAGCAATTCTTCAGCAATCAAACAACCCAGGAAGAAACGAATGCGTCCCAGGTGCATGCTAAAGTGAGTTTAATAAGCTGTCACCTTAATTCCATTACAGTACCAACTGCCTCCCTCTTGGCGAAATAATCCGACCTCACTAGCGGATCGGGGGGTGGGGAGGGGGGCACCTGGGCATGTGGCCCCCATGAAAAATAAAAAAAATAATAATATTGAAGATTTAAATAATAACATAAATAAGAACTATAAAAATGGAAAAAAATAAAAAACCGATTAAATAAATAATATACACATATACTGTATATTACAGATATATACTGTATATATATATTTATATGAAAATTGGTGCCCCCCAATGAAATTTTTCTGGATCCGCTAGTGTCCTGCCTGACTCCATCACTCAGTTATTTTACCATATGGTTTTCCTACGTTAATTGTATTTCCGTGGGCATTACGTTTGTGTAAATTTATAACACTGGTCATCTATCCTTACAATTTATTATTAACTTACTTTTTTGGGGGGAACAGGGTTAGGTTAACGTATTTTCATTCGAGAATATGTTTTACCTTTGTATCAGTTTTATTTTGAACTTTCTAGTATTTATAACGATGGTTCATTTTTGTCTTTAGGGCTCTGATGATAGAAAGTTTATTGAATGCTAAACACTGACAATTTTTATCACTTCTAGCGTTTGTCTTCTTACGGAAACTCGGTTTTTCTCAGAATAAATCGAAAGATTTTATATATATATATATATATATATATATATATATATATATATATATTATATATATATATATATATATTAGATAGATAGATATATATATATATATATCACAATAGATAGATAGATAGATAGATAGATAGATAGATATACAGATACACTCATACAATTATATATACATTTATATATATTACATATATATATACATATATACATATATATATATATATATATTATTGTATTATATATATATAGACAGATGGTTTATATAATGAAACAAAAAACCATCGCATCTACAGCCTTATACATATTCATATTACTATATTTTATAAGACAGGATGGTTTAGAAATGAAAGAATAAACCATCGCATCTATGTATGTATATAGAGCAATATGAACTATATTTTATATATATATATATATATATATATATATATATATATATATAGAGAGAGAGAGAGAGAGAGAGAGAGAGAGAGAGAGAGAGAGAGAGAGAGAGAGAGAGATATTACTGAGTGAAAGAAATAATTTCAGTAAAGACTTTAGAATCTTACAACAACGAAGACTCTTTCAGGAATAATGAAAATGATGCACTTCATCTTAAGGAAGTAGAGGTAATAATGATAGTTCTTTAGTGAACGCGTGTCAGTTATGAAACGAAATTGCATCTTGTTTTTTTTATGTTACATAGTTTCTCCTGACTAGTGTTCACGTCATTTGCCAGTTCTATGCCTGTTAGTTTTTTTTCTGAAACACACGGCATAAAATTCTCTAAAAAAAAAAAAAAAAAAAAAAACGGGCTGTTGTGAGTACTTTTGGTGCTGAGTTCTTCATCAAAATGACCCCGCTTTCCCCTACGAATTTTTTCTTTTCATTGCACAGAGAGAGAGAGAGAGAGAGAGAGAGAGAGAGAGAGAGAGAGAGAGAGAGAGAGAGAGAGAGAGAGAGAGAGAGAGAGAGAGGTGTTTGACCTTGTGTGGGACCGGCCTGGACAAGGCGAATATTGTCTTTTTGTATCATTACCTCGGTCGCCCCGAGGATGTACAGTATATAAGAAGGTGTCTTCTTCCACAGGGAACGAGTCCTTCCTGAACGTTCACTCAAGCAACCATGAAGTCTGTGAGTATGAGAGGATCTGAGGAGTTCCTCAAGGAGGCTTTATTTCCAGATCTTAGGAGTTACCTGTTTCGTCTAAGTAGGAGCCTGATGAAACATTTTTATTCTGTGAATATTATTAGGATGATGATTTAACATTTCAAGGCATTTATGTCAAGAAACCTATTATAGTTGAATGTTATTGGGCCTTAAATTAGACAAGCCCCAGTTACTTTGAAAAAAGTTATAAATTATTCATCAGCTGGAATTCTTTCACATCACTTGAAGTGCTGGTCGATAAATACATATTCTTTGCTTTGTTACAGTAATCATTCATCGAGAATGTCTCCCCCTGTTCATTCATAAATAGATACTGAGATTTATTGCCAGACCTTTGAATGGGATGGGATACTCCTCGCTTCACAGACCACTTATTTATTTAATCAATTCTATCGTGTGATTCAACCCGTATCTTCAAAGGTATCATTTTCTTTCAAATTTATATTATCATCTGAATCTTAAGACATATTCAGTGTCAACTTAATACAAAATATTTGTGTAAGTATAAGCAAATACACACGAATATAGGTATTTTTAATTACTGACAGGTGTGTCTTCAAGCAAAAACGGTAGAAAGGGAAAAATATTATGCCTTTGTTAAGAAATCATTAATGTTTAGTGAGTTCATGAGATTCGATATTTCATTGTTGATGGTCAACAATTATTTCGAATTCTTAGTCACAAAAATAAAAAGGCCAGTAGAGACTGAAGTCAAGTTTTCTCATATCACTCAGGTCATATATTTTCTAACGCTGTTTTTAACGAGAACCTCCTGACGCAGGTCATCTTCGCCTGCCTCGCCGCCCTGGCCGTTGCCGCCCCTCAGTTCGGACAGCCGAACCAAGCGGTCATCCTGAGGGACGACCGTCAGGATTTGGGCAATGGCGCTTTCGTTTACGAATTCGAGGCCGACAACGGCATCAGTGAATCCAGGAGGGGATTTTCAGGGTCCCAGGGGCAGAGCAACATGGAGGGATCCTTCAGGTATGGAAAGGACGTTGGATTTTCCCTCCTCTCTCTCTCTCTCTCCTTGTTCTTCACCATTATGTCTGTTCATTTTTAAGGATGGTTATATGATAAATATCGAACAATCATGTAAAATCGTATTCAAAGAAAATATTGCTTTCCATGTTGCAAAAAGAAGGAAAGTTATTTTTTCCCAGTTATTGCTCCATTGCAATGTATCAGACAAAACTGTTGTACTTCATTCTGCTCAGTTAACCACACAATTCTTCAATTTACCTAATCCACTTTCTCTCGAAATCCTTTCCCCAACAGGTTCCCTCTTCCCGACGGATCCTTCGCTGAGGTCCGCTACGTCGCTGACGAAAACGGCTTCCGGCTGAGTCCCCCTTCATCCCCACCCCCCACCCACTCCCCGCCCACGCCATCGAGCAGATCCGCATCGCTGAGGAGCAGCGCGCCCGCGGGATTACTTTTGAATGATTTACTAAGCCCTCATGACCGCCTCTACGATCCCTCAGTTGTTTCCTGTTTATATTTTGATACGTTGCCAATGAAGGGAAGTACCTGTGCTGAAAATGTACATAAATAATAAAAAAAAAATTAAATATATTGAACGTTTTAGTACTCCATTGAATTTTGAGTTTGTTTTTTGAGGTTACTGTTGTGTTTGTTATTGAAAGTCTTATTCCTAAGACTAATAAGACTGGTCAAGTGGTCATGACACCCATTTCACCGCCCCGAGGGGCTGGGTTCGATTTCCAGGCAGTGCAAAGGATTATGGATGCTGTCTTCTAATTCTTATTGTGCTTTTTTTTTATATAAATATTGAGTTATGTAAATGAACGTTAGCCGAGTGTAGTGGGTATCAACCAAGTTTGAAAGTGGACATGGTAACATAACTCCGAATGGTTTGCTGGAAATTTGAAAATGACTGGAGGAAAGGAGTAATTAATCTTTTGTACAATGGGTTTTGTGACAAAGAATGTACGGATTATATACAGGCTTAGTATTTCGGTGGACAATAGCAAGAATGCTAACGATCGTCTCAAATGCGACAACAAATCTCATTTCTCGCTCTCCTGAACCTACCGGGGCTTCGTTCATCGTTGTATATTCGAACAAGAAAGTAGATATCGTTAATTTTCACGAAAAGTCTTTCAAGAATTGTAATGAAATTCATGACGGGCTGTTCTCTATCGCAAAGATCATCTCAACACAAGAGCACAGAGAGATGCAATCAAAGAGGTCACGAATGCTCATAAGTCAGTGAGAGCTGGGTCACAGCATTAATTCGACCACCTGGCTCTGCTAAAGGACGACTCTGGAATCCACCATCCAGTCAATAATGTGAACATAACAGGAAAACGCTAGAAGCTAGATTCTACTGGTGGTACTATTCCCAGACCTATTCCAAAGGAAGTTTTCAGCAATCAAACTTCCAAGAAAGAGCTGAATGCGGTTGAGTCTTCATTCCCTAGCTATAGAATTTTAACAGACGAGGGATGGGACATCTTCCTGAAGAGGAGAGACTATTTACTTGTGGACAAAAGCAAACCGAAAAGCATGTCATTGCAGAATGGCCGGAGACACTTTACTTACGAAACCGGTTTGGTTTTTAGTGTTCGCAACTTGTTTCACGAAATTTCAGATTATAATGTAGTAGGTAAAACGTACTAGAACTGAATCGAATTGAATATAGAATTTAGGCCAGGGGCCAAGCACTGGGACCTGAGGCCATTCAGCGCCGAAACGGAAATTGACAGTAAAAGGTTTGAAAGGTGTAACAGGAGGAAAACCTCTCAGTTGCACTCAACTGTTAGGAGAGGGTGGAAAGCAAGATGGAAGAAAGAGAATATGAAAGGAGGTACAGTAAAAGGAACGAAAGGGGTTGCAGCTAGTGGCCGAAGGGACGCTGCAAAGAACCTTAAGTGATGCCTACAGTGAACCGCATGAGGTGCACTGACGGCACTAACCCCCTACGGTGAATATGTACTATAGAAAGATGTCGCGCACTGCGATGACAGTTCGTGTAGTACATAGTGGTCATAGACTTCATATGTGTGTGTCTGTATACTTTATTAACTATGTCACTGATCGTTGAGTTTGTTTTGTTTTTTCTGGAGTCCTTCCCAGTTTTGCAAAGTCGTTAGTGTCGCATTTTTATATTAACTGGACCAAAAACTGATCTTTTGTAAGATATGAAAACGTTGAAATGTTTAATCTTTCGTAATTACGGAAGTATTATAATTTTGTGGTGCAGAAATCTTTCTGTCTGTCTATCTGTCCATCCCCATACCGTTTTTCGCAGGATCAAAAACCTACCTCCTGGCGATAATCCTACCCGTCACCACCATTCAGTTTTATTCTAGCATATGGTTTCCATACGGCAATTATATTTCAGTGGACCATACATTAGCTTCATATTTCATTATTAACTTACCTTTTTGGGGGACGGGGCTGGTTTATGTATTTTCATTTGGGAATATGTTATACCTTATCAATTTCATCTTGAAATTTATATATGTTCTTTTAACGCCAGTTATTTTTATATTTTTGGCTGTGATGATGGAGAACGTTTTTGAAAGCTAAGCATTAAACATCTGTATCACTCTTGTAGTGTTTGTCTTCCTACTGAAACTCGTTTTTTCTCAAAATAAGTCGATGAATGGTATATCTATCTATTTATCAAGTCTATGGATTGTTCCCTTCCTACCACCCACCAATCTTACTTAAAAAAAAAAAGGATAGGTTCTAGCAACTTCACACAAAAAGATTTGCTAAGCACACACACACACACACACACATATATATATATATATATATATATATATATATAAATATATATATATATAATGCATATATATATACATATATATATATATATATATATATATATATATATATATATATATATATATATATATATATATATATATATATAATACAATCGTGCAAAGAATAATTACGTAAAAGAATATATGCTTCGTAATGCTTGCAGGTGAAAGGTTGAATACTTTTAAAGCCAAGACAGAAAGGGATCGAGAGAGAACTTCCCATAGTCCAATGTGAATACAGAGTGAATGAAATATTGTATAGGAAGTCTTAAGAATAGAGGAACCACGAGTAAGCTCCTTCCAAATAAAAGTAAATGATACACTATATATAAGTTTCAAGGAAGTCGACGGAATGCTGATGGTTCTTTGGATAGATATTAACTTCGGTGATGTACCCTTTTTTTACTGTTTATGTGATGTAATTGCATTTTGTATTTTCCTACTATCACTAATTTTGTAGGACTTGTGTTTGCACGTCATTTGCCAATTCTAAGGACCTTAGTTTCTTTTGTAAAATACATATGACCTAAACTTCTTGGGGGAAATTAAAAAAAAAAAAATGGAAGTGTGAAGCACTTTTAACTGGTGATGTTTTTACTGTTTAAAATTGCATTTTTTTATTTTCCTACTATCCTAATTTCGAGGACGAATGCCAATTCTAAGGACCTTTTTCTTTTGCATATGACTAAACTTCAGAAATTAGAAAGAAAAATGGTAGTGAGAGAGAGTTCTTCATCAAAATGAGACAGAGAGAGATTGAGAGAGAGAGAGAGAGAGAGAGAGAGAGAGAGGTGCATGACCTTGTGTGGGACCGGCCTGGACAAGGAGAATATTGTATTTTTTTGTACCATTACCTCGGTCGCCCCGTCTCGTCCATGCAAGTGGGAAAAGGGATGTATATAAGAGGGTGTCTTCTTCCACAGGGAACGAGTCCTTCCTGAACGTTCACTCAAGCAACATGAAGTCTGTGAGTATGATAAGGATCAGAGGAGTTCCTCAAGGAGGCTTTATTTCCAGGTCTTAGGAGTTACCTGTTTCGTCTAAGCAGGAGCCTGATGAAACACTTTTATTCTGTGAATATTATTAGGAGATGATGATTTAACATTTCAAAGCATTTATGTCAAGAAACCTGTTATAGTTGAATGTTATTGGGCCTTAAATTAGACAAGCCCCAGTTACTTTGAAAAAAGTTATAAATTATTCATCAGCTGGAATTCTTTCACATCACTTGAAGTGCTGGTCGATAAATACATATTCTGTGCTTTGTTACAGTAATCATTCATCGAGAATGTCTCCACCTGCTCATTCATAAATAGATACTGAGATTTATTGCCAGATCTTTGAATGGGATGGGATACTCTTTGCTTCACTGACCACTCATTTATCTAATCAGTTCTATCGTGTGATTCGACCCGTATCTTCGAAGGTATCATTTTCTATTATATTTATATTATCATCTGAATCTTAAGACTTATTCAGTGTCGACTTAATACAAAATATTTGTGCGTATAGGCAAATACACACGAATATCGGTATACTTAATTACTGACAGGTGTGTCTTCAAGCAAAAAGGGAAAAATATTGTACATTTGTAAAGAAATCATTAAGTTTGCAGCTCAAACGAAAAAATGTTTAGTGAGTTCATGAGATTCGATATTTCTTTGTTGATGGTAACATAATCATTTCGAATCCTCAAGTAACAAAAAAGCCCAGTAGAAGAACTGAAGTCAAATTTTCTCATATCACTCAGGTCATATATTTTCTAACGCTGTTTTTAACGAGAACCTCCTGACGCAGGTCATCTTCGCCTGCCTCGCCGCCCTGGCCGTTGCCGCCCCTCAGTTCGGACAGCCGAACCAAGCGGTCATCCTGAGGGACGACCGTCAGGATTTGGGCAATGGCGCTTTCGTTTACGAATTCGAGGCCGACAACGGCATCAGTGAATCCAGGAGGGGATTTTCAGGGTCCCAGGGGCAGACCAATATGGAGGGATCCTTCAGGTATGGAAAGGACGTTGGATTCCCCCCCCCCTCTCTCTCTCTCTCTCTCCTTGTTCTTCACCATTATGTCTGTTCATTTTCAAGGATGGTTATATGATAAATTTCGAACAATGGTTATGGTAATCGTATTCAAAGAAAATACTGCTTTCCATGTTGCAAAAAAAGAAAGTTATTTTTTCAGTTATTGCTCCGTTGCAATGTATCAGATAAAACTGTTGTGTTCAATCTACTCAGTTAACCACACAATTCTTCAATTTACCTAAAACCAATTTCTCTCAATCCTTTTCCCCAACAGGTTCCCTCTCCCCGACGGATCCTCCGCTGAGTCCGCTACGTCGCTGACGAAAACGGCTTCGGGCTGAGTCCCCCCTTCATCCCCACCCCCACCCACTCCTGCCCACGCCATCGAGCAGATCCGCATCGCTGAGGAGCAGCGCGCCCGCGGGATTACTTTTGAATGATTTACTAAGCCCTCATGACCGCCTCTACGATCCCTCAGTTGTTTCCTGTTTATATTTTGATACGTTGCCAATGAAGGGAAGTACCTGTGCTGAAAATGTACATAAATAATAAAAAAAAAAATTAAAATATATTGAACGTTTTAGTACTCCCATTGAATTTGAGTTTGTTTTTATAGTCACTGTTGTGTTTGTGGAAAATCTTATTCCCAAGACTACAAGACTGGTCAAAGAGTGGTCATGACACTATTTCACCGCCCCGAGGGGCTGGGTTCGATTTCAGGCAGTGCAAGGATTATGGGTCTGTCTTCTAACTCTTATTGCGCCTTTTTTTACATAAATATTGAATTATGTAAATGAACGTTAGCTGAGTGTAGTGGGTCTCAACCAAGCTTGAAAGTGGACATGACAACAGAACCCCGAATGGTTTGCTGGAAATTTGAAAATGACTGGAGGAAAGAATTAAATCTTTTATACAAGGGTCTTGTGACAAAGAATGTATGAATTATATACAGGCTTAGTATTTCGGATACAATATCAAGAATGCTAATGATCGTCTCAAGTGCGGCAACAAATCTCATTTCTCGCTGTCCTGAACCTACCGGGGCTTCGTTCATCGTTGTATATTTGAACAAGAAAGTAGATATCGTTAATTTTCACGAAAAGTCTTTCAAGAATTGTAATGAAATTCATGACGGGCTGTTCTCTATCGCGAAGATCATCTCAACACAAGAGCACAGAGAGATGCAATCAAAGAGGTCACGAATGCTCATAAGTCAGTGAGAGCTGGGTCACAGCATTAATTCGACCACCTGGCTCTGCTCAAGGACGACTCTGGAATCCACCATCCAGTCAATAACGTGAACATAACAGGAAAACGCTAGAAGCTAGTTTCTACTGGTGGTATTATTCCCAGACCTATTCCAAAGGAAGTTTTCAGCAATCAAACTTCCAAGAAAGAGCCGAATGCGGTTGAGTGCTCATTCCCTAGCTATAGAAATTGGATGTTGGAACAGACGAGGAATGGCCATACTTCCTGTAGAGGAGAGACTATTTACTTGTGGACAAAAGCAAACGAAAAGCACGTCATTGCAGAATGCCGAGACACTTTACCTACGAAACCGGTTTTTGGTTTTTAGTTTTCGCAACATGTTTCACGAAATTTCATATTATAATGCAGTAGGTAAAACGTACTAAACTGAATCGAAATGAATATAGAATTTAGGCCAGGGGGCCAAACACTGGGACCTGAGGCCATTCAGCGCCGAAACGAAATTGACAGTAAAAGGTTTTGAAATGGTAACAGGGAGGAAAACCTCTCAGTGCACTATGACTCAACTGTTAGAAGGGGTGGAAAGCAAGATGGAAGAAAGAGAATATGAAAGGAGGTACAGTAAAAGGAACGAAAGGGGTTGCAGCTAGTGGCCGAAGGGACGCTGCAAAGAACCGTAAGTGATGCCTACAGTGAACCGCATGAGGTGCACTGACGGCACTAACCCCCTACGGTGAAAATGTACTATAGAAAGATGTCGCGCACTGCGATGACAGTTCGAGTTAGTACATAGTGGTCATAGACTTCACATGTGTGTCTGTATATTTTATTAACTATGTTACTGATCGTGGAGTTTGTTTTCCTATTTTCTGGAGTCCTTCCCAGCTTTACAAAGTCGTTTTGTGTCGCATTTTTTATATTAACTGGACCAAAAACTGATCTTTTGTAAGATATGAAAACGTTGAAATGTTTAATCTTTCGTAATTACGGAAGTAATGTAATTTTGTGGTGAAGGAACCTTTCTGTCCGTCTATCTGTCCATCCCTATACCGTTTTTCGCAGGATCAAAACCCTAACTCCTGGCGATAATCCTACCCGTCACCACCATTCAGTTTGATTCTAGCATATGGTTTCCCTATGGTAATTGTATTTCAGTGGGCCATATATTAGCTCTCATATTTTATTTCATTATTACCTTTGGGGGGGACGGGGCTGGTTTATGTATTTTCATTTAGAATATGTTATACCTTATCAATTTCATTTTGAAATTTATATATGCTTCTTTTAACGGCGGTTATTTTTATATTTTTGGCTGTGATGATGGAGAATGTTTTTGAAAGCTAAGCATTAAAAATCTGTATCACTCTTGTAGTGTTTGTCTTCCTACTGAAACTCGTTTTTTTCTCACAGTAAGTCGATGAAAGGTATATCTATCTATTTGCCAAGTCTATGGATTGTTCCCATCCTACCACCCACCAGTCTACCCTGCTTAAAAAAAAAGATAGGTCTGCAAACTTCACACCAAAAGATTTGCAAGTTCTACACAACACACACACACACACACACACATATATATATATATATATAAATATACAAATATATATATATATATAATGTATATATATATATATATATATATATATATATATATATATAATCGTGCAAGAAATAATTACGTAAAAGGATATATATATTCATGTCGTGCAAAGAATAATTAGGTAAAAGAATATATGCTTTCAATGCAAGAGGAAGGGGAGAATAGAGAGCCAAGACAGAAAGGATCGAGAGAAAGGCAATCCCATAGTCCTAATGTGAATAAAGAGCTGAACGAAATATTGTATAGAAAGTCTTAAGAATATAGAAACCACAAGTAACTTCCTTCCGAAAAAATTTTTAATGATGCACTGTACATGTTTTAAGGAAGTCGACGAAATGCTGATGGTTCTTTGGACAGATATTAACTTCGGTGATGTACCCTTTTTTACTGTTTATGTGATGTAATTGCATTTCGAATTTTCCTACTACCATTAATTTTGTCCGACTTGTGTTTGCACGTCATTTGGCAATTCTAAGGATGTTAGTTTCTTTTGAAAAATACATATGACCTAAACTTCTTGGGAGAAATAAAAAAAAAAATTTAAATGGTAGTGTGAGTACTTTTGCTGCTGAGTTCTTCATTAAAATGACTCCCCCATCCCGTGAGAATGCTCTTTTCTTTTCATTGCACAGAGAGAGAGAGAGAGAGAGAGAGAGAGAGAGAGAGAGAGAGAGAGAGAGAGAGAGAGAGAGAGAGAGAGAGAGAGAGGTGTTGACCTTGAATGGGACCGGCCTGGACAAGGAGAATATTGTATTTTTTTGTACCATTACCTGGTCGTCTCCTGGGATGTAGGATGTATATAAGAGGGTGTCTTCTTCCAAGGGAACGAGTCCTTCCTGAACGTTCACTCAAGCAACATGAAGTCTGTGAGTATGAGAAGGATCTGAGGAGTTCCTCAAGGCTTTATTTCGTTTACCAAATGATCTTCCCGGGTCTTAGGAGTTACCTGTTTCGTCTAAGCAGCAGCCTGATAAACACACTTTTATTCTGTGAATCTTATTAGTATGATTATTTAACATTTAAAAGCATTTATGGCAAGAAACCAATTGTAGTTGAATGTTATTAGGTCATAAATTTCGACGACATATGTTATTCCATTAGACAAGCCCCAATTACTTTGAAAAAAGTTATAAATTATTCATCAGCTGGAATACTTTCACATCACTTGAAGTGCTAGTCGATGAACACATATACTGTGCTTGGTTATAGTAATCATGCATCGAGAATGCATCCACCTGCTCATTCATAAACAGATACTCACTGAGGTTTATTGCCAAATCTTTCAGTGGAAATCGGATATTTAGCTAAATTATAAGTTCCGCTTCGCCGACCACTAATCTATTTAATCAATTCTATCGCGTTATTCAGCTATTATCTTCTCCGTCGGTATAAAAACGTGTTGAATTTATATTCCATCGGAATGTTAAGACAAATTTAGAAGCAATTTAATGTCCATATTTGTGTGTATATACATAAACACACACGAAAGGCAGTATACTAAATTACTGGAATGTTTTTCAAGAAAGTAAAAAAAATAGTGTATTTATAAGGAAATCATTAAGTTTGCAGCTCAAACGGAAAAAAGGTATAGTGATCTTGAGATTCGAAATTCCATTGTTGATGGTAACATAATTATTTCGAATTCTATGCTACAAAAAAAAAAAAAAAAAAAAAAATCCATAAGTTTAGGAGCTGAAGTATCTCCATGGCGGGTGAATGTCACTCAAGTCATGTATCGCTTAACGCTATTTTTAACGAGAACCTCCTGACGCAGGTCATCTTCGCCTGCCTCGCCGCCCTGGCCGTTGCCGCCCCTCAGTTCGGACAGCCGAACCAAGCGGTCATCCTGAGGGACGAACGTCAGGATTTGGGCAATGGCGCTTTCGTTTACGAATTCGAGGCCGACAACGGCATCAGTGAATCCAGGAGAGGATTCCCAGGGTCCCAGGGGCAGAGCAATATGGAAGGATCCTTCAGGTAAGGGAAGGACGTTGCATTCTCTCTCTCTCTCTCTCTCTCTCTCTCTCTCTCTCTCTCCTTGTTCGTTTCACCTTTATCTCTGTTTCATCGTTATGATCTTCATTTTAAATATTCGAACAATCATGTAAAACTATTCAAAGAAAAACACTGTTTTTCAATGCTGCAAAAAGAAAAAGCGATTTTTTCAGTTATTGCTTCATTGCAATGTACAGAATAAAACTGTTGTGTTGTATTCTACTCACTTTACCAAGCAATTCTTCAGTTTTCCTAATCCACTTTCTCTCGAAATCCTTTCCCCAACAGGTTCCCTCTCCCCGACGGATCCCTCGCTGAGGTCCGCTACGTCGCTGACGAAAACGGCTTCCGCGCTGAGTCCCCCTTCATCCCCACCCCCCCTCCCCGCCCGCGCCATCGAGCAGATCCCGCATCGCTGAGGAGCAGCGCGCCGCGGGATTACTTTTGAATGATTTACTAAGCCCTCACGACCGCCTCTACGATCCTCGCTTGTTTCCTGTTTTATTTTTTGATACGTTGCCAGTGAGGGAAGCACCTGTACTGAAAATGTATATAAATAATAAAAAAAAAATAATAATATAATTATTGAAAGTTTTAGTACCCCATTGAATTTTGCGTTTGTTTTTTGAGGTTGCTGCTGTGTTCGTTATTGAAAGTCGTATTCCCCAAGACTAGCCTAAAATCATTATTATTATTATTATTATTCAGAAGATGAACCTATTCATTTCCAGGCAGTAAGCCCACAGGATTTATGGATGCTGTCTTCAAGCTTCTTATTGTGAATATTTTGTTCATTATTGAATTATGTAAAATGAACGTTAGGTCAGAAATACGGTCTCAACCAATTGAAAGTGGACTTATTTAAAACAAAAATTAAATGGTTTGCTGGATAAAAATATATTAAAATGCATGGAGAATAGTATTATGATAGTAATGCATTGCATCTTGTGACAAAGAATTGCGAATTATATGAAGGCTTAGTATTTCGATGGACAATCAAGAATGCTAATGATCGTCTCAAGTGGCCAACAAATCTCATTTCTCGCTCTCCTGAAGGAACCAGGGCTTCGTTCATCGTTGTATATTTGAACAAGAAAGTGGATATCGTTAATTTCAGACTGTGTCTTTTTCAAAATTGTAATGAAATTCATGACGAACTGATCTGAGGGTGGGAAGTATCTCAACACAAGAGGTTGGAGATGCAATCAAAGAGGTCACGAATGCCCAAACACGTTGGCGTGAAATGCTGGGTCACAGCATTAATTCGACCACCGGAATTTCTGATAAAGGACGACTCTGGAATCCACCATCCAGTCAATAATGTGAACATAACAGGAAGCCCTTTAAAAATTTTTCATAAAATTCATAATGGGTTTTTCCTAATCTCTAATGTTACCTATTCCACAAAGGAAGAAGACACAATCAAAGGGTAAAGAAAGAGCTGAATGCGGTTGGGAGTCACTCATTAATCTGAGCAATTGCCGTGCTAAAAAGACGAGGCCTGGAATCTTCATTAGATAATCCAGACTATTTACTTGTGGACAAAACAAACCACTTGAAGCTACATTCTTGTGATAATTCCCAGACCTCTCTTCTAGAACCGGTTTCCCCAGAAAAATAATGTATCCCAGGTGCGTTTAATGAAATTTCAGTGGTCCACTTTACTCATTAAATGAACTGAACTGAATGAATTGGTACAGAATTTAGGCCAGGGCCAAGCACTAGGACCTGGAGGTCATTCAATGCCGAAACGGAAATTGACAGTAAAAGGTTTGTAGGTGTAACAGAGGAAAACCTCTCAGTTGCACTATCAATCCATTGTTAGAGAGGGTGGAAAGCAAGATGGAAGAAAGAGAATACAAAGGAGGTACAGTAAAAGGAACGAAAAAGGTTGCAGCTAGGGCCCGGAGGGACGCTGCAAAGAACTGCCAGTGATGCCCCTTCAGGGATCTAGCCTGTGCATTTGACGGCACCAACCTTTCACGGTGAAATATTGTACTATAAGAGCTTTTTCGCGGAGGGAACAGGGCTGGAGATGATCTTCATTAGTTTAGTTTCACCTGTGGTCAAATTTATTTTAGACTTCATATCCCTCTTCTGTTTGTCTTCTTATTAAGCTCGGTGTCACTGATCAATAATTTGATACATATATATCGATTCTTCATCTATCTTTCAAAATCTATCTGTCTCCATTTTATATTAACACACACACAAAACTGATATATATATATATATATATAAAATATATATATAGTGTTTAATATTTATATATAACATACTCTTATAACAAATTTGTGGTGCCAGAAGAACCGGTTCTGAACAAATCTTTAGCTGTCCATTACTATACCGTTTTTTGTAGTCAAAACAGAACTGTGGCCGATAACAGCTGGGCAGATTCAGTTTTTTCAGATATGGTTACAGAAGATGAAAATGAATATTTCAGTGGGCCAGAGTAACTGGAGAGAGTGATAACGCTTGCACATACATAGAGATTCAAGCTTTCTCTATTAACTTAACTTTTACACACATATAGTGTGTGTATTTTTATTTGGTATATGTATATATGTGTGCGTTTGTTTTGAAATTTATAGCCAGGTTCTTTTAAGTGCAGGGCTAAGTGCTACGGTGTTCCGCTCATGATTGTCAAGTCCATAGGTTGTTCCCAATCTATCACTCTTGTAGTCTTTCTTCTACAGAACCATTGTCTTTTTCTCAACAAAGTAAGTTCGATGAAACTTCACAACTAGATTTGCCAGAACATGAAGACTGCACCCTTCCAGCACCATAAAGGTGAAAATAAGCGTATAAAAAAAAAAAAATATATATATATATATATATATATATATATATATATATATAGATATATATATATATATATATATATATATATATATATATATATATATATATATATATATATATATATATATATTATATATATATATATATATATATATATATATATATATATATTTAGATATGTAATATATATACATATACATGTGTGTGTTTTTGTGTGTATGTATGTATTCGTGCGAACAATATTATTATACAGTATATGCTTCAGAAGGCATAGAGAAGGTGAAAGGTTGAACACTTTCAAAGCCAAGAGAGCAGGGGAGAGAGTGAGAACTCCCCGTAGCCTGATGTGATTAAGGAGTGAACGAAATATGGTATGGAAAGACTTGAGAATCTAGGAGACATGAGTGTGCTCCTTCTGAACAAAAGTAAATGTTCAATATATGTTTTAAAGGAAGTCGACGAAATGCTGATGCTTCTTTTGTGAAGGATAAATATGAACTTCGATGATATACTTTCTCCTTCTGATAACTGCATCTTGTGCTTACTTTTTATTATCATTAACTTTGCCTGACTTACGTGTTCACGGCATTTGCTAATTCCAAGCCTGTTATTTTTTTTACTGTGACATACACATGACATAAAATTCTTGAGGAGAGAAATTAAAAATAATGGGGTTTGTTTGCGGACTTTGTTGTCGAGTTCTTCATCAAAATAACTCCCCCTTTCCTATATAAATGGTCCTTTTTTATTGGAGAGAGAGAGAGAGAGAGAGAGAGAGAGAGAGAGAGGTATTTGACCTTGGTAGGAACAGGCCTGAACAAGACGAATATTTTCTTTTTTGTATCACTACCTCGGTCGCCCCGCCTGGTCTATGTAAGTGAGAAAAGGGACGTATATAAGAGGGTGTCTTCTTCCAAAGGGAACGAGTCCTTCCCGAACATTCACTCAAGCAACATGAAGTCTGTGAGTATGAGAAGGATCTAAGGAGTTCCTCAAGGAGGCTTTATTTCATTTCGTTTACACAAAATGACTAGGTTCCGGGTGTTAGGAGTTATTTGTTTCGTCCAGGCAGGATCCTGATAATACACTTTTATTCTGTGAAATATCATTATTTCAACGCATTTCTGTTAACGCACCGGTTGCGGTTGAAAGTTATTAGGTCATAAATTTGGACAATTCATGTTATTCCACCATAAAAGCCCCAATTACTTTGAAAAAAGTTATAACTTACTCATCAGTGGGAATTCCTTCGCGTCACTTCAGGTGGCAATCGAGAAAAGCATCCTCTGTGATTTATTATAGGTCGTTCATTTGAGCTGTCTCCGCTTGTTCATTCTTCTCAGTGAGATCTATTATTAGAGCTTTCAATGGGGGTGGAATACTCCGCGTAATTACAGTGTCGCTTCACTGACCACTAATTTATTTAATCAGTTCTATCGCGTGATTCAATCCGTATCTTTTCCGTTGGTAAATTTAGGTGGTAAATTTATCATTCCCGTGTAAATTTAAGACAAATTTAAAAAAAACTTAACGTAGCATGTTTGTGTGTGCACGCACAAACACTCACGAATGTCAGTATACTTCATTACTGACATGTACGTCTTCAAGCATAAAGAACAGAAAGAAAAAATTTGTGCATTTGTCAAGTAAGCATTAAGGTAAATAGTAATTTCTTGAAATTCCATATTTTCTTGTTGAAGGCTAACGCAACTATTTCGAATTCTAAGCAACAAGTAATTAAGTAGTAGATCAGAAGCTAAATCATCTTTATCTCTTAACCTCGACTATAACGAGATCCTCCTGACGCAGGTCATCTTCGCCTGCCTCGCCGCCCTGGCCGTTGCCGCCCCTCAGTTCGGACAGCCAGGCCAAGCGGTCATCTGGGGACGAACGTCAGGATTTGGGCAATGGCGCTTTCGTTTGGTGAGGCCGACAACGGCATCAGTGAATCAGGAGAGGGGATTTTCCGGGGTCCCAGGACAGACCAACATGGAGGGATCCTTATGGGTATGGAAGGACGTTGGATTTTCCCTCTTTCTCTCTCTCTCTCTCCTTGTTCTTCACCATTATGTCTGTTCATTTTCAAGGATGGTTATATGATAAAACTCGAACAATCATGTAAAATCGTATTCGAAAATATTGTTTTCCATGTTGCAAAAAGAAGGTTAAAGTTATCTTTTTTTCCCAGTGCTTTCCATTTCAATGTATCAGATAAAACTGCTGTACTTCATTCTGCTCAGTTAATAAGGCAATTCTTTTAATTTACTAATCAATTTCTCTCGAAATCCTTTCCCCAACAGGTTCTCTCCCGACGGATCCTTCGCTGAGGTCCGCTGCGTTGCTGAGCAACCGGCACCGCGCTGGTCCCCCCTTCATCCCCACCCCACCCATCCCCGCCCGCGCCATCGAGCAGATCCGCATCGCTGAGGCAGCGCGCTCGCAGTTGCTAGCATGAATGATTACTAGGCCTGATGAACACCTCTGTAATCTCTCGCATGATATCACGGCCAAACTACAACAGGATTTGACCTGTCTTTCTAAAGCTGAATTTTCCTTCTTGAATTTTATGAACAGTAACATCATTACTACGGCTATCAGTTCCTGGTTTATTTGTTTTTACTGATTATTTCTATGCGTTGTCGTCAAAGGGGAGTACCTGCCATGAACACGTTTGTAAAATATAAATAAAAATCTTTAAAAAAATGTTTTGGTATGTTTAATTCCTTGCAATTACCTCTGTTTTGTGTGCAACCAAGAGTGTTCTTCCTCTTATCGGGAGACCCTGTAACTCCCGTCAAACCATCTTTTCTCACATTTATTCTGTAGATATTGGTAATCCACCTAAGATTACACGATTGAAAATTTGTTTCTTTCCCTCCACGTACATCTTTGGAATTCTCTTCTTTTTTTGCTTTTCCTGACTTACAACGGTCCCTTCTCCTTCCTTCAGTTTAATTTTTCTTGGTTTTCTTCAGGCCTGGGCTAGAAATGGACATTCGGTTTCCCGTGCCATCGTGCTCATGATTTATTGAAGAAGATAATTACCTGGAATTCTCAACGGATGGAATGAGAAATTAACGTAAAATACTTTACTGTAAGGATGACGCAAGTGGTTCAAAAAAGCAAAGATGGCTGGATCTGAGTAACTCATTGGTTTTTGACGAGTGAATAGTGTTGCTTCTGAATTTGAGTTTTTATTTCTTGGGGGTCAGCTTTGGATATTAACTTCCGTGCGCTAACTCCTACGGAAAGGATGAGATTGCCCAAATTGAAGTTCAGCTTTCCGAGACGAGAGTGCCGAAATCATGACAGAACATATAATGTCTTCAACTGCCATAAATTACTGCACCTTCACTTCGGATTCATCGGCTTAATGTTGCTACCTTTCATTCATTCATAATATGAAAAAATTTAATTTTCGTTTAGTTTTAAAGGTTTCTTTACAGTTTCGATTTCATTTATGCTGTATTTAATATATAATAAATTATCCATTTCTTCCATTACTTTAGACACGGAGGCCTTCCATTGTTCTGTGTCCTTTGGAGCAAATCACAGTTGTGGAGTTATGCGGATGTATCTTTTGTTTTTTAAATTACCCTTTAATACTTGAACTTTGACAGTTTTCCACTCTTGCTCTGAATCACGATTCTCTCTTTTACGTCACCTATTGTCTTGTTTCTGCCGTTTTGCATGAATTTACAATTCATGAAATCTACGAAATATTTTTTTTCTACATAATATTTATTATATATCTAGTATGGCTCTTACAAACCCAGGTAAAACGCTTTAAAAATTTTTTTACGATTCATCCTACTCTTTTCATCCTTCTTTGCCGTGTCTTTCGCAACCGGAATCTGACGAACGTGTATTTCAAAAAAAAAAAAAAAAAAAAAAAAAAAGTCAAAGACCAGATAATGGAAGAACCCATGAGGGCAACTGGCGATTGCCATCTCACATGCGTTCTTTATAGGCTTGACGAATTAAGCTTTTACGAGTTTGAATTTCGGCGATTTCTCGACGCGAATATTCCCGAGCCTAATATACAAGCTTTGTTCGAATGTCTTTGCCGAAAAGGCATCGTTCGCAATGGTCTTTATTTGAGGCTTTTTTTTTAACGAACATTTTAAAGTTCGAAATTAAACAGGAACTTTAACGCACATTTTATATGCAAAAAAAAAAAAAAAATAAATAAATAAATAAAAGCATGCGTACATAAGGGTAAGTATGATCGGGCGGTTACCTTCCAAATCTCTTCAAATAAAAAAAAAGGGGGCCAGCAAGAAGAAGAAGAAGAAGAAGAAGAAGAAGAAGAAGAAGAAGAAAGAAGAGGAGGAGGAGGAGGAGGAGGAGGAGAAACCAGGCATCCCATGCATGGGATTAGCAACCTCATCCTAAAAATCTATGCTTATAAATTTCAACAAACCTTGCAAGTCTGAAGTAAGTGGCAAAGGGTTATAATGAGGCGCAAGATGCCGACAGACTGAGTAATAATAAACGAAACCGTTTAACCGAGAGATGATAGGCTGTTGTTTTACCGAAAGATTACCGATTGTCGTTTTGTCGAAGGACGACTACTGTAGGTGTCGTTATGCTGAAAGATTATTAATTGTCTTTTTGCAGAACGACCTGCCATTGGCTGTTATTTTACAGAAAGTATTAGTCGTTGTTTCACCAAAACGTTACTGATTGTCGTTTTGTCGAACGATGACTGATTGTCGTTTTGCCGGAAGTTTACTGATTGCCGCTCGTTTCACTGAGAGATGACTGTGAGCTATTTCCTTTCAGAAAAATAACTGATAGACTGGCATTGAGCCGAAAGATGAAACGATGATTGGCTGTCGCCTGATAAGCCAGCATAACGTTTACTGTAAAAGAATAAGGAAATAACCTTTTAGTGTCCTAATGCAAAGGTCGAAACGTTACGTTATGTCATGTTAAGATGATCTGGGAGAAACACAATAATAACCCAATTTTATCATCGTGACATTCATCGACGTTTTCTTTCCAAGGAGAAAAACATTTAGTTTTACTTTATGTGTACATAAATCCTTTAACACATACATATACATACACACACACACACACACACACACACATATATATATATATATATATATATATATATATATATATATATACTCCTATATATATATATATATATATATATATATATATCTATGATATATCAAAATAAAAGACAATATTTGACCACCACTGCAAGTCTTATCTTACACATATCAAGATGGGGTTTTTATGTAAACATTCACATACAACACACATTAATGTTAAAGCATGCAAAAGCAGAGAGAGAGAGAAGAGAGAGGGAGGAGAGAGAGAGGAGAGAGAGAGAGAGAGAGAGAGAGAGAGGAGAGAGAGAAGAAAAGAGTGGTAGACGACTGACCTGAGCACTGATGATAGATCTCAACAAGAATCTCTTATCAGTGGTAACATGGCTCCCCTTCCCTGGGAAATGGGAAAAGGGACATATGAAAGAGAATGCGGATCCTTTAGGGTAACATGTCTCCCTTGGGCCACCACTAGGGCAACATGAAATCTGCGAGTATGGGGTGGAAGGGGAAATAAAACCTGTATCTAAGATGTTTGGATCTTGTATGAAGGTCGTAGTATAAGCCTTTCACTTGAATTTTAGTCGGTTCGTTGTAAATGGTGCTTACTGTGATTGTGACTGTGGGTTATGTATTATTTATTTGTTTGTTTGGTGTCATTTCTATATTCTATTTTTTCTATTTTCTAAAACGTTGACCGGTATGGCTGAATTACTTTAGCCCACAATCGTCTCTCAATGACACAAGACCCGATCGTCTTTCAAAAAAAACCACAAAGATTATTCATTAATAATGTTCTGATAAAACGACAATTTCGGATGTTGTTATTGTTGACTTTGTCGCATGATACACTAATTATTTTCTTCGCATTTATCATACGAAATCTGTCATGAAATTTCAGATGGTTAACTTAGCAAAGCCAAGTTTTGCTAACGCAATAGCTAATTTGAGTCCCCATACTTCATCATTAAAACTAACATTTTCCAGAAAACAGCAAAGTAGGCTGCATGTAATTCGTCAGCTTTCATGATACTGATTTTTGAGACACATTTACAAGAGAATCAGCAATGTTTACCCAAGTATAAATAGTATACATATATATATATATATATGTATATATATATATATATATATATATAATTATAATATATATATTATATATTGCTCCTTTATGCAGGGGATTTCCCAGGTTTCAGGCTGGTCAAATTGTGTAGAAACTAGGTCTGTAACTACGAAATATGTCTCCCTCCTCTCTATCTCTCCCTCTAGCTTACGGTTTCTGCAAGTATTTTTTGTGGGTGGGGTTACTAGACCCACACCCTGCTCCACAGATGATCAAAAGGAAGCTTTATAATAATGGCAAGAATCCTCTTTTCAGGTAGTTAGGAAACTCTCTCTCTCTCTCTGCTTTGTTTCATTCCCCCGGTTTCCCAGCAAGTATTTTTTGTAGATGGGATTGCTAGACCCACGCCCTGATGCTCAAGGGCTTATGGGCCTATAACGTCTACCGTATCTTGATGGTTACACATCGAAGCACAAGCCAGTTTCAAACTTGTTCATCTTGTCTTTATTTTGTAATGAATCTCAACAACCTTTTTTTTTTGTCTAGCGACGCAAGTCTTCATTGTGAGAATAAATTCTCTATTATCTCCTCTCTGACAAATTAGATACATAACGACTCCTCGCCCTATTCATTGTGTGACACGGCGTTCTTATCTAAAAGTAATGAAGGTTTTTTTTCTCCTCTCAAAGATGGCATTCTATGCAACTTCCCACATGATCACGATTATATTTTTTGTCAACGCAACATTCGCTTTCTGTGGCTGCTTTTCATTCAAGGTTATTATTTTTTTTTAAACTTCCTTCGTGGAATTGTATATTTTCTCACTGTTAGTTAATCCCAAGTGTAAGTGATTCCCTTGAAAACCTTGTGATATACTGTTAATACGCAATCTTACTTCCGTATTGCATATTTTGTATCTTGTCAATATCTGGTATAAAACACTGTCTTTCAATATATTTACATGAATGTAATGAAAAATCCTGATCACTTACAATAAATGTATTTTCAATAAGGAAAACTTGAAAATCAAGTTTTGCTGACATTTATATATATTATATATATATATATATATATATATATATATATATATATATACTAAGTAAAAAATATATTTACTAATCATGATTTATTTCCTCCAATAAGTTCCCACTTCCGGATGGCACCTTCGCTGAGGTCCGCTACGTTGCTGACGAAAACGGCTTTCTCGCTGAGTCGCCCCTCACCCCCCCACCAACTCCCCACCCATGCCACCGAGCAGATCCGCATTGCTGAGGAGTAGCGCGCCCGTGGGATTACTTTCCATGGTTTTTAACTTGACAAAACAATCATCGCTTCAAGATGCAGATTAATAAGGCTATGTTTTTGAAGTATTGTCTTTTAGAAACAATTCTAGTATCATGTCTTCGAAAGAGACAGCAACAACAATTATCAATCTGTTGTCTTTTTCCTGTCTTCGTTGACCAAGGAAGGTAATACTATATCAGTGTTTTATGACTAATACTATAAGAAAATTATATACTCCTTATACATCCACAAACAATACAGTAAGCTGTCCCAAATTTGAGGAATTTGTCAACGGGGTTTTGGGGTGAGTTGAAGGCAGGCAAATATGTCGAATGAGGAATCAACTATGGACATTTTAGAAAACCAAAAACTACCGTCCGAAGTTCCCCACCAGGCTTCGTAACCTCCTCTCATATTTTACCACACCACCCGTCTGGGGACGAGGGTCTGTGTTGGCAAGCTAACGGAAGGAATCTGTATTGCAACCGTTCATCAGTGGAATTCAAATTAAATTCCCGATCTTATGGGTAGTATGCAATTACAGTAGTAATGTTATCACTGAAAGTCCTTAACGTGGAGTGGCGATCTCCCTCTCGAGCATGTAACTCCGGACACCCGGTCCCTCACAAATTATATACAGTAATGAAGAAACACTAAGACAGCGCATTGCTTTTTTTCCCCTTTCGTGTAATTATTATATGAATATGTCATTTTATGACAAACAAATTCATCATTACTGTACAACAGTGATTCCCAGCCTTTTGTGGTGACTATCGTGCTCTACAGCCATAACCGCGACCTCACTGGGGACACCAGCTGAAACACACGTTATTAAAATTTTCTGTATATATATTACAGTCAACATGCGTAATCAATTGCGTAATGACTGAAATTTCAGTCATCACGCGTAATGCAATTCAGCTGAGTGTCAAACAGCGAAGGTACTAAACCCAGCCAGGCCTTTGTTTCTGTTCGTGTTGCCGTATTAACCCGGTCATGTATCCTAACATTGTGATGACTGAAATTTCAGTCCATCGTAAACTCTATGTTGACTTCATAACATATATATATAAATAGACGAATTTGTAAACCAGCAAAGTTGTATAATGTCGACAGATATTGGTTAGGACATTTGCTTAACAAATTATAATACTGAAAAAATTTTTTATACGCCCACGTATATTCTAAAAAATTATGGCAAAACATAGGAATATAGCATACGAAATCCACAGCTAGGGAATTCATATTTAGATGTTGTGAGAAACACATTGTGGGTCCTAGGGTTGGGAAGGTGCTGTACCCTTCCAGGCATGTCTGTGCCCGGTATTCGGTAGTGCCACCTTTGTCAAAGTCCGAGTAAACTCGTGCTACGTAAAGTAGACGGCCGCACGAAGATATCGCTTATTAATATAATTTGTCGACCATAATACAAAATGGGTGTATGTAATGCTTTGATTCTCAATACCCTGAGGTCCCAGCCTAAGTTTAAGCATCTCGGAGTAGGTGACGCGTAGCAAGCCAAGGTGAACTTGCCTAACAGGTTAATACCCCTGTTGCCTAGCCTTTTAAACGGTAGCCAAGTAATGGCGTCAGTTGAAGGCGATATCACATTCGTTTAACAAACTACAATTTGTACAGCATGTCAGCAGCTCTGGCAGTTATGGGATTATTGTTGGGAGAAAGTTTTGAAACCTACGGCAAACTGCGATTTTTTCCCGCCAAGTTCAGGATTTTGCAAACAAACTGACGACAGAAACGGCCAAAGAAGTCATTTCTTTCTATTGAGGCTTTGGAACGACACTTTGAGAGAATTGCTGAATAATGATCCACATAAGAGAGTGACTTGACTTATCTAGAATAACAATAAAAACACCTTCCGAATCATGAGGGTTAGGCCTGGTGTTAGCTTGCGCAAGATTCTTTTCCTTGCTACCATTCTTAATGGCTATTTTTTCATTGGCATGATGATAACTTTTACCATAGAGTAATTATTTTTATATATTCGAAACTAAGCGATACTTAGAATAAGGTTTAAATGATATAGCCTCTAACCGAGTGCATAGTTTGAGGGCATAGGTCTAGGCCTAGGCTATCACACTTCACTTTCTTGATATCTCCGAGATATATCGTTTGACATAAACATAAATTAAACCCGGACATGTTACACTTAATAAAAAAAATAAATATTTTTGCTTTGATTTGAATAGTGGCAGTTTTCTACGGTTTGTTTACGTCGTCGTGAAATGCCCTCACCAAGTGTGACTGATCGGAATTCCGTTGAAAAACCTCTTTTGAAAAAATGCATTTTGTCGGACAAGTCTAACGCTACTTGCCTAAAACTGAAGGACTGATGGCATAGACAGTATCCTATTGGCCTACCTAGTGCTAAAAGTCCATAATGACTGACAAAATACAAAAGGTCCTTATGAATCACAGTTACATGTGTACACGGCGAGACTTGTATATAGGCCAACCTACTACTATGAAATTTTACGAACAAGCATGAGCTTTTTCTACTCTATTTGTCTGGCATATACACGATTACTAGTGTTCTTATTGCACAACTGAAATCGCCACTGGATGTGCCCTACAGTAATATGCTGGAAATATGAGACGTGTTTGCAGAGGCAGCGAAACAACAGCCAACTAGACATTGGTCAGCCAAGCAAGAAATCGTCGGTAAATAAGTCTGTATTCTTTGCTTACCTGTGGAATGTTGTTCCATTTTGTCTTGGAGAATTCTTGAGCCCAATTCTTTACTTGAAAGCAGCACAACACACCATTTTCAAATAATGAACGAAAAAAATCACAGACACTAATTAGTATATAGTAATTTCCGCGGTTCCCGGCTCTTTGACTGTCTGAAAGTAGCGCCGCCTGGTGGCGTTGCACCGAACTACGAAGCGCTAGCATACGGATACCAGCAGATACCATCTCGGTTATTTTGAGACTATAATTTCTAGATTCAGAAGCTTCGTTTGCACGATATTTCATAATGGCATTTTTCAACAAGTGAAAGAAAGCAGAAGGCTATTTTGAACCGTTAAAACTACGCAAAAGCCTTTCTGTTAAGAGTGTTCCACTGCCGAGGCAATGAACCAGGATTGCCAACCGTACTAAATATTATGAAATGCTGCATGACTAGAAATGTACACACACACATATATATGTATATATAAATATGTATATATATATATGTATATATATATAAAGAAAAAGCACGATATAGGAAATCATCTGGTGGATAATTTCATGGCTTGTGTCAGCGCAAGGGTTGGCAATGCTTATGGGTAGACTGGCCAGCGTCAGTTGCTTGTTGGACATGAGTGAAGAGCAATGAGATAATTTTAACCTTCGACGATTATACAACATCCCCTATTTTGGACGAGCCTTCTTACCAGAACTAATATGGTTGTCTATCGCTCATGGCCGGAATTTAATAGGAAACAGCCGGTGTTCAAGGTATTGTTCCATGAGAATATTCAAGATAAACTGGAACTGTGATGAGCAGTAAGTAGAGTTTTCCACAATTTAGTGAAAGTTCGTAGGATTTTAATAGTATTTTCAGTATTAACTATAATGCGCCTGTGAAACACTTTATAAGCATTTTATAAGCAAAAAATGGCGCAAACATATGTTTGTTTTACTTTTCATAAAGTTAAAACAACAGGGCTCATACACTGCTAAAATAACAGTAGGGGTGGCGAAATCAAGATAAAGTAGAAATGTGAAAAGTTATTGAAAGACTAACCGTATTTAAATGTTGGAATGAATTTTGAGCCAAGTTATGGCACGGCGCCCTGTGACAAGGTAGGTTAAGGGAAGGTTACGTTATAGGATGCATCCCCGTTGAAATATGTCTGATCAGCTTGTAAGCAGGCCACCACCATAGATATCAGAAGGCCGACTTTTGCAGGGGTAAGGCTAAATGCCAAACAGCTCCTTTGCACCTTTACTGCATTTTGCAACAAGCCATTACGCTTTTCGGTAAAAAATATTGTAGCTGATGAAAAATAATCCACAATGCTCGACATCCAGTCCTCACCAGGAAATTAAAGACTAGTAGGCCTATACAAATTTAATGATTCATAAGTAAACACATCTAAATAGGAATGATTAATTTGCCTTAATAAGTAGCCCTAACAATAGAAATTTAAACAAATTTGGGTAGATTACTTGTAAATACTGTATTTAAGAATATTAACATTGTACACAGCAATCATAGGTTTTGATAACGTGGTAAATATGATTAATAGGTACGAGTATCATATAAACGTGCTATCACCGTTAACTCTCTCTCTCTCTTCAAGGCAGTACATAAATGCGCCTAGCCAAATAATACACTTAATATAATCGATTTCAAGGTTATGTTCATCATTTTGCCCATTATTTTCCAGAGGCATTTAATGTAAATTCTGTACCTATTACATTCAATAAAGTCCTCAATTATTTCTGAAACAAACTTATTTAAGCTTATTCAAGTCATTAAAAGAAAACCTCGTTCCTAGACGATACCGTTGAAACAGGCTTTTAAGCAGCCAGCAATGGACGTCGAGGGCGTCTCTGGAACAAGCTCTTCAGAGCCTATGGGGAAGTTCGAGTCGAGCGCAGTCTGCCCCTCAGGCAGGATGCGCACATCTGCGCAGTTTACAAAGAACTGCTGCAGTCCACATCCGTTCTCACCGATGCTGTCAGGACAGGAATCGGTGTTGTTTCCTGCGAATTGATGAATATAATTGAATCTGATGATATGCTTTTTGATATGGCTGATTTTATGGGCGCAGTTTTTCTCTACTTTTGCTTCAATTTAACTTACTGAATTGATTTTAAGTGCTTGCATGAGTTTTCTGCGTTTATAAACATGTGCTTAAACAGTTTACTTCATAGATGCTAGTCAAACTAAACTAGATTTGAAGGGTGGTCAGTGCGTAGTACTACTGATCTTACATCGTGTCCAGACTGCAGAATAGTCGTTAATAAACAAAGTGGACCATTCATTAAACCAAGCCACGCTAAATCGATAGACAAAAGAATAGCTAGGGAAAGAAGCGTGCAAATACCCACTAGCAACCCAGGTCTGCAAGACGCAGTGAGAGCAACGAATCTCCGGCGGTAACTGAACTTGGACGGTGTGTCTGCCCCGAAATCCACCTCTCAGAGCGTAGCGGGTTCCCGATCCGTCAGCCATTTCCAGGAGGTGTTCGTCGAGGCAGCTCTGCGAATCCCTCGCGTTTGGGTCATTGTTTTCACACAAGCGGAATTCGTAGTAACCCTGCGATAAGAATTTTATACACGTTTAGTAACGTGATTATTTAATTGGGGAATAAAATGGACATTGATGGTGTTTGTAATGTAATACAGAAATTTGATTCAGTATAGTTTTACATTACAGTCACGTTATTGGAGATTCTCTTTCTCCTATAATAATAATAATAATAATAATAATATAATAATAATAATAACGTGCAGAAATCAGCAAGAACTGAATCTGCATGATGATAACATATCTGCTTGTTCTTATATCAGCTAACTTAGGTTAGTAATAATGTTGAAATCGTACTTTTCTTTGCCATAAGTCTTGAGAAATACAAATATGGCCAGTCCGTCACCAATTACAGTTTTTTTTATTTTATCTTTTTTTTTTTTTTTTAGATTCGTTCTCCTTACCATATGATTTACTGACACTTGGATGGTCACAGGTATGACCTGACCTTCGGTGTACGTTGCCGTGATGACGCCCTTGCCGTACTGCCCTCCGCGTTCGTGAGGGCGCGGCTCTGGGATGTTCCAGGAGTCACCGCACACGCCACGTGGCCGCCATTTTCATTTTTGCTGTACCTGGAGAGCGATGAAAGAGGATTAGTCTAAAATAGGTTCGGGACTGGGATGTTTTCAGTTATCAGTGGAGTGTAGCAAGGAGTTCTGAAATAAGTAAAGGATATCAAGAATTTTACATATATATATATATATATATATATATATATATATAACTATATATATATATATATATATATATATATATATATATACTATTAATATATACTATACATACATTTGTATTTGTATGTATTTATAAATATATACATATATATATATATATATATATATATATATATATATATATATATATATATATATATATTACAGACTTTAGAGGTAGAAGAACTGTCTTGAATAGGTCAGGGGATCAAAAATTTAAACTGTAATTAAAGCGGGAAGAAATTAGCTTGATATAGGTAAAAAAAAAAATCTGTGGTTTTTATATCCGAGAGACATAGTCGAAGAAATCAATCAGAAATACACCTGAATGTAAAGCACTCGTATGTTAACATATCAAGACACTAGACGAAAACAGTTACAAATCATTTGTGAAATCAAAGACTTTCAGGACACTTTGCACTAAATGAAAACATCTGTCGAAAAGTTCCTAAATGAATATACAGCAAAATCCTACTGTATATTCATTTACAACTGCTTCTCAAGACTTGTCTCAGGACCTTGCAAATAGTAAACAGGTATTGAGAAAAATCTATTGACAACACTGAGATAAAGACCAGTACAATAACAAGTAAAAAATGCGTTTCTGTACAGCGTATAATCCAGGCCACCGAAAATACAGTAGCTCTATCTTTCGCTGGTCTCGGTATAGCGCTGCATGAGCCGTGGACATTGAAACTTTAACCACGGCGGTGGTGGCTTCTGTCCTATATCGTTGCCAGACGCACGATTATAGTTTTCTTTAACTGTCAATCAGTAAAAGCTACTGGGGCTAGAGGGCTTTAATTTGGAATGTTTGATGATTGGAGGGTGGCTGAAATCAACAATTTGCAGCCCTCCAGCCTCCAGTGGTTTAAGATCTGAGGGCGGACAGAAAAAAGTGTGGACGGACAATAAGCCGGCACAATAGTTATCTTTTACCCAGAAAACAAAAGCATTAGTAGTGAATAAAGAGAACTGCTCGTTTTACAAATAAAGTAGAGTTGTCTCAGACAAATTCTTACCACGCGCCCGCCACAAAAGAGTTCGTTGTCTTTATAGCTGATGCCAGTGTCGAAACCGAACCTCCCAGGGCAGGAGTTGCTTGGGGGGCGCTGGAGGTGCCATACCATGCCCGTCAGTACCTCCACGGCTATCATACCGAACAACGTCTGGAATGAAAAATACATTTAGTATCCTATATATATATATATATATGTATATGCTATATACACACACACACACACACACACTTTTATATATATATATATATATATATATATATATATATATATGTCATAAAAACTGATTTCGATCAGGCAAATTGTTTTTTTCATGGTAATCTTGACCTTAACTGCACTGTAAATTTCAAACTTCTTGCCTGAGGACATAAATCGAAGAAAAATGTTTTTTATTTGGCTAATTATAATGGTCTTAAAACCGAATGTCACAGTTAAAGAAGTGTTTGAATAACGATACTTTAGAAGGTGGTTTAGATATTAATACTAAACGTTGCTTTTCTTCAGACAACCAAATAGAGGGATATTTTGCATTAACTTTTATCTTAAGGAATTCACGCACACTATATGGCGTGATTATTAAAATAAACAAGTAAAAAGTGCATGAGAAGTTTCTTCCCAGCGCATTCAGATTTTCTGTACAGTGTATAATGCTGTAGCCGTGGCCCATAGGCGTTCAGCCACGGCCCAGTGGCCTGTCCTGATAGCGTTGCCAGACGCACGGTTATGGCTAAATTGTTAAATAAAAATAAAAACTACTGAGGGCTAGGGGCGGCAGTTGGTATGTTTACATGATTGCAGAGGCGGATGATCAACATACCAATTTGCAGCCCTCTGGCCTCAATAATTTAAAATATGAGACAGACAGACAAAGCCATCACAATAGTTTTCTTTTACAGAAAACAAGAAAAAGAAAATCATTACCTTCAGTATCCAAGACATCTTAGAAATGCAATTTGCCGGACCACTGATGGAGAGTCAGGTCCTCTTCCTCTGACCTGAACTGGACTGGCTAAACTACGCTGCCCTAGACTTTATACATGCACCTTTTTTCGGTATATCCTGTTTTGCTTACGCATACGAAGCGAGAGTGACAAAATCTTTTGTATCCTGTTTACATGACAAAGAATACCTTTGCTAGGACATCGGTATCCTGAGACGCTGGGATCGTTTTTGTCGGTGGCTTTTCATTGGTCAAGAAACGACAGGGAGTCCTTTTTCTGGGAGAGATGGCACACCCATTGTCGCCAGTTGGATATCCGAAAACGGTTTGCATTGCTGGTGACGCACAGCCGACTCAGTTCTAAACCGTTTTGATAAAGATAGTTGTTATTGATGTTGCCTTTAATACTGATAGGATTATACTGTAAGTGTGCTTTTTTTATGGTTGCATTCATAAGGTTATGTCGTATTTTAAAACGGACCCCTTTGCACGTACTTTCTGAACTGCATGTGTGTATGTGTATGTGTGTCTTCAGGCACCAATAGAACTCTATTATTTCACTTTCCTGGGGGCTAATGTATGCTATATTTTACATATATCTTAATTCCCAAATAGTAAAACTATTATATATATATATATATATGTATATAATATATATATATATATATACATTATTATATATATATATATATATGTATATATATATATAATATAAGTATATATACACTGTAATAGATAAGGTATGTATAATTGCAAATGTTTGAATTCTTGGTAATAGGTGCTATCTTATATTTGTAGATCAAAATTTCTTCTTTTTCAGATATATATATATATATATATATATATATATATAATATATATATATATATATATATATATATATATATATATATGTATATGTATATATATATGTATATATATACGTAATGTGTATGTATATATACATATATATACGTGTGTGTGTGTGTGTGTATGTATGTACGTATGTGCTATATGAGCTACTGAGCCTTCTTACATCTTGGCAATAGCCTCCACCAGGATAAATGTAAACAAGATTCTTTCTCATAATTTAATTTAAAACGTTCAATCATTGTCTTAACAAACAGCTATTTCACTTCGAGTAATATACATTGAAACAAATGTCCCCAGAAAAGGAAGAATAAAAAATATTCAGAGTTATGGTTTCTACTTTCAGAAGTTTCAGATGAGCAGTAATTCAGAAATATTTCTAAGCAAGGACACTGACAGACGGAATAAAGAAGTCGGTTCATAAATACATCAATAAAGAAGTTTATTCATAAATATAGAACAGTGAAGGAAAGAATAAAGAAGACTTGGATTTATTAAAGCTTGCACCCAAGAAATCGAGTTTGCTTGGATTGTTTCACACTTATAAATGACAAATTTCATCAGGAATGCCGTCTTCAAATTCTGAGGATGGTCTGCCATGGTGAACTGACACCAGGTCGACTCTGCTTCCAACCAGGTGGGTAATAAGGCTTCTTATAAACAGGCTTCTTGGAGCCTGAGTTGGGCTTGAAAGGCGTCACTGAATTATTGTTTGACCCGTTGGTAATTTGTCCCTTCTGCAGGATGCGCACATCGGCGCAGTTTACAAAAGTCTCCTGAGGTCCACATCCGTTCCTGCCGGTGCCGTCAGGGCAGTAACCCCAGTTGTTTCCTGTGGGTGATAAAGTAATATAATTCAGGTGTTGGAGAGACTTGGTGTTCTGCACGATAAGGTCAGTCGGAAGACCCCACACTTTCTGTAGTCTTTTGTTTACCCTTTGTCTTTGAGTGCTTGTCTTGGTGATTTATCTTCTATATTCTGTTTGAACTAAAATACCCTAAATACAAATTTGGTAGGTTAATTTTGTAATGATTGCATGATTTTTTTTAAAAGAGAAAGAATCACATATGAAGGCTGATAAGTTGCAGTGTGTAGTACGAATGATTTTCCGTTCTGTTGCGCAGTCTAATAGCTACTAATAAAGAAAAATAGGAATTCAGTCAAGATATTAAAAACATTAAATCATCTTTTTGACAAATGAATGGTTCCATCAGTTTTACTGCTCATGTTATTGCGAGCAACTCGTCACCTCAACAATATGAAATGGTTGTCGCTGTCCCTCATCCAAACCAAAGACCATCACGCTGAGCCCTCTTCAGCTTGAATGCTTAGGCAGTATCTATAAAGACAGGTTGTCATTGGCTATTCAGTCCCCTTTTATAGGGCTACCACCTCCTTCGGCGTCAAAATAAACCAGGGTCTTTATTTATCTACAGCATATAGAGGCCACAACTGCACTTCTTTTCTTTTGGGGAAGTTTGGAGGTCCTTTCTCATTTGCCCAAAATCGTATTCCTGAGGACATTGGAGCTACCTATTAAGATCAGAATATTAGAAAGCATGAAACCAAATAGTAAAGAAACCACGTTTCATTTTTCTTGGAAGGTCCCCTAACATTTGACTAAAATCGTCTTCCTGAAGGCATTGGAGCTGCCTCAACAGACCAAAAGGCTAAAAAGCATTAAACCAGTAAGAAAGGCAAAAAGAAAAGAAAAAACCACTCACCAGCAACCCAGGTCCACTGCATGACGCAGTGAGAGCAACTAAGCTTTGGCGGCAACTGAACGTGAACGGTGTGCCTGCCCCGAATTCCACCTTCCAGGGCGTAGCGGGTTCCAGATCCGTCAGCCAGTTCCAGCAGCTGTTTGTCGAGGCACCGCTGCGAGTCCTTGGCGTTGGGGTTGTTGTTGTTGCACAGGCGGAACTCGTAGTAACCCTGCGATGTTGTGAGGAAGAAATATGATTATTTCTCTCTATCCCATTCATTATCTTAGTCAATTTTGTGTCTCAAATTTTTACTTGTGTGTATTCTCTTTTTTGAAATGTTCCTTATCTAGTCCATGGTTTCCTTGTGTATTTTAATTTTGGTAAGGCTGTATTTAGAAATAATAATAATAATAATAATAATAATAATAATAATAATAATTCTTTGCGTAACACGTGTAGTCTAAGGGTAATAACCTCCGTTGGCTCCCATAAGTCAAAGTTTTGACGGTGCGTAATGTTCCTAGGGTCAGGACTTGCCATCTCGACCCTCTCTTATAATACCGCTATTACTGACGGTATGGATATGCTAGTCTAATCATAACATTCTGAAAACCAGGACAGTCTGAACTCTATAAGAACATTTCCTCCGTAGGAGGGTAATAAGCCGTCAGGGCGCCTCACGCGCGGTGCATTGTAGGCATTACTTAAGGTTCTTTGCAGCGTCCCTTCGGCCCCTAGCTGCAACCCCTTTCATTCCTTTTACTGTACCTGTGTTCATATTCCCTTTCTTCCACCTTACTTTCCACCTTCTGACAGTTGTTTCTTAGTGCAACTGCGAGGTTTTCCTCCTGTTACACCTTTGTAACATTTTACTCTCAATTTACCTTTCAGCGCTGAATGACCTCATAGGTGCCAGCGCTTTGCCTTCGGCCTAAATTGTACACTCTATACTATTCTACAAGAACATTTCAATATCGTGCCGTAGCAAACTACTGTTTAGAAATCGGACACAGAATTTATAGCACGAAGCTTAAGATTAATTTTTAAGATTTGTTTTCCTCACCCTGTGATTGGCCGACATGTGGATGGTCACAGGTATGACCTGACCTTCGGTGTACGTTTCAGTGATAACTCCCCTCCCGAATCTCCCTCCACGCTCATGAGGACGAGGTTCTGGGACATGCCACGGGTCGCCGCAAACTCCACAACGGCCCCCGTTCCTTCCGTGCTGGACCTGAAGTGGTGAAAGTGTTTGGATCTGACTTATGCCGAGATAACTGGAATTGTTTTATATATACTTTACGCTGAAGCGCAGATGATATTAGTCTGAAACTGGCTGAAAAATCGAGGAATTTTTTATATAGATCTGGCAGTAAAAGAAATTATTTTGAAATAAAGTAAAAAATCGAGGATTATTTTATATATTCTGTAGACTGGGGGAGTAGAAGAAAGTAATTTGAAATAAGGTAAAAATAATCAGTTTTTTTAAAGAAATAGGCTGGAAATCAGCCCCCTTTTTTTTTTTAAAGAAATAGGCTGAAATAGAGCCCTTTTTTTTTACTCTATTGACCTGGTGTAGTTGAAGAAATTAGTCTGAAATAGAAATGAAGTATTTTTTTATTCTATAGACTGGGGTAGTTGAAGGAGTTAGTCTGAAATAAGCTGAAAAAACGAGGATTTTTTTTTATTGACTGGGACAGTTGAAGAAATTAGTCTGAAATAGGCTGAAAATCGAGCCCTTTTTTTTTTATCTTATTGACTGGGGCAGCTGAAAAAATTAGTCTGAAATAGGCTGAAAAATCGAGGCTTTTTTTTTTTTTATTTTTGGAATGGGACAGTGGAAGAAATTAATCTGAAGTAAGCCGAAAAAACGAGGATTTTTTTCTATAGAATGGACTGAAGAAGACAGTCTGAAAGAGGCTGAAAAATCGAGTCTTTTTTTTTTTTATTCTAGAGATGGGACAGTAGAAGAAATTAGTCTGAAATAGGCCTGCAAACTGAGGAGTTTATTTTGATATACTGTACACTGAGACTGAATAAACCAATCTAAAACAGGCCGGAAAATTGAGGATATTTTTTTATCCGATAGACCAGGGCAGTAAACGAAATCCGATGTAGGTCAGAATGTGGGAAAACGTTCATATTGTTAAAATGAGACAGAATAATTATTCAGTCCGATATACCTCAGAATATCAATTGCTTTTCGTAATGAAGCGAGACATTAGATGAAATATTTCTGAAATTCTTATGAAAATCCAGGATCTTAAAGTAGTGAATAGAAAAGGTCGAAGAACTTAACCTAAAGTAGAACGGGAAATCGATTTTTAAAAATGAATTACATATTGCTTGCCTGGAATGGAGTCAACGACCAAAGATCATTTAAGGAATTGTGTCGTGTTAAAAGGTCATAAACCTTCATGTTGAGAGTAGTGCTAATTTAGTATCATGGGACTTTATTGAATTGTTGTAAAGATATTTGATTCTTTGTTTTTTTACATCGTCCTTCGTAGTAAAGCTTTAAAACAGATGTAAAAATGGGAAGCAGATTTAATGTAGACAAAGTTTATAAATTAGCGTGATTTATGACAACCTTATCATAACAAAATGTCAGACCAAAAGTAATGTATATAAAAAATTCCCAATACAGAGAGAGACAGTAACGAAACTAAAAGGTCGTCCGTAAAGAAGAAAAGTTAAAAAGAAATAAAGATAATTCCGTATCTTACCGTCCGACCACCGCAGTAGAGTTCATTGTCATTATAGTTCGCTGGGGTACCGAAGCCGAACCTCCAGGCAGAGTTACGGGCAGCTGGAGACACCATGTACCCATGCCCGTCGATACATCCTACGGCTACCATGCCCAGAAACGCCATCTGAAATCTCTCTTCTCTCTTATTAACCTCTCTCTCTCTCACACACAAATGGCATGGATAGCAACACACTGAGCTCATAGAATGATCAGATACTGAAGAAGCTCTGTAACTTTTACTTGATCAAGTCACTCATTTGACTTTTGTCGTCAGATTTCATATTCTTAGATCAGTGACTTGTCATTCTAGGAAGCGTAAGTCACTGACAAAAATTTAAAGACATCAATGAGAATGAAATCATCGAAACTAAGTGGAAAGGCACAACTCTAATGGTTAGAACACACACACACACACACACACAGAAAGTAGAAAATACGAATTGAAATAACAAGGATTTTGGTGACGATGCAAATGAGATGTTTCGATACATACACCACCGACATTTTTCCCCCATTTGATTCGTTGTACTTCATAAAAAGATACCTCGTATTCCTTTTATTTTTTTTTAACTGAAGGGCGGAAACTACTCATTTTCCCATCGAAATAACATGCATTGAGTGTCTGCGTGATTCACGCTTCACGTCCTGGGCAAGTCGATAAATTCAAAATCTTTTCGAGACTTAAAAAGAAACAAGTAAAAAAATGCCCCGAGCTTTCTTCAGCGCAATCTTTTTTCTGTACAGCGTATGATACTGTATGAGCCGCGGCCCATGAAGCTTTCAACCACGGCCGGGTGGCGGCATGTACTATAGCGTTGCCAGACGCACGATAATGGCTAAATTTAACCTTAAATAAAATAAAACATTGAGGCAGAGGGCTGGGTTGGTATTTTGATGATTGGAGGGCAGATGATCAACATACTAATTTGCAACCCTCTAGCATCAGCAGTTTTTAAGACCTGAGGGCGGACAGAAAAATTGGGGACGGACAGACAAAGCCATCTCAATAGTTTTATTTAACAGAACACTAAAAACAAGGCTCACTGACGCTTTCAGTTTGGAAAGGGTAAGATGGAAATATTCCTGACGAATTTTCGGGGTTTTTTTCCGGTCATGGCCCTCGAGGTAGATGGGGCCATATTTCGGGCCGACGAATTTTGCCAGTCTCCCAGATTTTTAGGTCAGCTTTTAACCTTTCGGAATTTGGGGAAGGGTTTTACTCTTTCGATTGTGTTGGCCATATGGACTTTTTATTTTTTTTTTTTTTTTTTTTACCGTCTTGTTTCATCCTCCAACCATCCGTCTCTGATGTTTTTACTGTTCTCTGAATGAACTCTGACTGCTCTGCTCACACACACACACACGTGTGTGTGTATGCATATATATGATTATTATAATTTTTTAATTTCTGCCATGAGGTGTTTAACTTTTATATATACCATTATATATATGTATATGAATATGAATATGTATAAATATATATATATGTATATGTATATATATATGTATTCATATATATAATTATAATTTTTTATTTCTGCCCATGGTGTTTAACTTTTATGTATACCGTATATATATATATATGTGTGTACATGTTATATATATATATTATATATATATAATTTATATATATATATATATAATTATATATATATATATAATTTAGAATATATATAAAGAAATGAAAAAGTTATAATTATATATATACATATATATATATATAATATAAATATATATATAAGATATATGAATATTATAACTTCTTTTCAATATATAATCATATATATATATATATATATATATATATATATATAATATATAATATATAATATATATATATATGACCTAATAGAAAGTTTAGTTTCACTCCACTGGTGGGAGAAAGCTATTACCATTGATGACTGCCACGCATTGTTCCCATATCAATCACCGAATTACGAGAATATCTTACTGGTTTAGTTCAATAATCATGACAGTGATGTTGTTGCACCATGTCAGTATTTTTTTAGTGTTGTTGTTAAGTACAGGTTAGTACAATGAGTCTTAAATGATGCACGTAAAGAAAGTGAACCGTTAAGCAAATGACCATGTATTTGAATGCTTATTCTCGTAAAATTTGAATATGTATGCATAAATAGCACTCTATAAGTACATCTGAGTACACTGAATGAATATATATATATATATATATATATATATATATATATATATATATATATATAAATATATATATATATAAAATATATATATATATATATATATATATATATATATATATATGTGTATATATATATATATATGGAAATAATAAACACACAATCACGTGTGGAATAGAAATAAATTCCTTGATCATTAGGATGGGACGAAGTGTTTCACTGAAAGGCAACGGCGCTGCCCACTCGGCCTAGTGGGGCGCGCCTTTCTTCAAAGTGAAAGACCTGGGTTCATCCTGATGTGAGTCAGAATTATAATATATATATATATATATATATATATATATATAATAATTATATATATATGTAATAACATATGTACGTATATACTGTATATACATATATATATAAATGTTTGTGTATATATATATAAATATATATATATACAGATATATATATATATATATATATATATATATAATAATATATATATATATATTTGTGTATTATTATTGCATATATGTGTGTGTATGTACATAATGTATTTATATGTACAAGTGCATACATAAATCTCATTTATAGTTTTTTTTCACAGTTATGGCCACTTTTAGATCTTCACACACTCTTAAACCACTAAATACAAGTTATTGCTTATTAATTTATTTATTTATTCATATATTTGTTTATGAATTTTGTAGTTACGTATCTACTTTTTAAATTTCCAGCTCTGTCTTTCATGATAAAATGCAATATAGTAATGGTACCTATAGCTTTATTTCTAACCCTCCAAAAGAGGAAACTATGCAGTATTTGAAAACCCCTGCATTGTAATTCACGTGAATGAGGTTTCACAAGTGAAAACTTGATATCTGAAAAGTGAGTATGGAAATAATACCAGCAGTTTATAACACACACAATAGATGGAAATTTTCATTTCAAGCAAAGTTTGAGATAATCCACGCACTGGGATTTGCACGATCGCAAGAGAATTGAAAGACTGAAAATTTCAGGATACTTACCTTCAATATGAAAGACATTTTGAGCTGTCTCTTGAAAACCTTTTGTTCTTAACCGTCGAAAAACACAAAACTATAGAACTCCTTCGGCTAAACAGTTTAGATGGATCCTTGCCCCTCGTCCTAAACTGAACTGACCACAACATATTAACCCTTCCCTTATATACTGCTCTTGGGTTTCCTGTCTATATCTGGAAGGAGGATTCACAATAGATATGCTTCATCTCGGATATAGATCACAAGTTTTTTTTTTTTTTTTGCGGCCATCTTGTTTTCCGGCTGTCTGGTGAAATGCCTTTATTGTGTATGGTTTCCGATCGGTCAGGGCAGTGGTGATCTTTCAGGAGCGATGACCAAGTTGGCGCACCCGGTTTTCGTCAGTGCAGTTCTGAGAAGAGCGAAAAAAAATCAAATATATTGAATATCTGTATCTAAGAATTGTAACTCCGAAATGACTGAACCTGTGTGGAAATGGCTGTAATCTTTCGTGAGTTCCACTTACTTTGGTCATAAGGAATTTTACCGATTTTCAAATTCATCACGTAGGGGTGTAGTGCCGTCAGTGCACCTCACGCGGTGCACTGTAGGCATTACTTATGGTTCTTTGCAATGTCCCCTCGACCTCTGACAACATTCCCTTTCATTCCTCTTACTGTACCTCTGTTCATAGTCTCTTTCTTCTGTCTTACTTTCCACCCTCCTAACGATTGTTCCATATTGCAACTGCGAGGTTTTCTTCCTGTTACAACTTGAGAACCTTTTTACTCCCAATTTCCCTTTTATCGGTGAGTGACCTCATGGGCCCTAGCGCTTAGCCTTTGGCCTAAATTTTATATTCCATTTCATTTCATTCCGATCCTCAGATTCTCTACCTGAGAGATGAGAACGTCAGAAGACACAGACTGCTCCAAAGTACTCCAACCAAACATAATTCTCTAGTATGTTGTTCTCTATCCCTTCCACGGAAGCAACGGATCATGGCCTCAGCACGAAAACGTTACTGTCGACTTGTTTTGCTTTACCTCTGCAAAGGAGGTTGTGATTTCAGGATTAAGTGAGAACTTACGAACGGATTTTCGCAGAGCCTTGTGAAGGGAACCACCACCATGACCCAGGCAAAGTCCCTGTGTGGATTTGGAACCAGAATTGTGTAATCGAGTTGTTTATTGTTTTCCACTGAAGTGCATTCCAGAAACGCGGCAGTTTCCTGTTATTTCTGAAGGAAAACGTATATATTGTCGCAGGGTTTTTGGATTATCATGTTGCAAGGGTCTTATTATTATTCGAGAAGGGAAACAAGGTATCACGTGAGTATTTGGGCAACTTCGCTAATCCCGATGGCTGAATGTTAAACTGCGATTACTGTCTTTACTGCAGTTTCTATAGTTAAAGCATCAGAGTGGAATTGTTTTTGCGCAAACAGTGAACAAAGCAAGAAGCTGCATTCGGCAACAAATGAAAGCAAACGCCGCAATTCTTGAATTACAAGAACTTGTGTACCCAAGAACTAGTTTGATGAGAGGCTATAAAGTAAACTCGTTCAAAGAGACCGAGCTTGTAATCCGGCGCCTATGAGAATGAGGTCTAAACAAATATAAAAAAAAATATTTCTTACGTAATCTTTGCAAAACCACACGTAACTTGAAATGAAAAAGCAAGTGTTACTTTCGCGTATTGGTGTAACTTTACCTGAGGTTAGGTTGGTGCGGTTAACTGCTGAATACTAGTGGAACTTTATGACAGTAAAGGAAGTTTTTCAAAGATGCGCGCATATGATAGATTTTAACTTCAAGCAAATTGCTTTACCAAAACGGTAAGATGTGGTTAAAATAAAAAGGATGAGGCCAGAAAGAGACAAACAAGAATTACAGTTAAATGAAAGATGAATCACAGAGAGAGAAGGAAACAGACAGGCACCCAAAAAAAGGGTAAAACTACGATTTTGAAAACTGGAAACATCCCGTATCATTGTGCAAAGCAAAAAAACACACACACGAGGGAAATGACCCAACCCAAACAAAAAATAACAGCAACAAGAATAGCAGCAAAGGGTAGGATTTCTTAAGACGACATCCTGACCGCGAAAGGATATTCACGAAGGATTACGGGTGGACGCTCCTCTAACTTTCGCGGTAATCTCCAGAACTTCGTGAGACTGTAGGCAGTGTTTCCGTTCGAGAAAACTTAAAGCGCATCGCTGGAGGTCCTAGTGATGTTGATGTTGAACTCTCTCTCTCTCTCTCTCTCTCTCTGGCTTTGTTTATTTTGTGTGCCTCTTCTCACCATTGATAGCCGCGGGATTAGCTTTATGGTCACATGAATTTTGTTGCTATTATTATTATTATTATTATTATTATTATTATTATTATTATTATTATTATTATTATTATTATTATTCCACAGAAATTAAACAAATAAAGAACGCCATATTACACACAAACGTATATACGTATATATATATATATATATATATATATATATATATATATATATATATATATATATATATATATATATTATATGTGTGCGTGTATGCATGTATATATAAACACATATATATTATAATAAATCTATTTCTCATTTATTGAGACTTATCAGTGGTTATGCAAGTTCCCTTGATCATGAATACATATATTCAGATTCGTCTCTCGTTTAAAATATTGACGTTGACCCCCCCCCAACAAAAATACGCCGACACTTCGTAAAAAAAACTTATTTTCTAATGAAGCGATCTATGTACAAGTATTTTTCATTATTACGTCACGAGAAAACCTTCTTCACTCTGTCAAGTGATTAACTTTATTTACCTACCGAGTTATTTAACCGGATATTCTGTAACGCTATTTACTGATTAGTTTTTAGTTTTCTTTAAAAGAAAACTATTGTGCCGGCTTTGTCTGTCCGTCCGCACTTTTTCTGTCCGCCCTCAGATCTTAAAAGCTACTGAAGCTAGAGGGCTGCAAATTGGTATGTTGGTCATCCAACCTCTAATCATCAAACAAACTAAATTGCAGCCCTCTAGCCTCAGTAGTTTTTATTTTATGTAGGGTTAAAGTTAACCATAAGAGTGCATTTGGCACTCATACAGCATTATACCGAGACCACCGAAAGATAGATCTATTTTCGGTTGCCTTGATTATGCGTTGTAGCGGCTGTACAGAAAACTCGATTGCTCCGAAGAAACTTCGGCGCATTTTTTACTTGTTTATTAACCGGATCATTATCCGGATTTTGATTGGCGGAAGAACGCCCTCTTTACATCCTAAGTATTTCTTTATAAGACCCACCTTTTGACACCGTGACCTCAATTGAATATTACAGGTGCATAGCTTACCTGTGCCGTGTTCCCAATTTTTAACTTATTTTTTTTTCTGTGGTAGGTTTGCTACTCCGAAAAGAGTATAACTTTGGTTCTTGATCATTTTTCTTTTTCTTTTTCAAATTTGGAATAATTTCTTGATGAATGTTGACTATGAATAGGTGATTTTGTTGAAAGTCATTACGAGAATAAAATGTAGGGCTGTACAATTATTTTGTACAAAGGGTTTGTAAGTATTCCATGATTTTAAGTGTGTTTTTATATATATATATATATATATATATATATATATATATATATATATATATATATATATATATATGTATATTATATACTGTATATATACATGTATATACATGTATACACACATATATGTATATATACATGTATGTATAAAT
>NC_089782.1:26178121-26195621 GCF_040412425.1 Macrobrachium rosenbergii
ATAATAATAATAATAATAATAATAATAAATATTGTTGTTATTATTATTTGACACACGGTGATTTTTCCATTTTAACCCTCCATAGTTTTGCCTCACATGAATGATGGATGGTCACCAATTTAGGGGAGGGAATCACCCAATCAAGAGTCAATTACGGTGCCCTTAACGAAGCCTCATTATCCCCGATGGGGATTTAATAAGACTTACGGCCGAAGATAGCTACAGAAAAGGTAATTAAGGGAAAGTGAATGAGAGTTTTTTTCTGAGGTTAACGGAAGTAATTGCTGATTCCGGGGAGGACTGTGTAATTTATTGAAGAGAATGCGGAGGAGATATTAATAGGTATTTATGATCTTCTGAAGGACTTGGCGTTTCTTTACATTTTGATATTTTATGATGCGTGTATGGCTTCATATTTGTTTTGTGTTTATTTAAATCGTTTTTCTTATCTCTCTCTCTCTCTCTCTCTCTCTCTCTCTCTCTCTCTCTCTCTCTCTCTCCATTTATCAGTCTGTCTTAGTTTTGCTCTCTCTCTCTCTCTCTCTCTCTCTCTCTCTCTCTCTCTCTCTCTCTCTCTCTCTCCATTTATCAGTCTTAGTTTGTGTATCGTTTTCTATCTTCTCTCTCTCTCTCTCTCTCTCTCTCTCTCTCTCTCTCTCTCTCTTTCCATTTATCAGTCTGTCTTTTGTATCATTTTATACTCTCTCCTCTCTCTCTCTCTCCTCTCTCTCTCTCTCTCTCCATTTATCATTTATAGTCTTGTGTATCGTTTTCTATCTTCTCTCTCTCTCTCTCTCTCTCTCTCTCTCTCTCTCTCTCTCTCTCTCAGTTTCTCCATTTATCTCAGTTTGTTTTGTATAGGCTCAGTTTTGTGTCTCTCTCTTCTCTCTCTCTCTCTCTCTCTCTCTCTCTCTCTCTCTCTCTCTCTCTCCATTTATCAGTCTGTCTTAGTTTGTGTATCGTCTTCTATCCTCTCTTTCTCTCTCTCTCTCACAATAACAAACATGTGTTTTTGTTGTCCAGTTCACATACAGTTGGAAATGTGAATATAAACTTTTAATGATTGGTTTAAATTAAACTGGCGTCCCAAGATCAGAGGTCATCGAAAAGTGGCAATTAGAATTCCACCGACCGCAACCATAGGTTTTAAGATGCGATAGATATCCACAACAAGTAATGACAATATTAATGACTCCAGCCGACTTATGTATTAGTTCTAAAAGAGCAAGAACAAGAAGAAAACATGAAAAGAAAGAAAGGGCGTAGAAGCAAAATAAACAAGAGAAATAGAAGAGAAAAAAATGTAAAAAAAAAAAGCATGAAGATTAAGAAAGGGCGAAGAGAGTCAGCAGAAAAAAGAGAAATAGAAGAGAAGAAAAATGTAAAAGAAAACAGAAGTAACAAAGGACGGAAGAGTCAGCAGAAAAAACAGAAATAGAAGAGAAGAAAAATGTAAAAGAAAACAGGAGAAGTAACAAAGGGCGGGAAGAGTCAGCAGAAAAAAGAGAAAGATAAGAGAAGAAAATATAAAAGAAAACAGAAGTGACAAGGAGCGGGAAGAGTCAGTAGAAAAAAAGAGAAGAAAAATGTAAAAAGTAACAGGAAAAGTAAGAAAGGTCTAAAGGAAACAAGAAAAAAAAGAGAGAAATAGAAGCGAAGAAAAATGCCAGAAAAAAAAAAAATAGAAGAAGAAATTGTGTCGAAAGAACCTTTGTTCTGGAAGAGGAGATTTGAGGTGAAAGTGGAGCTTAGAATGATCCTGAAGGACTCAAAGAAAGGCAGAGGACCGAGATTCCAGGCTTTGCTGAGGACTGCTCCGTTATCTGCAGCATCTCTTAATCGTTTTCGTTTTGGGGGTAAGACCCTCTTTGGACCCCCCCAGAAGGTCACCGACAGATGGTCAAAAAGGGGGAGATAAGAGACAAAAAGAAGTCGTGTTACATCCTCTCTCTCTCTCTCTCTCTCTCTTTTTTTTTATCAGTCTGTCTTAGTTTTGTTTCGGTTTCTATCCTCTCTCTCTCTCTCTCTCTCTCTCTCTCTCTCTCTCTCTCTCTCTCTTTTGTGTATCATCAGTCTGCTCTTTAGTTTGTGTAGGTTCGGTTTCTGTCCTCTCTCTCTCTCCCTCTCTCTTTTATCAGTCTGTCTTATTTTGTCTCTCTCTCTCTCTTCTATCCTCTCTCTCTCTCTCTCTCTCTCTCTCTCTCTCTCTCTCTCTCATATATATATATATATATATATATATTTATATATATATATATATATATATATATATATATATATATATATTCAGTTTGTGTATATATATATTATATATATATATATATATAATATATATATATATATATGTATATATATATATATATATATATATATGTATATATATATATATATATATATATATATATATCTATATACCTCTATATTTATATATGTCAATCTTAGTTTGTGTAGGTTTGTGGTTTCTCTCTCTCTCTTCCTCTCTATACCTCTCTCCATTTATCAATATATTCATCTACCAGTATCTGTTTCTCATCAACCAGCTGTATACAGTAGCATCTAAGCTTCTGGCATATTTTTGTTGTTTTTTCACCTTATTAATGAATGCAATCTACATTGTATTGTTTGCTAATAAATAAGTACTTATCCACTTCTTGCACAGAGGAAATTCTTAAGAAATTTGGGAATTCAGGGATATAGTGAGAAACACAAAAAATAAAGGTAGTTGAAAATTAATCATTTTTGCGTTCACAATTCCCAAGCATTGTTAAAGTATATATAAAACATGGTTCGAAAGCTAATGACTCTAGAGTTCATAACTTCCGCGCAAACATTGAGGTCAGTATAAGGGTGTCGAAAATGTGACTAGAGCAGTATAAATGCTCCTACTGAAGTAATTGATGATGGAACCGCAGTTTAAAGTATTGGTGATGGGACTGTAGTCTTAAGGAGTAGTCTGAAAAATTGACAATGGAACCGTGGTTCAAAGAACTAGGGATGGAATCGTAGATCGAAGAATTAACGATAGAACCGTGGTTCCAAGACTTAGGAATAGAACCGTAGTTTGAAGGGTTAACGATGGAACCGTAGTTTGAGAGAGTAACGATGGAACGTGGTTTGAAGGGGTTAACGTTGGAACCGTGGTTTTAGGGGTTAACGATGGAACCGTGGTTACAAGAATTAAGGATGTGACCGTGGTTCGAAGAATCAGGAATGGAACCGTAGTTTGAATAATAGGCATTAATTAAGGTTCTTCACAGCATATACCTTCGAGCCCTAGCTGCAACCTCTTTCATTCCCTTTATCGTACCTCCGTTCATGTTCTCATTCTCCATCTTACTTTCCATCCTCTCTAACAGTTGATTCATAGTGCAACTGCGAGGTTTCCATCCTGTTACACCTTTTAGACCTTCGTACTGTCAGTTTCCTTTCACCGCTGAATGACCTCGTAGGTTCCAGCGCTTGGCCTTTGGCCTAAACTCTAAACTCTATTCTATAAAAAGGAAGGAACCGTAGTTTGAAGGATTATCGACGGAACCGTGGTTCGAAAGATTAAAGATGGAACCTTCGTCTGCAAGATCAGCGCTGTCACCTGTCGTCGGGAAGGAACTGAACAGTAATTGCCTCTGAAAGGAAGGGGAATTGCAGGAATGAATAAACAGATGAAAAAGGAGACAGCACCAGTAATTATCTGTCTATCACGGGTCAAGCAACTTGACAGCATTACCATTACCGTTGACGACTATTGTTTGCGAGTAAATTATCTCCAGTTACATTTGACAGTCCATTGACAGTCACTCTTCACGGATGAGTCGAGAATTATTTTGTTTCTGTGTCATTTATTTCTTTACTTTTGCTGATGATGACGCGATTGTAAGAAATAAGAAAACAAGGAAAATATTTGCAACACTGTCGAGTGAAAGTAAGGCCTGATAAAGCAAAGACAAGGCGTAATTGAATGATATTAGATTAGATGAGAACTAAATTAGATTGGAGCGGCACAGGGATATTAGAACTTAAGCTAGGACACAGTATAACTAAGGTGTCTTTTAAATTAAGGGGAAAAGGAAAAGATTTAGGCGTTTAACTATCGCCTGTTTATGGAACATTGATATTTTGCCTTTTCACATTGAAATATCTCTTCATATCTTGCTGTGCAAGTCAATATTCAAAGGTAATTAGCAACGTTTCTTGCTTAATTAATGTATGCGTATTTTAGTCGAAATAATAGGAACAAGAAAATATCAAGATATCTAGACTCATATTATTTATCTTGCGGAAATTTTGCCCTGCATTGCCTGTAGTCAATGTCAGTGCACTTCACGTGTGCACTGTAGGCATACTAAAGGTTCTTTTGCAGCTTCCTTCGGCCCCTAGCTGCAACCCCTTTCATTCTTTTACTGTACCTCCATTCATATTATCTTTCTTCCATCTTTCTATCCACCTTCTCCTAACAATTATTTCCTAGTGCAACTGCGAGGCTTTCCCTCCTGTTACACCTTTCAAACTTACCCACTCTCAATTTCCTTTCCAGCGCTGAGTGACCTCATAGGTCCTAGTGCTTGGCTTGTGGCCTAAACTCTTTATTCCATCCCATTCCATTCAGAAATCAAAATTACCTTCATCATAATTTGAATTACGTCTGTCAGCATTTTACCCTTTTTGTGTCAGTAGTATTTTTTTTTTTCCACGCACTCGATCCGCGGGAGGTTATCGAAGATACTTTCACAAGAGATCGTGAGAAAGGATAAATAGTTAGGGAGCGGTCGTGCCTACGAAGAGATGTGTACGAGATAAAAGGAAAATGTATTTTATCCATCTCTGACAGCGTGTTATTTAGGTCAAACGATTCCTTTGCTTACGAAAGATGTATAAAGTTTTTTAGATGGTGATTATCTTGAAATATTTTGCGTGTAAGGCCTGTCCAGTGGATAGTGTATTAAAAATAGATAATCGTTACTGAAAAAAATAATTAGGCAGATGGTATGGTCTACAAATTGGAAGTTAGAGCAGCTTGTCTTGGCGTTAAGTATTTGGGGCTTGGAATGTTTTGAGCTGAAGAGATAAATATATGAACAAGTGTAGTGTAAAGGCTTTAAAGTAATTGGGATATTTCCTCCTAAACTGATTTGAAATTATATATCCGTATGAAATTTATTTACTCATATATTCCTTGAAAATATAAATTTTCAGTAGATTTACTATCTTGAAATCTGTAAGCATCAACTGATATCTCGAAAAATCCTCATTTTGCAAATTTCCCTTCTTCTTTTCTCTTTCCTAAAGCCACGAGCACCAACAGAGGATATTTCTCCACTCCGCAGTTTATCACCGACAAGTTAACCATCCCCTCTTTCCATCTGACAATGCTTAAATCCTTTCGTTGCACAGCCATTACGGCCCCAGAACCCCGCATTTACATCTTTTTATCCAAAAAGCAGATAAATTCGCAATTTCTTCTTTCCTCTCGGCGCCCAAGGTCAGGTGGGCGTGGCCGAGCGTACTCACCCACCCACGGAAAGCTTTCGAAAAGTCTGTGTTGCAATCTTTGGGTGATTGTCCTGGATGAGGGTAGAGGAAGGGTGGGGGATGGAGGGAGGAGAGGAAGAGGTTAGTTGATGTCTAAAATCCGGTAATTACAGCGCAACGCTTTTTTCAGATGCTTCCTCTCAGGAGGAGGAGGAGAATAATAATAATTTCTGGCTTATTTTCCGTCCTCTCGTTTTAATCAGGAGAATCGCCAAAGCATGGAACGGGGAAAGGGCCGAGGGAGGCATTTTTGGGTCACAAGGAAATCTGGTATTTCGTAACTTTGTTTCATTAAAAGATTAGATAAAATAAATTAATAATGGAGTGGATGAAAGTGTACAGAATATGAGCTGAAAAGTAAGTTTAATGCATGAATGAAGCATGAATATTCTTGAGAATATTTACGATTTTTTCGTGCATATATGAAAATGTAATTTTTCTGTGTACAATCGGTAACAAAAGGAATAAGCTTGAGAGGTGTATGTAGTAAATTCTTATTTGATTATGTTGTTGATAATGAATAAACGTCGCTGTTAGTGATAATGTTAATTAGACAATAAATTCATGATATATTCATTTACAGTATATGCTTGTTTCCTGATGACTGGTCCGATAGGCTCTTCCCATGCTGCCGAATCCCTGCCGCTTGTTAGAATCTTTCTTTTCTTTCTTTTTCTTTTCTTTTCTTTCTTTCTTTATTTCTTTCTTTCTTTCTTTCTTTTTCTTTCTTTCTTTCTCCTCTTGAAACTCAACAATTTATTGATTCTTATTTGCATCTCTTTTGAACAGAATTGAGGATTCTTGCTGGATTCTCTTCGTAAGATATCTTTCTTAATTCCTGCGTGAATTCCTTCTTTTTATTTTGTATTTTGACGACTCTTTAAGATAGCATCATTTTTTTTTGGGGGGGGTGTATCTTTTGTTTGAGCATTGGATGGTTGTATTTTGAATGTATTCGTTTCTTACAGCTTTAAGTCATATATTGTAAGTGTTTACAGATCTTTTCTTCATTATATGGCCAGATTTCCATAATTTCCCCTTTATATGGTGTCCGTGCGTAAGTGCATAATCCAGTCCTTGTATTGTGTTCATTATTGCAGAATATATGAGTCTATCAGTCGAGAAACATGCCAAGCGCCATCCTGGGCCAAAGTATTTTTTTAATTTAATTTATTATATTTTAAAAATGGCACTTGGCATGTTTCTCGACTGTAAAGCTCATATGGTCATACACATAGGCTACAGAACGCAATGATGAAGATAAAGAATAACAAAGCACAGAGAAGGAAAACGACAGACGTAACCAGTCGCTGTTTACTCACACTCTGAGGACATGGCTATAAATTTCCACGCCTAGGAAATAGACGCTTCACGCGCATCATCACGTTGACGTGCAGTGGCGTAGAATTTCAACGCGGGTTCCTAATGGAATTTAGTGGCCTTATCACAACTCATTTTGTAAGATATTCTCATAATTCCCCGTGGGAAATGCTAATTCGTTGAGCCTAAGAATTTCCTGAACTTGCCAAGTACTTATTTGTTCCTCGGTTTAAGTAGATAATGTTCCGTGGTACTTACTTTGTTTATTGATACACGAGGAATAGATTTTTAAATGTAAACTTTCGTCAGTGACCCGATCCTAAAGCCATTGAAGTCATTCACATGTGATTTGTATCTGACATTTTTTTTTCATTCGCTTTTGATGAAATGATTGTCAAACTCTTATTTATTTAACGCTCATGCACTTCTTCATTTTACACGTTCTTTTAGTTTTCTGTAAAAGAAAACAATTGTGCCGGCTTTGCCTGCCCGACCGCGCTTTTCTGTCCGCCGTCAGATCTTAAAAACTACAGAGGCTAGAGGGCTGCAATTTGGTACGTTGATCAGCCAATCCTCCAATCACTAAACATACCAAAATTGCAGCCCTCAGACTCAGTGGTTTTGCTATTCAAGTTAAGGTTGTTAGCCATGTTCGTGCATCTGGTAACGATATAGGCCAGGCCACCACCGAGCCGTGGTTAAAGTTTCATGGCCCGCGGCTCATATATCATTATGGCCTTGGTTATACGATGTACAGAAAACTCGATTGCTCTGAAGAAACGTCTGCTCATTTTTTTACTTCTTTGAAATGATAGTTCTTGCTTGATCCTCTGTGTAAGATGTATTTCTTAATTCCTGCGTGATTTTCAAATCTGATATATATTTTGATGGCTTCCTTTAGGATAACATCATATTTTTAGTATTACGTTACTTGTAGTATCACATTACTTTTAATATTACATGACTTTTAGCATTTCATTTAAGCGTGAGTTTGTGTGCAAGCAAGGTCCAGAATCAGCATTATCTTTCAGCATTATCAACTGACGCCATCACGATCTGATTAATTCAATTATCATCAAACAAATATACATTTCCTCAGTTAGTCCCATTATTATTGCCTGCCCTATTCTTCAGTTAACTAATAAACGCCATTTTTTCCTCCTATATCTTATTTCACGACAGGTGTCATCATGTCAACCAAGTAGGTCGCTCTGTGCATTCGACCCAGATTCAAAAATGGTGTCACGTGGAAAACATTCTCTCCTCGATGATCTAGGGACTCAAGGTCAAATCTTCCTGGGAGGAGGACCCAGGTAGGTGATCGTCATATTTCTTAAAAATCATTAAGTCAGGCTGTGCTTGTGGGAAATTTTAGCATGGTCTGACAGCTCTCTGGTGTGCTTTTGGTTTGCCTCTACTTAATATTGCTTTCAGAGTTATGCTCTTGGAGGTAAATATTTCGACAGCATTATGTTGATGGCAATAATCCCCAGTGGTAATTTCATGAAAGTACTTATTATGCTTGACGAAGCAAAAAACATAACTATGACTGTCAGTGAAATTCTCTCAGTACTTTCTCGAAACATTCAGTTAACAGACGAGAAACAGCCTGAAAAGTAACTCATCATTTACAAGGTCATAGTCTTCTATGAACTTCCAGGCGACAAACCGTCCAAAACCAGACAGTTTTATTTACACCGTAAATTTTCTGCAAGGAAATGGCGTGCGTTTTCTCTCAGGCAAGGCACACGTGACCTCAGCTCACCTTCGAAGGAAATACTTCAAAGGTGAAGATGACTCCGGGCAATCTTATCTTGAGGAATCGCGTGACGAAATATCAAAGTTCCCTCGCTTCTGGTTGATGCCCTGGTGAGGTTTTCAGGAAAGGGAACTCTACGTCAGAGGGGTTACGAACATTTGTTTCTTGTTAATAAGGAGTCTTCCCATAAAGGGAGCGCCTCCTGGGGAGAGCAAGGCAACGTATGGATACCAAGAGAACAGTTACAGTGGTATTCATCCTCCGATTCCTGAACCAAGAATGAATGAACCTGATGCGGAGAAAGTTTCCACAAAATGTGACTCATCGGGCACGCACATACGAGGGTTATCGGCAGTTCTTTAAAACCCTCATAACATACGAAATTAAACGTTTATGCATGAAAGCAGAAAAGGATGTTTTGCAGCTCGTTAATCATCGTTGTTAAATCTCATGTTATTTATTATAACCTTGCTTGCAAAGTCTCGCTTCCACGATGATCTAGGAAGTAAAGAACTTGTCATCCATATATTTGTACTAGCCCATCTATTGTTAACATTTGATTCATTTCTTCTTTGTTCATTCATTCACTCTTTTTTCAAAAGATTGTATATATATTATATATATATATATATATATATATATGTATGTATGTATGTATGTATATATATGTATGTATATATTAACTTTAATATGTATATATATATTAACTTTATCACATACACAATTGTTCTGTGTATTAGTAGAATTACTAAAAGGACCAGTGTTGGTCCTCTTTAGTAATTATATATATATATATATATATATATATATATATATATATATATATATATATATATATATATATATATATATATATATATATATATATATATATATATATATATATATATATATATATAGTTTAAAATATCATTCTGTATTTAGCAGACAGTATACTGCATATGCGTGTGTGTACGCTCGTGTGTGCATCTTTGCCTGTGTTTGCTTGTATGTATATAAAAATTATCATTGTTATTTGAATTAAACAGCTGATGCACAGAATATCTTTTTTAATCAGACAGCGCGAATTTCCTACACTCTCATTGCAATTGCTTCAATTCTTATATCTTTATCGGGACATCATTGTTGTGTCACTTTCTAAGATATGCAAACAATTTCATTACGTTTTCCCAGTTAATTTTTTATTTCCCCAAAATATTATTAACATATTTACAGTTTAGTAGAAGAAAACTACATTTGCAATTAAGCAGTCTTTTATCTCAGCTCTGAGTCATACCAGTTTTTAAATGACTCACAGCTCCCAAAATTTGTATGAGCCCGTCTGAGATTCGTATAGTTAAACGTCATTAAATAACGGTGGGAAGATTTCTTTGCAAAGCAAATTATCACCATTATTGTCAGAAATAGTAGAATTAGAGGTAATAATGGTAAGTTGCAGTAGTTCGGGTGTTGGTAGAAAAGTAGCAGTAACAGTTCCAGTTCTCGTAGTAGCTTAGTATGTTATTACGATTATTGCAAGAAATATCAGGACACAATCACGTGTAGAACAGAAATCAATTCCTGACTCACATCATGATCGAACCCAAGTCTTTCAATTGAAAACGAGAATTGTGTGGCCTGGTTGGCAGCGGTCTCGTATTTCAATTGAAAGACCTGGGTTCGATCCTGATGTGAGTCAGAAATGTATTTCTGTTACACACGTGATTGTGTGTTGATATTTCTCTCATATTCACTCAGAAATGATCATTCGAATGAAATGCTGTCAATTGGGTCACTGCTGAGTCTGGAAAACACTCTGGTATGCAAGCAGTTAGCATGTTCAGGCAAAGCCTTAGGTGCAGGGGTACTCAGGTTCCAACTTCTTTTATGACTTGTGTGTCCTGGTTGGCAGCGGTCTCGCCTTTCACTGGGTTCGATCCTGATGTGAGTCAGAAATACATTACCATTATTGCCATCATCTCTTACCTATTTTGTCTCATCATTAGGAGAAAAAATACTCCTTGAGCAGGGAATTGGGTTTGGTAACTTGAGCAAATAGACTGAGGTAAGGTACACTATTTGTACTCACCCATATCCGGCTTTAAGATAAAAAGAAAAAGAAAAAATAACATTCATAGAGAAATGCATTTTGTTCCTTTGTTCGCACTAACTTTATGTCCTTCAGTGTTGACTTTTTTTACGTAAAAGTGTAGTTTATTACATTATTACTTTTAATCATCCGTGAAGGAATTTCAACAGAGCGGTTTCTTCCACGAAGATGGGTAATTATGGTATATCAGACCCTTCCTCTGCAAACATGTCAGGTGATGATTATTATCTTTGTAACAGATGCATATGGGGAAAGGAATAATGTGCTAATACTTTAGAATTTCGTGAGTCTCACACACACACGCATAATACAATAATACATATATATATATATATATATATATATATATATATATATATATATATATATATATATATATATATATATATATATATATATATATATATATATATATATATATATTGTATATCAAACATCACAGGGAAGAAATAAACCCTGTTTCCAAGATTGAAAATAATCATATATATATATATATATATATACATATATTATATTTATATTTATATAATATATATATATATATATATATATAATATATATATATATATATTTATATTTATATGTGTGTGTGTGTGTAGGCCTATGTTAAACATCACAGGGAAGAAATGAAAAACCCGTTTCAAGAATATATATATATGTGTGTGTGTGTGTGCCGCATTTAAGAAACGCATGATGTTAATTTTACTTCCTTAATAGATGGCATCATAAATGCCTCAACTTTATTCACGTAACGAAGAAGAGTCGAAAGATCCTGCCAGATCATTGTTATTTGATTGGGAGCAAAGGGTTATTGAAAATAATACTTGAATATTATACATCAGCATACAAGAATACTGCGATTACGTATACGCCATCGGTATGTGAAGAAAGCTAAACGGATACTAGTAGGAAAATAAGATAAAGAGAGAGAGAGGGAGGGGGGGGAGAGAGAAGGAGGGAGAGAGATAGAGAAGAGAGAACAACGGAACTTATGAAACGCGAGGAATGGAATAAAGAGAGCAAGGACTCGACGGTTAACGGATCCAGGCAAGAGAGTGAAAGGCGCCACTTGACTCAGCCGTTAGACCGAGTTTGAACTGAGAGCTCCCTTCCTTCCCTTTGGACGCGACTGCAAATCAACCGAATGATGAGAAGCGTTACAATCCCGCCTCCTCTCGGAATGTACGACCCCGGGGGAACCTTGACTCCCACGATAACGCCCCAGGAAGAAGAAGAAAATTGGAGAAGAAGAAGTATGAGCACATGCATGAGAAGGCTAAAGGTCAGGCTAATCGAAGAAGTCTCTCACACCTGTTGCGTGGGCGGTGTGTCAACGGTGAGGACATAACAGGAGTATATAAGGATGAAATCATCCTTCGGTGATCAAAGTCTTCTTCCGATACCCACATCGACAACATGAAGCTCGTGAGTATCCTTTTCAGGGAGTTAGCCTAGCGCGGCACTGTGATATCGTTCAAGTGTAGCTTTCTCTACGTAACGTAACTTCATTTTAGGGTTATCGTATCCCGGGAAGTCAGTTAGAATGTATTTAAGATGTTGCTTTGACAATCGAAATATGTTCAGGAATATAAAGGCTTATTTTGATAAATTGTCCTTAGTGTCATGGATTAAAATAAGTCTCCTTTCATTTCTACGGTTATTCGAGAAATAGCAAACAAACCTTTTATGAAGGTATGCTTCCAAAGCTTTTCAAAATACTTTTCATATCAGCCAGTATCATTTATTATTTACTATTTATTTTCAATACTGTTAACTGAGGAAACTCATCTGATGAGGAAATTAAGCATAATATAACCCATAGTTTAATATCAGCTTCTTCTAGATCATTTACACCAGCCAAGCTTAGGCTCATATTAGTTATTTTGTTGTTATTTCCTTTGAAAATAAAACTAGAATGAAACAGTTACATCTCCAGGGACTTTATTCAAACGGTGAAAGCGAGTCTGTAAATAAGCAGATGACGTCATTCTAATGAGTTATTACTAAGCTCACCTTGTTCATGTAATTGTCCGTGACAATGTTTCTTTTCGATGAGTCATGAGTCTTTCGAGTCACGAGACTTTCTTGGAAATTTCACTGATGTTTTCGTTACTTAACGCCGTTCGACACAAGTGGTACATGAGATATTGTAATAACGTCTGAAATCATAAATACAAAACATATATGTTGCCACGACAGGTGTTGCATGGATTTTTAAATAAATTCACACGTTTTCAAAAACACACTGGGAGTTCAACTAATTAAAAAAATGTAATGTTTGTGCCATTTTATAAAATGTAAACGGGAAAACTTTATATACCCAGCAGTAGTTATAAGATGATTTAATCTTATAAACCGGCATCACAATAACTTTGGTCATTGACGTAGGAAAAAGTTCTTTGAAAAAATTTTTTCATTATCACACTTAGGTCATAGAACATGAAGTTTTTTCAAGACATACCTTTCATAGCCCCGTAGGGGGCCACTGCCGTCGGTACCCCTCACCAGGTACACTGTAGACATTACTAAAGCTTGCTTGTAGCGACCCTTCGGTCCTTATCTGCACCCACTTGATAGTGTTTTACTTTATCCTTATTCCGCTTCCTTTATTTAATCTTGCTGTCCAACCACTAGAACTCTCACTTCACTGTGTTGAGTGCTGAATAGCTGGAAGCGCACCAGTGCTTGGCTTTATTGCCGAATTTTCATTAATCACATCAAATCATGCCATCCTTACGTACTCATAAATACAGGCAATAAGACCATTAAACAGTCGCAACGGTAGAAGATAATCCATATTTTCACCATAGGCCTAAAGAACCGGACGAATAAACGAAACGAACCTCTTTTAAACACTGAACAGATCATCCTCGCCTGCTTCGCCGCCGTAGCTCTGGCCGCCCCACAGCTGGGTCCAGACCAGAACCTCCGCCAGCGTCCCATCGCCATCCTGAGGGACGAGCGCCAAGATCTGGGCAACGGCGAATTCACCTACACCTTCGAGACCGAGAACGGCATCACCGAGTCCCGCAGGGGATACCGCGGTTCCAAGGATCAGATCAACATGGAGGGAGTCTACAGGTATGAGAGAATGAATGGCATTTGAATCGTGAATTTTATTAGAACGAGATTGCTCAAAGAAGTGAAATTGCAAGGATTATTCTAACTTCCAGTTGCATCGTTTATATTTTGATAATATATGACATTGATGAAAGGATAAAATGAATTTCTATAGATGGGTTCACTTCTAAAGTAAAAGAAAAGTTATCATTTTATCAGATAACCGAAATGATAAGGATAATTCTAGCGTAATACCAATGTCCAGTTGTGTCAGTTATATTTCATTAGCCAATACGAAATTCATAAGAGACAAAATTAATTTCTATGAGTTCACTTCTGAAACGTAAAGAATCCATCATGAAATCGCCCGCGCTTCTTGTGAATTTTCATAGTCACCTCTGAAACTAAGTAATCAAATAGTCAACATTAAAGAATTCAGCATGGACTCATCAGTATTTCTTTTGAAATTTTAAGAACTCACTACTGAGACATAAGGTGATCGAATAATTAAATAACATTGAAGAATCCAGGCTAAAACCATCAGGAGTTCGTGTACACCTGAACGTTTTATATCCGTTTTTGATCACATTGTTTACGTGCCGCCAGCGCACCTCATGTGGTGCACTGTAGGCATTACTTAAGGTTCTTTGCAGCGTCCCTTCGACCCCTAGCTGCAACCCCTTTCATTCCTTTAACTATACCAACGTTCATAGTCTCTTTTTTCCATCTGACTTTCCACCCTCTCCTAACATTTGATTCATATTGCAATTCCCAGGTTTTCCTCCTGTTACACCTCTGAAACCTTTTACTGTCAATTCCCTTTTCAGCGGTGAATGACCTCATAGTCCCAGCGCTTGACCTTTGGCCTAAATTCTACAGTTTATTCTCTATTCTACCGCATTGTTTACTAATCACCGAATTTCGTTTCCACAGATTCCTCTCCCCGACGGCACCATCGTCGAGGTCCGCTACGTCGCCGACGAAAACGGCTTCAACGCCCAGTCCCTCTTCATCCCCACCCCACCCACCCGCCCACGCCATCGAGCAGATACGCTTCGCTGAGGAGCAGCGCGCCCGCGGAGTCACCTGGCCAGATTATTAAAGGACACCATAACGCCGCTGTCTTGTGCCTTCTTGTCGCCTCGCATTTTACCTGTCACGATTTCTTGAATGTAAATAACAATAAAATTGGATTAGGTTGGGTATGGCGTTGTATTTATCCTGAAGAGTCAAGCAGTTACAGGTGATAATATCAAGACTTACTGCCTTTTTTTATCTCTGTTTTGTTATATATATATATGTATATATATATATATATATATATATATATATATATATATATATATATACATAATGTCTATAAATATAAATCTTCATACTCACGAAGACATATATATATATATATATATATATATATATATATATATATATATATATATATATATATATATGTATAAATATAATATATATCGAAGATATATATATATATATATGTATATATATATATATATATATATATATATATATATATATATATATATATATATATATATATATATATAACATTAAGTTGCCAAATGTCCTCTAATATCCAATCTCCTTTCTACCTCAGAAATAAGGTGTGTTTGTGTGTTATATATATATATATATATATATATATATATATATATATATATATATATAAATATACAAATATATATATGTGTGTGTGTGTGTAAAACCGGAGGGGAATTATAGTTGATAAGAAGTTCATCGTCTCACGGGCTCGAACCACAGAACACAGAATAGGCCTGCTGTCACTGAACGTCGTGAGTTCTCGTGTTCGGTGGTTCGGGAGCCCATGAGACGACGAACTTCTTATCAATCAACTATAATTCCCCTTCGGTTTACATATATTATTTCCGAATGGGATATTAAACAACATTTGTAGCTTAAAGCTTGTATATGAATCACGGTGATGTGATAAAAATTCGTTCATATATATATATATATATATATACACACATATATATGCAGTGTTTGTTCGTGTATTCATCATCCTATTATACTTGCTCTAAGTGCAAACACTTATTTTTAGGAGGAATCAGGAGAGGGAATCGTAGAAATGGCTGACTACGCAGATTGGGAGAAGTGTTAGAATAGAGGGACCTTAATACTGAACAAACAAGAGAGAGAGAGTACAGGCTGTATATACACTAGTGTCCATTGCATGACTGATAGGCGTTCTGTGTAGGTGAAGTATATGAAGCGATTATGCTGTGAAAGTTATCGTCGCTGCGGTTATGTAATTATACACACATATATATAATTTAATTCATATCACTGGCTCTTCTAATAACAGAAAATTCACAGGCTCAAGTCATGTAGATAGTTGGGACCGGACTTTACCAAATCATACTTTCCTTCTTTAGACTCTTATAGGGTTTTGCATGTGGCGCTAAAAATGTCAGTAACTTCTGACTGTTATTTTCTGAGACAGTTAATTAAGACCAGACCAGTTACTATTTGTTGAGTGGTCAATTCATTTACTCTCAGGCAGCAGCAAAAACTTATGTAACATTGAAAAAGTCGTGGCTTCGAAGATAAAAGGATTATAATGGACATACCAGTGAATTATATTTATGTAATTTTCAACAATAACAGGAAAGTAATCAGCACCTTAGTGAATCATTTTAATGCAATTTTCGACAATAACGGAAAATAATCAACAACTTAGTGAATCATTTTAATGTAATTTTCGACAATAACAGGAAAATAATCAACACCTTAGTGAATCATTTTAATGTAATTTTCGACAATAATAGGAAAATAATCAACGCCTTAGTGAATAATTTTAATGCAATTTTATCCACTTTATTACCATTTTCACGTGAAATTACATTGCTGTTTTTCTTAGCTTTGATATTATTATTGTTGCTGTACGGACATGACTGTTTGTTGTAATCATGGTTAAACACTGTCGGACTGGAATTGGAAAGTTGTAGTTAATTGGATCTTTTATATAAAGATGCACGCAGCTGAATCAAGAAAGATTTTTTTCTTAATATGGTAGTTGCTTCAGAGACTGAAGTGCCTGTATCTACAATACATATACCTAATATATTGTATTACGTTTTAAAATCTAAATTTTCCATGCAAAAAACTACATTCAAACATTGTGTTAGAGATTCAAAATACAGAACATACGGGCAAATATAAAAAAGCTTCCTTGTGTATAGAAAATGCTAATGCTATTTTAGAGAACAAAACCGTAAGAGAATATTCCCCAGCTCAGTCACTCTTAGAATCGGCCATATTACGAAGTCCCTGTTGGAGAAGTTGACGCTTAGACGACCAATAATGCAGATTGGTTTAAAGCTTTACTTTTGGTGATTCCAAATTAGTGGTTTTCTATTGTGAAAGTTGAGGCATTTTAGATAAAAATGAGTTACAGTAAAAAGAGTGTTAAGTTTGCTAATAGTAAATCCCCCTCCTCCCACCTCACAATCAGGCGCGCGTGCTCGCACACACACACACACACACACACGACCTGAAAGAACACTTTTGTGAACACAATTTATTACCATCAAGATTACTACTGAAATATTGACTTAGAGAGGCGGTTTCTCCATTAATTAAATATTTCATAAGTTAACGTGACAGTTATAAGAAACATGAGGATGAGGCTCCTTTGTTATACGTATTTTACAAAGGAACAGTGTTATCGCACAACTGGTTGCTCCAGGATAAGTAATAAAAGTAACTTT
>NC_089782.1:26200621-26238121 GCF_040412425.1 Macrobrachium rosenbergii
TTATGAATGCTTGTAAAAATTAGAACATTAAGATAACATACTGCAGGAAAGAAAGGTATTATGCTCTAGATAACTCAAAACTGAAATATCGAAAAGTTTCTGAAAAAAGTTAAGTATACCTTAGTTTGACCAGACCACTGAACTGATTAACAGCTCTGAATTCAGCCCGAACGATTAGATTTATTTACGTGGCTAAGAACCAATTGGTTACCTAGAAACAGGACGTACGGCTTATTGTGGAATCCGAACCATTATATGAGAATGAATTTCTGTCACCAGAAATAAATCTTCTCTAATTCTTCGTGGTCGGAGAATCGAACGCGGGGCCAGCAAGTGCTAGCTGAGAGCAGTACTTACCCGTCCAATGAGGAAACGAAAAGTTTCCGAATCCTCCTACTTTTGGTGATTTCCAAAGACACGTTGACCTAGCAAGCTGTAACGAAATATTAATAATTTCAGCAATATTCATATTTGTTTTTAGTACTGCTACGAGCCGCCAGTAATGTTTTAAAAGGAACTCTCGTCATTATGTTTCGTTAAAATAAACAGAATTACTTTGCGGGCCGCAACGTATTGGTAATAACCTTCAGGTATTTTATTTACCTGTAACCTACAGAACTGAAAAGAACGAGAGATAATTTTGGGAAAACTAAAAATATTATACCTGGTGCTATTTAGAGCCCGGCGTTTTAGATGCGATTATATACTACTGATATGGTTCTAGAGGACTTTTAAGTGTGACTTCGTTTTAAAGTTTCTGAATTCTTCTGTGTGCATTTCAGTGTGAATTATAAACTATCAAATAAAACAATTGCCATATGGAATGGGTATTTTTGGAAGGATGCTGAGTACAAGTAATGGTTCTATGGCGATGTTGAAAGGATGTAATCATTATAATGTGAAGTCAGTTTGTACTTTGCAATAAAACTGTTCAGCGATTGCTGTATTCAGCATCTGATGCATCCAGGATTAAACTTCAGTGAACACATTATGTAACACAAAATTAGTTGTGCTCTAAATCTGGAAAAACTGGTTTTCTAGAATGTCATATCGAAAAGGAAAGTTTGAAGAAATAATCATATCAGACAAACCAAGAATGCAAACCAATTACTTTCCAACATATTCAGTAGTATTTTTACAGCCAAATAAATTTCTCAAAGTTCAACAGAAAAAATGAAAATTTCACAGACATATTACATCACCCGAGAAGAGATAAGACTAAACCCGTGAGGCAGTTCGGGAGAAACGATCGTTGATAAACTGCACAGACAAATTTATTTAGCTTCACTGCTATACCAGTTTGGAACTGCAGAATGTTTACTCGGTTCACAGAAATGATTTGGTTCTTTTGTGAAGTGCTGATGATGATGGGTTTTAATTAATATTTGGTATACGTATTAGTAACTCAAAGACATTTTGTATATATATGTAGATATATATATAATATATATATGCATATATAATATATACAATATATATATATATATATATATATATATATATATATATATATATATATATGTGTGTGTGTGTGTGTGTGTATACAATATATGTATGTATATATATATATATATATATATATATATATATGTAACATATATGTGTGTGTGTATATGTATTTATACTAATATATATATATATATATATATATATATATATAATATATATATATATATATAACTGATCACATTTTGATCGCGCTTTTAATCAAGAATAAGCAATGCAATTTCAGCAATTCTCTCTCTCTCTCTCTCTCTCTCTCTCTCTCTCTCTCTCTCTCTCTCTCTCTCTCTCTCTCAGAGCATAACTCTCAGGCATAACCACGAATGACTATTCGCATAACCAAGCTTATCATTCAATAATGATTTTTTAAAATTATTATCTCAAGCCTGTCTTCGTCTTATCATCACGTATTTCCGGTCAGAAAGAAGAAGAAGAAAAAAATTTTGACTCCATCGTAAACGGACGATATTATCCTGTCGTATCTGACCAGAAAGTCAGGCAAGCACAAAGTGTCTTCGCAAGTCCTAAATAACTTTCACGCGAACAAAGCAGAGGAAAAGGGAAATGACATAATTGGTGGTCGCGCAAATTCAAGAATGAGATTGGGACCTAAAGCTAAGTTTTTCCAGCTCGAAAGTTTTCTTAGGGAACTAAAGAATTTTTCGGAAAGCAACTGATAAAAACGTTAGAAAGGAAAACTCAGTTTGATTTCAATTGAAACGTTTCTCAGAAGTGAAATGAAATAGGCTCTGACATTTAAAAAAAAATACTAGCCAATTTATATCGAAAAATAATTTTTTTTTCTCATGAAAAATTCGTTTTAAATAAAAAGAAAAGCTCAGAAATTTTCAAGGAATCACAAGCATATGTAAAAGGGATGATATGATTCTTTTAAAGGGTTCTGAGAAGTGAAAAAACACAAGCTAAGGCATTTAAAAAAATACTAGCCAATTTATATAAAGAATTAAACTTTTTTTCATGAAACATTTGTTGTAAATTAAAAGAAAAGCTCGGAAACTTTTAGGGAATTACAAGCATAATTCAAAGGGATGACTATGATTCTTTTAAAGGCTTCTTCTCAGAAGTGAAAAGAAACAAACCCGAAGTTCTTATTCATTATCAACAAATTTTAAAGGAAAATTAAACGTTTCTCGTTAAGCTTTTCTCAGAATGGAAGAGAAATTGAAGTTTGAAAATTAAACGCATACGAATTCTATTTCGAATACGGAATTAGAAATACTTCGGATGTTATTCTAACGCAAGAGAAAGTCAAAGAAGGCCAAATGAGCGAAGGCTTCTCCAACGAGCCTCTTAACGATGGCAGACTGCCCGCCACCCGAGGGAGGCGCAACACGGATAATGACATTTTGGGAATTTTGACCTTTGGGGACCTTGAAGCTTTCCAGAACGGAAAGAAAGATGGGAGGAGAAGAAGAAGAAGAGAGGAAAGAGGAAAAGAAGAAGACTTGAGAAAAGGTCGTCGTAACCCAGATAATTCTTCTTCTTCTCTCTCTCTTCATCTTCTTCTTCTTCTCTCTCGGGGATGAGGAGAGAGGGAACGGATATAAAAAGGAAGGGTCCCTTTTGCAAAACCAAAAGTTCCCTTGCGATCCTAGTACCGGCAACATGAAGCTCGTGAGTACTCGCTGGAACGTTTATGTGTGTGTTTACATATAAATATATACGCATAGCTGTATTTATGCGTGTAGTACGCATGTGTAGAAATCTTTTCCACGCTTAAGAACTCATAATTTTGTCACGTTTTGCAGTAGAGTCTGTCGTTCCTTGTTTGGAAGAAGCTTCATAATTAGGCAAAGTTTCCCCTCGATTTGTTTTTTGAACTCCTTGATTAAGTTGTCAGTCTGGTACAGTTTTCACTCAAATATTGAATACCATTTCAAGGAAATTTATTTCAAAATTCGGCTGTAGACTACAAACGATTTGTTGGTCCACGCCTTAATTTGCTAGAAAGCAACTATTATCAGCCTGTTGAAGGGATATGAAAATGAATATATAGTGTCTTCGCATCAAAATTTGTGAAAAGCTTAAAGGAAGTGCAATAACCCAGTGCATTAGATTTTGGTGGAGATCCATATAAAGATTTTATTGTTTTTTTTCGGGAGTGTTCATTGAAAGTAAAGTTATACTGGAATTCTACGTCGAAGAGTACAGTATTTGAAACTGGCATCGTAAAAAGTCATAATTTTGAAGTGATACTGGCTTAATCATCATTAAATGTTAATTTTTTCCTCTGTGCACGATTTATCAGATTTTTAACGCAGAGGAAAATGGACACCAATTAATTTTTTATTCACCAGAGCAATTGTTAAAAATAAGGTCATCCCCTCTCGAACGGGCCATAGACCTTCATTTGGATTAATAGAGAGAAGCTGAAAGAGAGAGAGAGAGAGAGAATATTTTATGAATGATTTCATCAATCTCAGATTAATGGATGTGGCTGGCCCATTTTGTTTTTCAGATTCTATGTGACCGGTCCATTTTAATTGCACATTTTTGGGTGACTGAAACATTCAGCCACGTGAAACATATTTCATTGGAGTTTCGTCATCTAAAAGCAACACATCCGGACTAAAAAGAATGATTTACCCTCTGGTAAATAAAAGTATTTTGAAACGTTAAATAATTGTCGTTAACATTTTCTTAAAAAATATTTCTCGCAATATTAAGAGCTGGATTTATGTTATGTTTTCGATAGAAATCTTGGAACGATGTAAAGAACTTTTTCCCTTCTTATAAAATCTATTTGAGCCTGCGTTTCTCTCTTAGTAATAATTTCTTACAGTAAGTACTTTGTTCTTGCTGTAAACTTTTGCGATTTATGATAAGCAAAAATTTAATCACTGATTATAATTTGCAATCTAGATTAAACACTTGATGTCTGAGTTTATACATTAAGCAAAATCTCTTTTAGGCTATCCTTGAAAATATTTTCAAATCATTCGCGTATTTTTAAAATGTATTGTAAGGTGTTAGAAGAACGTGAGCTCCCAATTCCACGTGTGTAAAAAAATACTATAAAAAGCTGACTTCTTTGCTGTTCACCGATTTCACAGTTATTTACAATTGATCCCTCTCAGAATGTGAACCATTCTTCTAATTTATATGTGGACAAGTCTTATGATTTACTTTCACATTAACCAAGTATATTTCCACCATCTAAGATTTTTTTATCGCTGATGGAGTCAGGGCTTATGTACGTATTAGGAAATGCGGATTTTATTTTTCATTATATATCTAAAACTTATTGTAAACTCTAGTTGATATCGATTGAATCTCTGTCAAGATATTTAATATTCTTTTCTATTTGTTATTGGCCTTTATATTTATTTCTTTTTGGGTTTTCTCTTAATATCCTCGGCTGCCTTGGCTGCAGCAGCCCCCCAGTTTGAAAATGAGAATCTCCCGCATAGTCAGAACCTCCCTACTGAAGAACACCAATTTTCCTTCGAGTCACACCAACACGAATTTGAAAACCCCCAACAGTTCGAGTCTCCCCAACATCTTTCTGAAAATCATCACCAACAACTAGAACCCCAACGCGTAAGTATTGATAATCAAAGGCCAGTCGGGATTCAAGAACACCAGGCTGAAGACGGACAACGCTTCGCTGACACCCAGCACCAGAATTTCGAAGATCACCAACGCCAAGGTGACAACCTGCAATCAATCGACGAGGCTCAGCGGTCTTTCATCTCTCCTGAGGATCGTGCGCGCTTTGATAACCAACGGGGCGTTGTCGCTCAGCAGCCCAGGATAGAAGAAGGTCGTCAGCCCTTCGCTGTGAACCACCAGCAGTCTTTTGGTGTTCCCCAGGGGCAACTAGAAAATCAGCAGCAGTCCTTCGACGCTCATCATCGCCAGGTCGAAATTCACCGACAGCCTGAGAGTAATCAACGCCATTTTGATCAGGTCTCCCACCAGGCCGATGACATCCGCCAGCGGCCTATCGCCATCTTGAGGGACGACCGCGAAGATCTGGGTAATGGCGAATTCGTTTTCAGTTTCGAGACTGAGAATGGCATCAGTGAGTCCAGGCGAGGATTCCGTGGCTCGGAGGGCCAGACCAACATGGAAGGTTTCTTCAGGTAAGAAACAGTAAACATGTTACGAGGGCAGTGCTCATATCGGTCTGTGCACGAAAAATCACACACACAGTGTGGTAATATTTATTTGTAGTCTGTAAGTTTGTATTCAGTGAAGAAGATGATACCATTGGTCTTACATTTATGAGACTATTTCAAAGATCGGACCAAAAAGCTGAAGCCTTGAATGAGATCATTTCATCACTGACATCAATAAAAAAAAAGGGGGGTGGGTTGTGGTTTTCGAAACAGCTCTTTAGCCGTATATTATGACCTTTAAGGTGAAATACTACTTTTTTTTTAACCCGACTGTATGTATGAAGGTGCTTACATGCACCAGTTGTGAGAGTTAAATCTAGCAGGGAAGTATTATAGTTTCATCTTCCTCGTGATCTTGAGTCGCAAGTGAAGTTAACAACAATCTTTCCATGCTTATAAAAACGCCTAAAACACCGTCATACTTCCAGTTTTCCCTTGCCTGACGGAACCTTCGCCGAAGTCCGCTACGTCGCCGACGAAAACGGTTTCCGCGCCGAATCCCCGTTAATCCCCACCCCTCACCCGCTCCCCGCCCACGCCATCGAACAAATACGCATCGCCGAAGAGCAGCGCGCTCGGGGAATCACGTGGCCTGATTACTGAAGTGGAAGTGTGAGAAGAAGAAGAAGAAGAATTACGGTCATTCCGAAGCGTCCAGTGATTTGGGAACATTCCGCTAATGGAGAAGAGCCTGTGTGTTACTGTTTTTGAATAATAAATCATCATACGAAGAGATTGATTCGTGTCATTCACCCGAGGCTGGAAAATTTGTAAGAGCGAGACAAATGATTACTGAGAGAAAGGAAAGTAGTGGCATTTTCCTATTCGTAGAAGTAAAAGGAATCTGCGTTTCAGACAGACTGCCAGAGGCTGTTATTTTGACAAATTTTTGATAACTTTTACCGTGAAACTGATGAAATATGATTTTTAAAAATAATTGTTGGCAGATGTTGGTTAATGTCTGATGAAGGATGTTGGAAAACTATATATATATATATATATATATATATATATATATATATATATATATTATATATATATATATATATATATATATATATATATCTCAATGTATATATATACCTCAGTGAAGAAATCGGATATATGGCTTATAAGGAAACTACATTTGATTCAAATTTCATATCTGTATTTATGGACGTGATATTGATTCCCAGCTGTGACCTCTCTTGACCTTTGATGACTGTTTGTATAAATATCTCATCGATATTAAATGTGGAAAATGATTACTGCTCATCTAAGGTCTCGTCACCCCCATTTTCACCAGCGTCTATAAACCTTTGCTTTCCTTTGTGTTCCATAAACGTTTAACCTGCTTCTTTCTGAGAGGCAGAGGCCATCATTACTGTGGAAGCGTCGCTGATGCGTGCTTTTTTCTTATGGAATCTCATTATTTTTCTTCTCACCGAAACAAATCAGTCTTCGTGTATTTAAATTTGCAACTGCTCAAATTATGTGGCGTATATTTGGCGTGTACTCCTCAAAGAATCGTATCCATAATAAATCCCAAACAATTAGTAAATTCCTGAATGAGAACAAAAGAATGAGAATTGTTTACTGGAGCCTAAGCTGACTTGACTGAATGTAACGTGGTGTTTTTATCTTATATTCACACGTATATATATATATATACCATATATATATATATATATATATATATATATATATATATATATATATATATATATATATATATACATATATAACTATAATGAATAACTGAACAATCGCTTGTTCATTGTTTCATGACTGGCAGTACTAACGACAAGTTACCTCGATCCCTTCTACGCCCCTATAACAAACAGAAAATAATAACATAACATTGATAAAAAGGTGTTTTTCACTTGAAAATCGGTTCCAAGTGTTGGGTCACTAGGATGCTCGTTTTGACCTCTGACAACCTGTTAATGACGCTTTACTTGCATCCTAGCAATAGCTTTAGTTATTCAGATTGCATTCATATAGCTTGCACAAAGCTGCTCGCATGTCTTTGTCACTGTCTGTTTTTCATAATTATTCGCTTGGTAATGTCAACTACCTCCGAGTCTTTATACAATAAGTGTCGATGAAAACAAAACGGTTGTTTTGATATCTGGAACAGAACAGCCAATTCAACAGCAATTGGATAACGCATGCGTTGAATGCATATGCGCAAAGTGTCTTCCTCTGTTATGGGAACAGCCGGAGCTGCCACACGGGTGAACTCTGCACAGGTGACGCAAGTGTCAGTTTCGTTTACCTTGTTCAGTGGCTAAATTGTGAATACCAGGTGGCTTTTGAGTAAAACATCCGTGCTTCGCAAGCCCCTTACACTCGTCCACTGAAGTTGTCGAGATGTTACTTGCCAATGCTGGCTTCGTTGATCAAAAGAAGGTATGTACTATTTGCGATGACTAGCATTGGTTGGTTTGCTCCAAATGGTTTCCAAGTTTTAAGTAGAGCCCGTGACTTGATAGCCATCTGTGGCTGTAAATTGGCCTGGCAAGGCAGTGCATGGATTTCGCTAATGTTTCATTCTTGAAGTTTTGTTGATACTTATTAATGCCTTAATTATCGACGTTAATGGTGTTTTTTATTTGTTGTGGAGGTGCAGAAGAGAAGAGTCAGCTTGTTGATATTAGCACCCGTTAACAAGCGATTCGTCCACTAATGATTTGTTAAGTATATACCTTGAAGCAATATGTCGATGTTTTTACGTCCACGTGTTTTAGGCTGTAGTTTTTGCGTGAACTACTGTTGTCCAGTGTTCATGAATGAACAATCTTGTTCATCTGTTCACATTCAGAAATTTACTAATTGTCTGCGATTACGACGCTGAACTTCGCAGCAAGTAAAACTCAGTAATATGAAACTCGAGCTATTAAATGGTTAGAAGGCAATTATCAACTAAGTTATGCACGTCTTATAATACTGGGTTAAGTCCGCTGCGTCTACCTGTCTTGTGTCTAAACAACACCGAACTCAGGAACAGTCATGAATAAAAACTTAAGCATAATTAGCTTATTAATTCGTCGAGACCAGAATATTTCACATGAAATTTTGGAACAGTATGGAACTACAGTAATAAATCATAAACGGGCCTCTGAAGTCTATGGATGAAAATAAAACAGTAAATTGTTATATATTATATATATATATATATATATATATATATATATATATATATACTATATATATATATATATATATATATATATATATATATATAATGTCTTTTTAGACCTGACAAAGCCCAGGCGATGTAAACAAGTTAGATACTCAGATGAAATGTCGAGTTGATGATGTTTGATAAAAAGTCTAGTGACAGAGATTTTATGATGGAAAGATAGCGAAAGTGGAAATTTATAGGAGTGAGAGCGGCTGGTTTTGGTGTAAAAGGTGTATTAAGACTCTGTGGTCGCTCGATATCTGTGTAGCTAGAGTAATGAATGCGACAAGTCAGAGAAAGGACTGGAGATGTAAATGCAAAGTTGTGGGAAAAAGAAAAGTGGTGGTCGTCAGGGGAGTATTGAGTGACTGATGACTGCAGAGACTAGTGTGAGAGTTTAAAAGTATTTTAATATAAGGAAGTTTTAAGTAAAAGTAACCAACAGTAAGGTGATGAATTTGAGTGTGGATGGCAAAGTAAAGGAAGTACTGTAAAAAGAATGATGGTAGGATGACAGAGCAGGAGACTGGAAGAGAGAATGAGGCAGAGAAGACATTCTACTCTAGCCCAAAGATTTTGAAGACATGTGGAGTGTCTGTAAAGCCAATTTTAGTTGCACTAAGACATTGTTGAACCAAGTATTCTCTATAGAAGTGAAATATGGATGTCGAATGTGAATTAACAAAGGGCTAAAGGCTGATTAGTTGGATTGTTTGTTAAATATGTGTTAAGATAAATTTGAAGGGTGAGAATTGACAGTTACAAAGAGGTAAGAAACTATTGATCACCTGAGATGACATGGTCACATGGAGAAAATGGCGGATGATTGGCTTGCCAAAATTATAAAATCTGGAAGTGTTGGATTGAAGTGGGAGAGGAAGACCTACTAGATGCTGGATAGGTGAAGTGGGAGAGATATTTGAATGGAAGGGCCTTTATATCTAAGAAGTGGAAGGGCATTTAAGATAGACGGGAATAGCGCAGTTTGTATAGGCTTCGACAAACTGCTGATGATCCTGTTATATAGGTATATGTAGCAGCTACTGCTGTGTAAGTTTATCTGCAGAAGGAGTTCATCCTTTTCCAGCAGGTGAGGGATGAAATTGCAGCCAAAAAATCGCCTTTTTGTCCCTGGGGTACCTTTGTCAGGGAACCGCCTTTTATTTACAGAGCAGATATCATAATTCATCTACAAAAAAAATGTTTTTTTGGAAAGCTAATAAATGTTCGTAGTTAGACGTGTTGGGTAGTAAAGGCAGCATGAGAAAAGTGACTAAATCCAGAATAGTTATGTGCGTAATTTCACATTTTCAAGGTAAAATCTTGTTATAAATGGCACGCTCTGAATGTCTTCACACGTTGAATTGCTAGATCTCTCTCTCTCTCTCTCTCTCTCTCTCTCTCTCTCTACTTCTCTCTCTCTCTCTCTCTCTCTCTCTGTGCACATTTGTCTTTCATTTTGTTTAATTACATCCCGCGCCTCTCGCAAATCCGGATGACTAACAAGAAACACGATAATGAATGTGACCTGAGTTGTAATAAGTCTTGTCATACAGATCACTGTATTTTCAACAGTCTTTTTACTTTTCCATTTTCCTGAAAGCATAATCATTTTGTGGCTGAAAACGCATTTAGGATTTTAAATAAAGTTCAACACTCGTTTCAAAATACATGGAAGAAATTTTATGAATACAGCATAATTAGGCTACTTAATGAGCTATGTTTATTACCATGTCGACGTAGAATAGATATGAATTGTTATTTTCGTGATGGAATGAGAAGACCTCGACTGCATCTTATCCTGTATTTAACGAAATCGATTTTTGAATGTTCGGTGGAGCCAAGGAAAAAATACAATAGTACCCCCATGAACTTGTAGCTGTGAGCTGAAGTACCCGGAACATTTTCTTTTTCCCATTTTCTTTGTTAAGTAATGCAAATACCCTTTCATTGAACTGCAGTTCCTTGCATGTGTTATGGCACGCTGGTGTAGACACGACAACAAATCATTACTCATTCAGACGTGTAATCTTGCGTCCAGCCTTAAATCGTTCCATTCAGAAACAGGCCCGCAAAGAAGATTAACTGCCAGGATCGGTCACTATATGTGACATGAATTTAATCACTGCATATGTAACTAAAGTCTTATTCACATAGTCTGTTAGCCAACTTACCGTTTTCAATTTCTTGAGACAAATTGAACAGTAGCAAGCATTTATCAATAGAAGATGTCGTGTGATAATTAACAAGTTCTAAATTTCATCATTAATGACACTAGAAATTGTTCTAATTTGGAATGCAAGCTGTTTAATACGTAGTATATTTTAGCATCTGCACACGACCCACGTACGTAATATTACTCAGAATTTATTTTTCAGTTTTTTTTTTGTGGGTGGGGTTTTGATTGGTAATTAAAATACAGATTTTCAACACGTAGTTTAACCTTTTAATTGCAAGGTCACATAATGAGACTTTCTTGTTGCGTGCAACAAACTGCCTCTTTTTAATCAATTCCAGCACATCCCACAGCACGGGGGTTGCAATTACCATCTTTTACTTTACGACAAAAAAAGTTGTTTCAGTCGCACGATAGATGGCTATTTGGTTCTGCTTCGGTGCAAGGAATTGGGTTCAATTAATCTTCTTTATTTTTCTTTTTCTTCATAATCACTTTCTGGAAGCATATTTTCATGTTTTTGTCTTTTTCATTACTCTTATTATTAATTTTTTTTCTTTAGATGATTTGCCGTCGCTTCCTTTTCTCCAAATTTATTCCCTGTTTGTTTATGAATTATAACTACCATTGGGAATCTTAATAGTTTCTCTTCCATTTCAGTCTTAATTTTTTGTTTTTATATCTTTTATACTTATTTACCATTGCTTCCTTTTGTTATATTATTTTCTAAATTTCCCTTTGCATCATTTTTAATTCTGTTCATTTTTTATTGAGAATTACAACTATCTCTTGCTTTCTTAATACATTTTCTTAAATTCAGACCTTACATTTTCTTTATATTATCTTATTTACCTGCGCCCATGTTGACTTTTGCCACGTGTTCGGAGAATTAAACTCCTCACATAGATTAGAACTGGTGAGAGCAGGTACTCTAAAACATGATTAATAGAGTGTACTTTATTAATCCTGCTCTAAACTACCTGCACGCTGTTCAGTTTGACATACGATGTCTTTACATGTTACTAAAGACACTATTTACCGTCTACACCCGTGTGTCCAGTTATTAGTTTTTCATTACTTTGATGAATGAGATGTCTGCCGGTAGAATTAATACCTCAGGTACTCTAGATAATGGCCTATTATTTATCATTAATCGTAGTAGCTTTTAGGAAAAAAAAAACAAACAAAAACATAATACGATCCGTGATTTTGTCCATCCATCTATTTTTTTCTTCCGCTGTAATTCATACTCATTTCTCTTCCAGTCATGTTCATTTCACTTCCGCATTTCCCACACTGTTGTTCCTTTTCCGCTCAAATATATCAGCTGGCTTTTCGTGCACTCACTCGGCAAAAAAAAAAAGGGTAAAAGGCGGGAAATAAAAAAATTCAACAACCTAAATATACCTCTAATGTGTTGAGTAGATATGAACTTCGGTACCAAATTGATCGTAATTGAAGGATCGCATCATATAATCTTCTGCCGACCCGATTTCCCAAGAAGTGCTGTAGTAGGGTGATTCAGGAATTGTTTTGCCAAGTCCTTTTGGTTTTCAGCACCGTAAGGGGCTAGTGTCGTCAGTGCACCTCACGCGATGCACTGTAAGCATTACTGAAGGTTCATTACAGCGTCCCTTCAGCCCCTAGCTGCAACCCATTTCATTCTTTTCCCCTACCTCCGTTCATATTATCTTTCTTCCACCTTACTTTCCACCTTGTCCTAACCACGGTCTATACCTAGACCGTGCCCCTAACAAATGTTTCACGGTGCAGCTGCGAGGTTTTCCTCCGTTACACTTTCAGACCTACTTCACTCTCAGTTTTCTTTTCAGCGCTGAATGACCTCGTAGGTCCCAGCGCTTGGCCTTTGGCCGTAATTGTATATCCCCGTCCCAATTCCATTAGGTGCGCAGGTGGTCTCGATAACTGCGGATACTTTTCCTCGAGATCTTATTTCGAAATTTGCCCAATGGCCTTATTTTAATTCTACCGACGTACCATCGACTTACGATTCACAAATTAACTTATTTGGGGTTTTTCTGTTGGGCTACTCAGTGGTATGGAGAATCAGTTAGAGTTTGGGTCACAAAATGACCTTCGTGTGATAATGGGTTGATTTCAGTGAAAGCAAAATATGTCTGAATTAAATTCTTATCTTTCGTGGCAGCGTGATGGGTTAGAGCTGGACTGGATCCTCAACTGACCTAGGTTCTAGGCATTATAAAAAGGTTATTTGCAAATATTCTGCCCCAGGCTGTACCCACTTTTTAGCCTTTTACTCGACCTCTGTTTCTGGTTTCTCTTTTTCAGCTTGCTGTCCAACCACTCAAACTCCCCTCCTTCACTGTCTGAAGCGCTTTGAATAGCTGAAAGTGCCCCAGTTCTTGGCCTTGTGACCCGAATTTTCTTAGATTAATCCTAGTATCGAATCCCTCCGTAGATGGACAGTTAATGTGATTTCAGGATCAAATTTTGCACTGAAACGTTCTCAGTTGAAAACGCTTAAAAGAAAATGAGGTAGCTGAGAGAGTTTACTGTAGACTTCTATATTTACTGCATCTGTCGCAGTCTTGCAACGTAAGGAATAATTTCGGGTACAGTTCACACAACTGTTTAGGTGTCTTAATACTGACATCCAAGAAAGGGGTTTATACAAGCCTGGCGATTTCGTATGTAAATCACAGTCAGTCGAAATCCTCTCTTACGTCCGTACACAGGGTTAGCTTGTTGGTAACGACTATACCAACAAAGATAAGGGCAATAAACAAATGAAGAGCTTACAGACTCGGCAAAATAGCATCCCAATAAAACGTCCAGACGATAAAGGAGCGGCATCAGATACCTACTTCGTACGGTGTCAAACATGTGCGCTTACAGCCTATTAAACGGGAGGAAAGAGCCATTAAAAAGAATCCTGCAACACAACGCCATTGTGATAAGAGGCTTCAGGTCTGGATGTACTGCAGTAAAATATAGTCTGTCTTTCAGTTGAAAGCAGCTACAGCAGTTCGAATAGATTCGCATCGTTATATTTATACAGGGAACATTACATTGCCTTTAAGACAGAGGTGAATGGTGCATTTTGTGTAGGGTGATTAGACACTGCTTACTGGGTCTCTTCTGTCGGGTGCAAGAAGTATCTAATTTGGAAGTTTTCTGCACAGTAGGTTCATTCACGTTTCAGCAGTTGAAGTATGAATGTGGCAGTGACCACTATCTTGCTTTATCTCTGGAGACAATCCTTGGGGAGGGAAACTGCTTAATACTAAAAAAAAAAATTAATCGGGAAACAAATAGGAATACAAGGTTACCTCACAACCATGAGCCTGCCATTGGCACTGTGGTGCCTTTGAATAATTCAGAATAACCAGTGATGCCTAATCCCTATTGTCAATACCAGCATACCTGTACCGGTCCCGTCAAAAGTGGCATAAATTGATTTAGATGACATTAGATTATGTAAGTTACGTTATGTTGATCTTCATTTCCTTGTTGAAGAATCTAAAGTATTGAAATTCTGAGTTCACTACCCATAGCATATCCGTTACACTCAAAAATAAATACCTGGATGCATTCCACCTAATTTTTTGCCACAGAACAGGGAAAAAAGTTAAGTATACCTTAGTTTAACCAGACCACTGAGCTGATTAACAGCTCTCCTAGGGCTGGCCCGAAGGATTGGATGTATTTTACGTGGCTAAGAACCAGTTGGTTACCTAGCAACGGGACCTACAGCTTATTGTGGAATCCGAACCACATTATAGCGAGAAATGAATTTCTATCACCAGAAGAAGGGAAAGAATAGGAACAAAGACTGAATGAAAATGATCGCCTCTGTTTTATCTTTCCCCCAAGGCATTAATCTCTTGCTTGAAAAATGCTTTAATTTGCTTATGATTTAAAGAGAGTGGGAACGATGATGACAGTAATAAACTTAGTCTGATAATTAAGCCTAAATTAAATAGATAACAATGACGGTACAATTTCTGTCGTATTTTCGTTGATATTCCAGCAAAAAAAAAAGTTAACTTAGTTAACAATGATTAAAAATCTGTAGCATTGCCATTGCTGTGGTTGTTTGCAATTGTATTCTGTAGGCACGAGTACTAAAACACACATATATGTGTGTTTATATGTATATATCTATATATATAAATATATATTTATTTTTTTGTGCATTGTGTGTGTGTGTTTTTAGTACTCATGCTAACTCCCAACGTAATGCTTCAGATTTGTACTGAATATTAACTAAGTTACCGATTTTTGCTGGTATATCAACGAAAATACAGCAGAAATACTCTACCATATATATATATATATATATATATATATATATATATATATATATAATATATATATATATATATATATATATATATATATATATATATATATATATATATATATACACATATATATATATCTATATACTTATATATATATATATATATATATATATATATATATATATACATACCACCTATATATATATATATATATATATATATATATATATATATATATATATATATATATATATATATATATATATATATATATATATATATATTTGCGTATGTGTGGTTAGCTGTGTTTTGCAAGTAAACTGAAATATTTTGAAACCAAATAACTAAAATCTCTTCTCTGCTGCAGATGCAGCCTACCCGCACAGTAACAAGGAAACGACGCATTTATAAACCGGAACTTGTTGCACGGACAAATCACTCCTACCTGAGTCCCCCAACTCCCCCAACCGAACTTCTCAACCCCCCAACTCCCCCCAAACCATGTCTCCTAGACTACCCTGAGGCCAGACTAGCGATGACATCAGCTTTTAGATTTTGTAATATTGGACGTTTAACGGCAGTACAGACTCATAAAAGGTTACTTGTTAGCCAGGAATTTGTGTATCACGATTGGCTGGGATTGCGTCACGTGACAGGATTCTCCGACGCGCGATTGGTTGAGCACTAAAAACACCGTGTTCTCTATTTCCTAAATTGTCTTTAGTTTTCTACGAATAATTTTGTTCGTGCTTACTAGTCGGTTGGCATTAAATAATTCTTATTTCTGTATAATGTAAGAATTCTATTTATCTACAGCTGATTTATATTGATAATGACGCAGTTATCAAGTTATTTCCTTCAGTCTTTTAAATAATGCTGACGTCCCGGAGATGACGCTTTATACTAAAAATAAAGTGACATTTATGATGGCATGAACATTTTCCGGTTTTCCGTGACTTCATGACATTCTTGAAGCTACAAATAGAATCTGATAATGCATTTTAGGAATAGTGACCTTGAAACCCTTAAAGCCTTAGCCAAAAGGGACGATCTCATTATTACTAGGCCTGATAAGGGTGAGTAACTGTAATTCAGGACAAGTCCGGATACGTTAAAAAAAAATTAACGTGATTCTTAATGATAGCACTAAATTTCAAGAAATAGGTTTGCCAAATTACCAAGCAGTTTTAAAGTAGAAGACAAAATCAATAGGTTTCTGCAAGACTATATATATATATATATATATATATATATATATATATATATATATATATATATATATATATATATATATATATATATATATATATATATATATATACATATATATATATATATATATATATATATATATATACACATATACATATATATATATATATATATATATATAAATACTGTATATATATGTGTCTATAAAATAGAGTATAAAACTTATGACATTTGGAAGTAGATTATTAAATCTTCGTTTTTGTTTCGTGGTGCAAATTTAACTCGGCATCAGTTTCTTTTATGCAGGTTCTGTTTACATTAGAATTTGTTACAGATATGAGGTAGAGTGCAAAAAACTTCACTTTTTATATCGTCTTATTATTAAAAAGCGATAATGAATAATAACATCTCGTTATTAGAGTTGTAATCTCGTCGAAAGTTCCACTGGGTCAACCGAGCAATTTCAGTCACATGACTTAAAAAAACCTTCCCCACGACGACTCCTTTGGTGGGTTGGTTTTGACTAGGTTGGTTTAAAACTTTAAGCCAACACTGTCCCTTGCTCTAAGCCGCAGTGTTTCTTAACCTTTTCCAATGTATGCACCCCTTTCAAATCTGCACCCCCTGAATTGCTGAAATAAAAAAAAAAAAGCTAAAATACAAAGTTGATTTGATGGGTATTAATAACAAAACCAGATTTTTTTTATTCTGCGTTCGCAAAGCCTACTATTTTTTTGCATGGCGAAAATCCAGAGTACTTAATAATAAAAATTAAATTTCATTATTTTGCCTGTACTGCACAGTAAACATAATGACTTTGTTGCTGGTTTTTTTATGATAACATCGGATCTTGGTGTCTTTTATCTATATCCCAGGAGAGCACTGCTGTAACAAGATAATAATAATAATAATAATAATAATAATAATAATAATAATAATAATAATAATAATAATAATAATAATAATAATAATAATAATTAATATTATTATCATTATTATTTTATTTTTTATTTTATTTTATTTTATTATTTTTATTTTATTTTATTTTATTTTTATTTTATTTTATTTTTTATTTTATTTTATTTTATTATTTTTTGCAGAAAAAAATAACATGCATATATAGAAATATATTTTGCTTTAATTGTATTCATAGGCATCCTCGCACCCCCTTTGGGTGCGAGCACTCGTGGTTAAGAACAACTGCTGTCAGGCATCCTGTAAATGCGGTAAGGATTGAAAGGGATTAGGAGGCTTGGTGTGGGCATCAGGGTTCTAACCAACCAATAGAGACGAGGGGTGGCTGGATGCGGGAAATTACAAGGGGGCGTAATGTTTACGCAGGACACGATTGATTGATTGAATAATTCATTTACGCAATCTGGCGCCGTTGCAGTTCGTAAGCTATTCTCCGGTTAGTCCCTACCATGAACAGGGTTTTTTTTTAAATCGAGAAGTTCTGAATTTGATACGGATATGTTTGAATTAAAAGTGAATTTATTTATTCATATACGGACAGACAAGTATAATTGGAAACGCCAGGTCGAAGGCAAAGAACACGTTTATCCCCTAAATTTTAATCCCGTAGGGGGCTAGTGCCATCAGTGAACCTCACGCGATACACTGTAGGCATTACTTAAGGTTCTTTAAAGCGTCTCTTCGGCCCCTAGCTGCAACCCCTTTCATTCCTTTTACTGTACCTCCATTCATATTGTATTGCATCTTGCTATCCACCCTCTCCTATTTCGTAGTGCAACTGCGAGGTTTTCCTCCTGTTCCACCCACCTTTCAAACCTACCTAGTCTCAATTTCCTCTTCAACGCTGAATGACCTCAAAGGTCCCAGTGCTTGGGCTTTGGCCTAAACTCTGTATTCCATTCCATTCCCTAAATTTAAAAGCATGGCTTCTGTAACAAGTAAAGTCTTTCCAGACGAGTTTTTCTTTTCCCAAGTAAATGACTTCTCTGGATAACCAACGGCTACCAGATTACGTTCACAGGCTCGCTACTGATTTTAGTAATTTCGCCTGGTATTTCAACACCTGCGACGAGAGATTCTCATGGACCATCCCAATGCTTCAAAAAGAGCTCGTCCTCATTTTAGCAAATGGGAATGGGTTGAGGAAGGGGAGGGGAGTGGAGGGGGTTTGGGGAAAAGCTTTATTCATTTTACCAAGTAGTTCGGTTGCATGCTGTATGTTTAAGGAGAGAGAGAGAGAGAGAGAGAGAGCAAGCTCAAATATACCGTGATTAGTAGAAATAAGCATGATGTATGTATAAAAGAGAGAGAGAGAGAGAGAGATACAGGCTGGAATAGTTGAAACAGGCACGCTGTAGGTATAAGGAAGGAAGGAGAGTATAGTTGAAACAGGCATGCTGTAGGTATAAGGAGAGATAAAGAAAGAGGAGAAGGAAGCTCAGTGCACCTACCATGTATAGTTGAAATGAGCATGTTGTAGGATATTAAGGAGAGAGAGAGAGAGAGCTCAATTACACACGTGTATAGTTGCAATAGGCATGCTGTAGATATAAGAGAGAGAGAGAGGTGAAGGACGAGGAAGTGAGTGAGGAAGTTGGGAAAAATGTTGTAACAGAAAGAAAATAACTAAGGCAAAAGTTTGATGATTTAGAGGGAAAGGTAGACTGAGGAAGAGGGAAGTAGTGAAGAGGCTTGGACTGCATTACTTTGAAGTTGAGAGTGAAAGTGCTATATATGGTGAAGAAATCCCGAATCCTATTCGCAAGAAGAAGAATGAAGCAAAAAAATGACAGAGGAGGAACAAAAAATCTAGAAAACACACGTGTCCAGTCGAGCTATTAGCAGCCGAGCTTAACCTTCCTACACACTAGTCATACTAGTTTCTCTCTCTCTCTCTCTCTCTCTCTCTCTCTCTCTCTCTCTCTCTCTCTCATCTTTGCATATATCTTCTCATGTCACTAGGATAGTTAATGCCTTTTCTTAAGCCGTTACGTCATGCATTCAGTGCTTTGTTATACAGGTTTTAAATTCAAGAGCGGATATGTGAGAAGTCGACATTTAAAATTCAGTTTTATGGGACGTTGGATGGTTATATGGGAACCAGTCCCTTCTCTCTCTCTCTCTCTCTCTCTCTCTCTTACATTCAGTCCTTTCTTGCAGGAAGGTTTTAATTCCTCTCTGCTTATTTCATTTCCCTTTTCGTTCTTTCTTTCTTTTGTTAAGATAATAAATCCTTTTCTTGCATAAAAATTTTTAATTCATGTTCGTAGATAAATTATTTTTATAAGGGATCTAGACACATTCAGCTTTCTTGTTTTTCTTTATAGTATTTCTTACTGAAATTTGCTTTTTGTGAAATTTTACTTCTTTATTAGTAAAGGATCATTTTATGGATCCCAGGCTTTATCAGAGTTATTATTATTATTATTATTATTTTTTTGTAATTCATTGTATTTCTCCTCAGTTACCTTTTTTGTTTTTTCCGGGCTTGGCATTGAGAATGTATTTTTATTTCCTTAAAGAATCCGTAATATGCGATTGAACAGAAATAGTCCTTTGTCCTAGGCTGTAAGTCTTATAACTAACATCAACTAATTTTTTTAATTCTTCAGTCTCTCAGGAAAAACTTGTGAAAAAAAGTATTTGTTTCGGCATTCCTTCGTTTTCAATTAAACCCAGGAAATGCGATTGTTAAGTTTCTTATTTTCATCTTCTGTTTAGGAGCAGTTAAAATATGGTTCCACTACACATACATACGGGTTATCACGCGATAGCAGTTTAATTTTTTTTTTTTTTTCGTATCGGTGACTATTATCCTCCCAACATAATTCCTATGTAATAAGACGCAGAGTGTCTCCCTATATTTACTTTACTTCTTTGTGTAACAACGATAGTCTTCGATTAATGAAGTCTGTATGTAGCCTTTTACCAACGGTTCTCATACATGCATGTAGAATGGAGGTACCTCGCTCCGAACACCTAGAAATGAATCAAAATTTTGTGAAATGGTAATCCAAAGAACACTTGATTTCGAAGTGCATGTCTCGTTTGGGTAGACCGAGTAAAAAGATCCACACCAGGCCTGTTAATCCCTTCAACACCTTATCACACCTACCGTGTGCCTTTGGGCAAGGACCCTTACTGTCATGAAGACAGCTTAATCTACCCAAGCAGTGGAGAGTATCCCTCCGTCTTCCTCTAAGATTCTAATTAAATTTCACTGAGGGGCGGGCTATGGGCCGAGGAAGTTTTTGGTGAGGGGCCAATCTGAGTCCGAATCTCAATTCCGTGTCCACACTGGTATCCGGCCCTTCGCCAAAGGCTTTCTTGGCCCCTAGCCCACCCTTCTGTGAAATTTTAATTAAAACTCGAGTGGAAAAGTCATCCACAAATGCAACGATCTCAAGATCAGTTGTGTCTTCTTACGGATACTCGTCCAGTTCTGCATCCATCTCATTTCGTTAGTTTGTTTAGATTAAGCCGGACGAAGAACCAGGAATTGTTGGAGTGGAGGATATCTCCAGAAGTTATTAATGGATTTCATTTGAGTTTTGTAGATGAATAGATGACACGCCTGAGAACAGATAATCAGATTTTCGCATCGATAGCGATTTTTTAAAGGATTTTAGATACAGGTGATTTTTTTTTTTAACTGGAAGATATTTTGAAGTTGGTATGTCGTGAAGAATTGATATGATTTCGTGACGCAAGGGCATGTGGGTGCAGCACTCAGTTGTGGGTTTCTGGTTATTCCTGAGTTTTAACTCTCATTCCTGCTTCTACATCTTTACATGTATATGATTATCCTTCTTTAGTCTCGGTATTAATTCTGTCTTCGGGATGGGACAATTCATTTTTTTGCAGTCAGAGTTTCATATTGCACTAGTACGTGGAGGAGTGGATGGTACTTTTTCGAATACAAGGAAAAGAAGGATATTTACTGGGTAAGATGCCTACTCAGCATTATCTTCATCATTCAAGATGAAAATTAGTTTGCAGTAAATGACGTCATGTTCTCCCAAATCACCACTGATGAGATCAGCCTCTTGCAAGGAAGTTCTGAATTCATGCTTCTGATAATTTTATTTAGAGTTTTCTTCCAAAAAATTGGAAGTAAATACTGTCTAATGATGTTGCGTTCGAAATGCATTTTCATTTATTCCTAGCCGTGATGTAACGTAGATCTCCATGACGTGCCTACGAAATTTCACACTCCAAGAACTAATAAAGGCATCTAATTACAAAGGAACCTACTATCCATTTCTGGGACCGCGAGTCATCGTTTTTCTCAAATATCTTTCGAACTAGTTATCTGATCGAAATGGTACTTTGACACAGTGACTAGACACCTCCCGCTAATTTTGATCAATATGGTGCATTGTCAAATGGTTTTTAGATTAAGGTGTTTACTCTTGACTTACATGGTGTTGCCAGCATCCTTAAACTATGCATTCGAACGTCGCTATCCCCATCCCCCTTCCCCTCCATCCCCCTCAACCCACTTTCCTGGCCTCCCATTTCCGCCCCCACCTTTCCTGTCTATGAGGGATAGCGGACGTTCGATTGCGTAGTTTAGGCCTACTGACTCATGCGACTTTGCCTTTAAAAGTCAAAGGTAAACATATAACTAACACCATTTGACAATGCACTATATTACCCAAAATTAGTGAAATGTGTCTTCTGCACAATGTGTCAGAAATTACCGTTTCGATCAAATAATGGTTTGAAGATGTTGAAAAACGATGACTCGCAATCCTAAGCTGGTTTCGGTAAGCCAAACATTTCTCACAACCCACTCGTCTTCATTTTGTATTGTCGTCTGAATATGATTATTTTCTCTGCACGACTATTTGAAATATAAACAGTGACATGAGTATATTTCTAACTGACTCATGAGATGATCTCACATTTCCATATCTATTTTTAAACCAGCGACGTACGAACGCACCAAAAGATGCACCCCTAGGAAACGTCTCCCTTGGAAGATCTCCTAAAACGATACGACAGAAGAAGCATGAATAAGGAATGAGTTTATTTACATATTCCCATTTTGTTGGTACATCCGTGCGACGAGGAATCTTTTTTAGATGACATCTCACAGAGATCGCATTGTGTTTATTGCACAAGAAATACCTTCGGAAGGGCAGTATCGCGTTTGTGCAGGCAGAATGAATAAAACCCGAGGATGCAGTTGCTTGCAAGCTGTGCTTTTGTTATGCGGGTATGCTTGCAGGTATCTCTGTTAGGTAATAATAGATAAATATGTTCGGTTGTCTATTGTAAGCCGGTTTCCTGTTCAAACGAAGTTCTCTAGTCAATTCTTCTTAGGTTTTATTAAGATTTTCGCTTCTTCTACTTCTTGCTTACTTTCTGATCATCTCATCTGAGTTGATTGAGGAAGGAAAGAATATGGCTGTTTGATAGGTAGATGGAGAGAGAGAGAGAGAGAGATTGAGGACGGAAGAATATGGCTGTTTGATAGAGAGAGAGAGAGAGAGAGAGAGGACGGAAAGAATATGGCTGTTTGATAGAGAGAGAGAGAGAGGACGGAAAGAATATGGCTGTTTGATAGAGAGAGAGAGAGAGAGAGAGAGAGAGAGAGAGAGAGAGAGAGAGAGAGAGGACGGAAAGAATATGGCTGTTTGATAGGTAGATGGAAGGATCGAGAGAGAGAGAGAGACAGAGAGAGAGAGAGATTTATGTTCTACATGTCCCCTCCAAAACAATTATTGTACCTTTCATTACCTTGTACAAGCCTGTGCCTAATAGTTTTTTCATTGTACTTATCTGGGGTTAGTTACTCTTTCAGTTACGTAATCTTGAATTCCATTCGGGTACTATACCCTTCCCTCCCATCTTGGGTGACATCATGGGATGGGCATCTTAATGGGAACCATCAACCCTCTTTGGTGGCAGAGACTTATTGTTGTTGTTAATGGTAAATTCGTCTTAATGAAGCGTTGTGTTGATAGCCTTTTCGCTGGGTGTATATTAATGTTATTAATGCACGAACTCCCAAACACACACACACATGTGTGTGTGTATTTATATAAATATATGTATTATATATATATTATACATATAAATATAGTATATGTATTATATGTATATATATAAATATATAATATACATACATATGTATTATATATGTATATTTATATATATATTATATACATATATATATATATATATTCTCTCATATCCCTTTACATTTCTGTATAGTATATTTCTGTGTATTTATTTAAGCACTCGTGAACATACTGTACATTATTCATGTTCCCGTTTCCTATTCATTGTACTTTCTAAAAAAAAATTAACTTCGGGAACACAAATATGGAAGTGACAAATATCTAGCGTAGGTCAGGTCCAGAGATTATCGTCATAACGCCTAAATCAGTGTTGTTAATATTCAAAGGCTAATTATAATATTATTATTATTATTATTATTATTATTATTATTATTATTATTATTATTATTATTATGAAATTACTGTCACTTTTTACTTTTCTCATTTGATGACTTAAGATTTTTTAATGGCACCTTAAAACAAAAATATAAAATTCTTCAAGTGACCACACACACACACACACACACACACACATGTAATCACAAACAAATAAATTAAATTGTTCTTTGTAAGAGGAATGAAACTGCACATTCCTTGTACCAAATGTCATAAGAGATAAGCGATTATAAATAAATGGACGATGACTGCCGAGGTAACATACTGAAAAAAAAAAGAATGACGGAGAGGCATTGAAAGCTAATAAAGGAGTGGTCGAGTAGTCTACAGGTGTGAGTGTGTGTACCTGGATAAAGAGAGAGAGAGAGAGAGAGAGAGAGAGAGAGAGAGAGAGAGAGAGAGAGAGAGAGGGAGGGACTATCTTCAACATATTCTTGGTGAACACGAAAATATTATGCAGGAGATCCCGGTTGCGATGCAGAGAAAAAATGACTTTTTCTTTTATTCCATTTCACTTCTTTTTATTCAACGACAGACCGACTGACAGACGGAGAAAATGGTAGACAGGCGTAAATAATGCATTTCACTCATGTGTTCCCATATCTTCAACAAAAAGTATCGCAATGTGAAAAAAATTTCTCAAAAAAAAAAAGTTTAAACTCACGACGGAAAACATTTTTAAAAAAATATTCACATTTACCGTCATTAAACAGCGTCAGTCGCCCTGAAGAGGATTAACACACCCATTAGGCCGGCTGGGTGAAACATTTCACCCGAAAGGAGAAGCAGGAAGCATTAAGCTCCTCCTCCAGGGTGAGAGAGAGAGAGAGAGAGAGAGAAAGAGAGACATTTTTTTCGTCACTTCGTAGGTTGTAATTTTTGTTTCTTGATTAGGTTGTACTTCAGGTCTTGTGTAAGCTCTCTTCAGCAACGTAGTCGCTGTTACGTAAGTAACGTGTCTGAGGTGTGTGTGTATAAATGCACAGATGTTAATACGTAAACACAGTATGTCAGATGTATGTACATACATTATAATATATGTATATATATATATAAAATGTATACTTATATGTATATATATAATATACGCATATATATGTAATATATATATTTATATATATATATATATATATATATATATATATATATATATATATATATATATATATATATATATATATATATATAATAATGTGTATGTATAAACAGAAGGACTAAATTACGTTATAGTTATGATAACCATCAACATTCTGAACCAAGCTGTTTCGACGAAATAAATCATGATCATACCATACTTAAAGTTTAAATTGTGAATGGGGGACGTACAGAGAATTTGCTTGAAATACAGAAATCTTGTGACATTTTCTTGGGAGAGCGCACCGCTGAATCTTGTGGTGATATTTTTACAGATGGTTAGACTGCGGCATTTGGCAGAGGCTCTTATACTGAGTACACAGCAAGTTGGAGACAATGAGTATATGCTCATATATATATATATATATATATATATATATATATATATATATATATATATATATATATATATATATATATATATATATATATATAAGCATACTCTATATTATATATATATACAATATGCTCTCTTACATATATACATAATACATATACACACCTGGAAAAAGCAACACACAGAGCCACACGTATCATAACATTAGAATTCAGTTTATGTTGGGAATAACTAACACCGGAAGTGAATTATATATATAAGTACATGTTCCATAACCAGGATAGGAACCCATGCCTTTTGGAGTTTTGATGCCAAGTGCCAAAAGGCGTAGGTTCGAAACCTGGGCGGGGTAATTACGCTTTTTAATAAATAATTTCCTTTGGGTGTAAGTTACCAAAAAGTAACGTAAATTCGGTAATTGGGGATGTTTTGGTTTTGATATTTGTACATTAAACAGAAGTCACGAGAGAAATAGTGACAAGATTATCATATGTATATATATATATATATATATATATATATATATATATATATATATATATATATATGTTTGTATATATATATGTATATATATATGTTTATATACACATAGATGGATGTGCATTATATGCTTCATACTACACACTTATGTTGCGTAGTACTCGGACATATACAACGGGTCATAAATCGTTTCAAAATCAGGTCGAAATCCCGTCATCTTTGCTTGAATCCACGCAGACAAAGACACGAATCCTCTTTATCTTTCAGAAATGCCTTCTCATTCACGCCTTTCGATACTCGGGCACTTTTGAATAGCCGATTTGCTACTCACACCTTATTCATCGTGTATTTCACTTCCTTTCACTTCTTGTGTGTTTGCCCCGAACGAAAGGACGTCACGTATATGTGCAGATGTTCAACTTACATTTTCATTATCTGATATTTTAACCTCGAAGCTATAATACAGATATGGGGTTCCCTAGTTTTATAAAAAAATAGTAGGGGATTTATGCCGTCAGTGCATCTCTCGTGGTGCACCGTAGGCATGACTTGAGGTTCATTACAGTGTCTCTTCGGCCCCTGTCTGCAACCTCTTTCATTCCTTTTTCTGTACCTCCGTTCATATTCTCTTTCTACCACATGACTTACCACCCTCTCCTAACAATTGTTGCCACAGTGCAACTGCGAGGTTTTCCTCCTGTTACACCTTGCAAACCTTCTTACTGTCAATTTCCCTTTAGCGCTGAATGACCTCAAAGGTCCCAGCGCCTGGCCATTGGCCTAAATTAATACAATCCAATCCTAGTTTTATGAAAGGCACATTACAGCACTCATTTCCTTTTTGTGTGTTTATCCTGAATAAAAGGACGTAACGTATGCAAGTGTATATTCAGCAAACATTTTCCATGTCTGAATTGAATTGCTTCGAATATTACATAGGTATGAGGCTTCCTAGTTTCAGTATTGGCTAATTGCGGTACAGTTGGTTACGAATATCCACATCAAAGAGCAAACAATATCCTTTGATATATAAGTAAAAATCTGTGATGTAAAAGTGAAAGGTATCGAGAAATCTAATTCCGTTAGGATAAAAAAACAAGAAAATGATGCAACGCAGACAGAAAATCGTGCGCCCAGGAGGACACTTGAACGGGCTGCCCAGCCTTTCGAGAGCCTCTTTGAGAACCAAGAAAGTGAAAGCAAGCAGGCAAAGTAAGCAAAGCAAGCAAGAGAGGAGAAATAAAAGACGGAAAATTTATCTAGGAGAGGCAAGCAATTTTCGAAGATTTTGTCGAAAGAGAGACAAGTATGTCCGATGAGTGATGGAGTAGTAGGATAAATCAGTAATTACTTGAAGTAAAAGGCTTATTGAACACGCCTACATTACTTGGGAGGTAAAGTTTGATGCTAGTTGGCTTTTCGTGAGAAGGGAGTTGTTGGTTTAAAGGAAATACTGGATATATTAAAAACTTCAGGGTTCAGTTCTAATTGCCCACGAGATTCGTGGGGAAGACAAGTGAGAGACGGAGAAAGGCGAGGAAAGAGAGAAAATCATTCATGAAAATATAACATGAAATATTGATAGTACGAGAATAATGGAAACCTGTGAAAAGACGGTATAAGAGGTACTGCAAAGATTTTTCCATATGCTAAAGAAATGCAGCAAAGCTGACCGAGGTGGTCGGGATGTGTAGAGAGAATAGAAGATGGTAAAGAAATTAATGCTTCAGTGAATGCTTTGAAATACAGGACAAAAAGATCAAGAAAGAAAAAAAATGATTGGAGACTGCATGCTAATGGTGACAAACAAGAGTATATGATGGGACAAAGTACAGTGCTCAATGAATACTTGTTGCAACTTGGTCTCACGCCAGGGTCATCGAAATTATTGCAGTGCCTGACGGACAGAGGATATATATATATGTGAATTATATACATATATACTATATATACAGAATTATATATATATATAAATATATATATATTATATATATATATATATATATATATATATATATATATATATATATATATATATATATATATATATATATATATGTATGTGTGTGTGGTGTGTGTGTGCTGTATAATAGTATGGATAGGATTAGTCGTGTAAAGTCACCAGCTGTTCATTATCGTACATGACATTAGGAAAGGGGTCAAGTGAAAGCATGAGTTATTGTTCCGTATGGCTAATTATAATAAAGAGCTTGCATCTCGTGTAATGGGCATTAGATTCATAGCTACTCTTACCTAGCATAGTTGAGTTTTAGTTTCAGTTTTTTCAGTTCAGATTCCATGAACGAATAAAACATTTTTGTCATCAATAAAGGTATTCCTGAAATCAGTCTAATGTCTCTCTCTCTCTCTCTCTCTCTCTCTCTCTCTCTCTCTCTCTCTCTCTCTCTCTTATGGTATTTATGCAACAATATAAATATGTACAGTGTAAGAATACAAATTTACTATCATTATTTATATATATATATATATATATACTGTATATAAATATATATATGTAATATATATATATATATATATATATATATATATATATATATATATATATATATATATATATATATATAGTGTGTTTGTCTATCAGATGCTCAAAATATGCGTACGCATGTGTGTTTACATATATGCGTATTTAATTATGCAATATATTCATAGCTTAATTTAAATAGAAAACGGAACTTATTTTTGCATATATATATATATATATATATATATATATATATATATATATATATATATATATATATATAATATACAACATTTATATAAGTTTCTTGTGCTTATTTATTTACTCACTGCAGGTACTTATAGGGAGATTTCTTCTCATATGTCAGGTTCTGTCTCCTAAGCCCTTCTTTTCAGGGTTGGCGATAGAGGGACCAGAGTGCTTAATGAACCCTTTTGTTGCATAGAAGAATAGTATTCGGGGTATCGGATAGAAGCGATAATTAATACCAAGGACATGCCCAAGGTGCGATTTTAATGGATGGGAGTGTGATGATGGAGACAGGTTTCATGAATGATTTGCAGAATAGTTAGAAAAGTTTCTTTGGATACAAAAACACTTATTTAACATAAATAGGCAAACCTCTCTTTTCTCTCTCTCTCTCTCCCCTTATGAATGTTTAGTTATTATATATATATATATATATATATATATATATATATATATATATATATATATATATATATATATATATATATATATATATATATATATTATATATATATATACACACATATATAAGTATATGTGTATGTATGTATAAATGTATGTCTACATCCGTGTCTGTGTGTCGTTCAGAGCATGAGCGTATGAATATATAAATGTATAAAAAATTTTCGAAGCAAATTCCTCTTAAATGCGCAGCTAAATACCTTTACCCAAGCCGGAACCGAACGCCAGAATAAGAGGAAGCTATAAACAGACGAGAAGGAAGTTTAGACGAACAGGAGAGATCAAAAGAAGATGGGAGAAATCCCAAGAAGAAGAATATTTCCGTTCTTCGGCAAAATTAACTGAGCATTATAAAACATTATATTATTCTTTCCACTTGGTAATCAGAAGCTATAATAAGACGCCAACGCATTCATCAGACTCTCGATACGATGAGAATGATGACAGGCATTCTCATCATACTGAACAGGATACAGGAGAGGAAATTTCGAGCCCTTTTTAAGACGAGACCGAGAATGGTTATCGCATGGATTCCCAGGTCAAAGGTCTGCTGGCTTTATTTTGGGTATGGCCCAGGACCCTCCTCGGTTCGATTCAAGGCTACGACGACAAGGGAACAGGTTCACCAAGCGAAGAAGAAGAAGAAGAAGAAGAAGAAGAAGAAGAAGAAGAAGAAGAAGAAGGAAAGACAAAGATTATGGAATTCGTTGTAGAATTTGTATAATGCACGAAAAAAAAAACACACACAAAGGACAGATGAAGAAGGAAGGTGAGGAAGGGAGAAGAGAATGAGGAATAAAAGCGGAGGGTAGCAGTAAGGAAAAGCAGAAAATAAAAGCATCCTAATGAAAAATTTTATTATGTAAGAAAGAAGAAAGAGAAGAAGAGAAGAGGTATTATAGAATTCGTTGTATATTTTGTATAATACAAGAGAAAAAAAAGAAAAAAAAAAAAATATATATATAACGAAGAAGGAAGGTGAGAAAGGGAGAAGAGAATGAGGAATAGGAATGGAGGAAGAGAAGGAGGAAAAGCAGGTGATGAAAGCATCCTAATGTAGAATTTCATTGCATATGAAAGAAGAAAGAGAAGAAGGAATGACCGATATTGTGGAATTCGATGTAGAATTTGTGTAACGCAAGAGAGAAAAAAAGCAAGAACTAACGATCTATGAAGAAGAAAGAGAGGGATAAGACCGGAGGAAGAGAAGGAGCAAAGGCAGAAGATAAAAGCATCCTAATGTAGAATTTGATTGCGTATGAAAGGACTACCAGAGGACATGGCGAAGGACGCACATTAAAACAGGAATGCCTCGGACGGACGAAGTCAAAATTTGTCTGGAGCTCGTGGTCTGCAAATGGCAATGAGGAATTGTTGTGCTTTACAAGGCTGCCTTTCCTTCAGCGGCTCTGACAGCTGCGACTTTTCTGAATGTGGCAATCTGTCGTTCCCAGAGCTACCCATTAATTACTTCTGACAGATGCATGATCGATTGTTCTATCAGCGCATGATAAGAGAAAAGATTATTTTCTCACGAGCAAAATTAAAGGCTATATATTTTGCTGTGGGCCATGAGCCAGGAAGAGCTCTCTGCTATTGGCATTCATTTCATTTCTGTTAAATTATGGGGGTGGGTGGGTGGGTGGGTGGGATGGGGTGAGCTATGAAAAAAAAATTATATGATTTTGCACTGAGTCCGGATTCGAAACTCGATCCGGGTTCAGATTCTGATCTTTAGTTTTCTGTAAAAGAAAACTATTGTCCGTCCGTCCGCACTTTTTTTCTGTCCGCCCTCAGATCTTAAAAACTACTGAGGCCAGAGGGCTGCAAATTGGTATGTTGATCATCCACCCTCCAATCATCAAACACCAAATTGCAGCCCTCTAGCCTCAGTAGTTTTTATTTAATTTAAGGTTAAAGTTAGCCATAATCGCGCATCCGGCAACGATATAGAGCAGGCCACCACCGGGCTGTGGTTAAAGATTCATGGGCCGCAGCTCATACAGCATCATACCGAGACCACCGAAAGATAGATCTATTTTTGGTGGCCTTGATTGTACGATGTACAGAATACTGGATTCCCTGAGAATCCCCGACGCATTTTTTACTTGTTTCATTTAGTTTTAAGCAAATGTTGTTGAGTGCGTGTTAATGACACAAGAAAAGTGAGGCGGGGGAGGAGAAAGAGATCGTGTCATTATATATAAATCAAGGATTTTTCCCTTTGATTTCAGTCACGGTTTATGTAAGGTGAAGTATGGAATGAGATGGAGTGTATTTAATTCTGAAAAGTCGGTAGGAAGTTATGTATTTTTCTGCCCATCAACATTCATTCCAAAACGTCATTGATGGATTTCAATAAAATAAAATGAATCAGCGAGTTGTGGCGACAGATGCACTGATTACCTGTACAACAATGAGAAATTTAAACCCAGCATCCCTACATAATACATAATTTTGTAAACAAAAGGATAAGGGTTTATGTCATTCTTCATCCTATAAGATTTACCACTGACAGAGGTGTGCTTTTCCGAGTGTTTCCTGATTATATATATATATATATATATATAGTATATATATATATATATATATATATATATATATATATATATATATATATATATATATATAATGTATTTATTTATTTGAGATAGACGTAGATCTGGAAGCTAATGTGGATTTGGATCTTGAAGTAGGAAGATGATAACATACCAAGGTGAGATGTGGAGTCAGAGGATTTAGTCCTTTCATAATAGCCCTGTGTCCGTGACCTTCACTTCTCGCGTCTTTTGGCATCTCGCCCCTAAAATCCTCGCCTAGTGGTCAATTTTGATGGAAAAAGGGAAGTCACGCGCGTCCTCAGTGACCATAAACCACTTCAGTATTGCCATCAGTTATGTACATGGCGCCAAGTTTGGGGGCGAAACGCTAAAAAAACTAGCAGAAAACATGGTCGTCTGGCCCCGTCTTGATGTGACACTACACTTACACATTGTATGATTCATTGTCATTATAATCAGTGACAATGCGTTTTTCTTGCCAGAAATTACGAAAAAAACGAGGCTTGAAATAAATAATGGAAACAGTAAGACAGGTAGATAAATCAGACGCAATGACTAATGGAGAATAAATAGCAGAAGAACATAAAAATATGATCACAACAGGACACCATTCACAGAAGAGAAAGTGTTTTTCTACCTCAAAAGAAAAAGGGGGAGGGGAGATTTTGGCTGCTCCATGGATCAAAGATATGGCTTATGTCTTAGAATGTAAAGGTGGAGATACAACCGACCTAGTGAAGCCTAGAAACATTATTGAATTCAACCATTTTAATTTATTTTTATGTCGATCTACAGTGGAAAGAAGCAAGAATCTTTCACGGGGCATTTTGTACGTGAAATGGCCTTTTTATATTTAAATTTTGTGTTATTGTAACTGTCGTTAGCGTTACTTATGGCCTTTTTATATTTAAATTTTGTGTTATTGTAACTGTCGTTAGCATTACTTTTTGTTTGTCAAGTTTATTGGTATGATATAATTAGCTGCAAAAAGAATCGGTGATGTATCTTTAGGCAATTAATCGGGAACTGTTTGTCAAGTAAGAGCGTAATATATCGTAACCTACCTTGACATGCGGCATAGTGTCCTACCTGGCCCGGGAGGGCGTTGAAGGGAGGTGGGGGTGAGGGGGGAGAGAGTGTTGGTTGCTCCTTCTGAGCCCCCTAAAGAATATATAATATATAATAATTGATAATAATAGCCGGGGTTGTGGATAGCCGGTTTGGAGTAGCAGGGGTTGTGGATAGCCGGTATCACATGCTTGTCCGGACAGCATAATTATATGTAAAATGAGATGGACGGGGCTTTAGGCTTATCTTGACGACGCCCAAAAATATTCTGCTGAAGTATGCGTTTCTAAATAACATGTTTACATTTGTGAATCATTTGAAAGTTGTTGAAATGTTCCTGTGTTCAGTGATTGAAATAATTTTTTGAAGAGACTGGGCAAGAATGTCAGAAAATATGTTGGGAGGTATGAAAAGCACATTTGAATAAAGGAACTAGCTCATTTAAAACTGTGCAACACGAGGGATGAAGTGAACGTGAAAAATAGAGATACTTGATAGTGTTTTTAGATAATTAATGTTTAATGAAGTAGGCAGAAATATAAAAAAAGAGATTAATATAAATACTAATTCTGTTACGAAGTATAATTTTTTAAAAATTACATGTAAATATAATAGCTCGCATACGCTACATAATGTGTGAATCAGTGGAAATTTTAGTTCATTTAATTCAATTTACAAACTGAGTTGAAAGAGGTATTAATCACACAAGTAACTTACTGACCTTACTCTGTCACTTAAGGCCACCCCCTTGTTATTCAGGAAACATTGCTGATTCAGTATCAAGATTTTGACTTTCAATTTGTACTTGCTGTTCCAGAACCTTCGTTTTAATGCAACATTTTGAAACTTTTTCAATCCATCAGTACGTCTCTCTGTCTCGCACTCTCGCTCTTTCCCACAATTATCGTACTTCTGGCACCTGAACATACGTGCTCCTGGAAAAGTCTCTTGTTTTCATGCCATCTTGAAATTTATTGTAATCCATTATTTTTCAACCATGCCCTCCATTAACTAGATGAGTGCGCCGAAACACGTTTGTGTAATGCCTCTATAATTTTGTGAACGTTTTTGGCATTGTTGGCATCTACACCTACTGCTTGATCTGTACATAATTCCCAATGTTCTATTCATTTCTGTCGCCACATGATAGGTCAAGTAGACGATATTTAAAACATGTAAATCTGCCACCTTCATTTTTCTTGAATCGAAGCATTACCGGATCCAGGGGGTGGGGGCCACCTGGGCAAGAGCCCCCCCCATGAAAAATAATGATATATATATGTGTGTGTGTGTGTATGTACTGTATAATATGAAAATTGGTGCCACCCCCATGAAAAAATAATGACAAAATAATAATATTGAAGTTTTAGATAATATATAAATGAGAAATATAAAAATAGGAAAAAATAATAAAATCTATTATAGAACTATATATGTGTGTGTATGTATGTATGTACTGTATAATATGAAAATTGGTGAGGCCGGCCCCCCAATGAAATTTCTATGGATCCTCTAGTGAATCGAAGGCCAAAAGTCCTCTCTGAAGGAATGACACTGCCTCAGCGTCCTTGATCGACTGGCTGGACGTAAATTGGACGATTGGCGTCTCGGCGCCGATTTGTGACCCGTACTTAACTCGTTTTGAGACGAGGACTCGGCAAGGTCCGGGTTGCGTACTTGGCCTTACGTAATTCATTAGCGAATTTTTACGAGGAAAATTTCAGTATTATTTCCAAATTAATGGATTTCTTTATCAGTGTATCTTATGTCGTTCTGTTTATATTTTAAAGTTATTTTCTTCTTTGATATTTTTCATTTAGGTAATATTTTTAATAAGTGTAGATGAAAATAGTTTATTTTCTTGGCCAGATATTTACAAAGTTTATCATCTGAGTACACTCGCTCCCTTGCTGACCTCTCTGGTCTCGAAGTGACCCATTGCCTTACACGCTAGATTCCTAAATTAGGTCTGTTAATGCAAATATCCAAGAACTGCTTATTAGGATGACGTTAGTAGCAAAATTCTTGTATAATATAAGGATTTTTTTTTATTTGTTGATGAGGCTGCTGTAGATCCGATGTCACTAGAGAGTTGCAAGTTTTTATTTTGCATTCGTGACAATCATCATCTTAATCAGTATTATTGAAATTAGTATCAACGTCTTTCACTGCGTCTGTGATCGGGAATAGTTTACCTCCTTCTGTGTTCGCATAATGTGCATGACGTTCCTTAGCGTTGGTCTTTATTAAAAATGAAAGAATAAAGCGAAGAATCCGGAGAAAGTTGAAAATTGTTTTTCCTCAAACGCAGTTGCGAAGATTATGTGGCGAGTCAGCGTGGCCCGAGTAATTACTGATGAAACTCATTTTTCTAATATTCCATATCGAAGCCACTTGCAATATCAATTTAGGTCTTAGAGACTGCTGTAATCGTGTGATAAATCATTTATTATCGAAGCAATTTAGGAAAATCACAGTATAGTTATTGGACTTTCTCTGAGAAGTCATAAAACTGCTCTTCAGCGTTACCTTATTTTTTTACATAAGTAGTTTTTTAAAGTATTTGTGCATTACGTATCTGTTTGTTAATTCATCTTTGTTTGATCATTACTTATTCGTTATACTTTTAGCTCTGTTTTCCACTGTTTTCGTAACAATAATAATGAGAATAATAAAAACACATTTTGTAACCAGCCATTTTCTGTGTAACCACAATAGTCTACAGTACATGTAATACATTCAACAATTAGATTTGCCGTCGTTCAATCCGGTGCCAAGCTTACTTATCAAGAGATGTCTGGATGCTCTCTTATATAACCGTCATTTTTGGCTTTAATATTGCTAACTAGAATTCCGGAGGCACGACTCATGGCAGTGTATTCCCGTAGAGTTTTGCTGTCTAGCCTTTCCCATTTTCTGTTATACGATTTTAAGGTAGGCTGAAGCATTTGGTTCTGCTGTTGGTATCCAATAATATATAGATATTTTTTGTTTTGTCCAATTTGCTTATACCTTTTATTCATTCCCTCTCTTTTAACCATCCTATTACCTTGTTATAATCCAAAGGAGGCCATTTTAAGAGGTAACCAGAAAGGGTCTACGACTCTTAAGTTGAAGATGAGTTGCAGTTAGTCTTTTATTGCATTGTCATGGAAACACTTAGGGAAAATTTTCTCATTACGCATCGTATTTTCGTTTGTCGTCACGAATAATATTAATAAGTGAATTGCATTTTGTATTTTTAGGTCTGTTTACCTCAGAGTTTCAATCGTCCCTTGTATGAAGCCTAACGAATTTATTGTTGCATTACAAAGATATACAGGTGTTTGTGTGTGTGTGTGTGTGTGTGTGTATATATATATATATATATATATATATATATATATATATATATATATATATATATATATATATATATATTTATATATATATATATATATATATATATATCATATTGATATTATATATACAGAATAATTTAGTTGCATGTCATTTGATCAGAAAATTTGTGTATTTGCAAATATATTCATGTCAGGAAGAGCATTCCTATCTTAGCGAGGGAATCTTCGAAAACATTCAGCTTTCAATCTTGGAAAACAGAGGAATAGAAAAAAGATATAAAAGTATCGTGGTCATCTTTATTCCATTGAATAATAGATAAAATAAATCACAAATAATAGAGGAAAGAACGCATAGAAACTATCTGGAGTCTCGCTGACAGCGAATATCTCGTTTGAAGTGATTATGTCGGAGTTAGTCGCGCCATGTCTTCGTGGTTAGACCAATGAAGCGTGATGTGCACAAGTCGCCGTCCTTACTTAACGTACCTGGGTCTATTGAAAGCTTCCTGCAATTGCTTGCAAATTCGCTGAGTCAGCGTGTTTGTCAGATACATAATTCATTTTTATTTATTATTTTTTTTGGAATGGCAGTAAGTTGGAAACAGCGGTTGCTTCTTTCTCAGTCATTTTATTCTTGATAATCAACAATATTTACTTTTTTATATTTTTCCACCATTGAATTAATAATAAAGGAATTAGGATTTGGATTCCTATTCCATTAACTTGCACTTTTCCACCTGACCTTTAATCCTTTAATTAAAATCCTTTCTAAGGTACGGCTCGAGAGACGTGTCAATGCTTCGTGATTTTCTCAAATTACCGTACACGCCAATCACCGCGTCTTTTAACTGCGCACGCGCCTGCCCGGGTCTCTGGCGTGGACGTGCGCTTTCCAGACGGTAGGTCACTTCCAGTCAAGGTTACTTACTATACCTGCGAGACCTTGTCTGCCTGAAGGCTATTTAACCCCAAGCACGTTCGTCTGTAATTGGACACGTTATGTTATGCTTGGTTAAGCTCTTCCGGTTTAAATCACGCGTTAACGGATTTTTTTTTTTTTTTTTTTTTACTTTTTTGTTTAAGAAGTCTTACTTTATGTTTTATCTTCGTAAAGAGTTCACATGCTATAATTTCGTAAAATTCTCTTGCTGACTTTCTTTGTGTAAAATGCTCAGTACCTCTTTGCTCGTGTAGGTACGAATGTCCAGTTCACTTGACCTGATATTTTAGTTAAGTGTTTCGTTCGTAGAGTTTCTTCTCCAAACACGCTATACGTATTTATTTCTTTTTTTTTTTTCTTCCTTCGTCCTCTGTAACCTGCTGTCAATCATTTAACCCCATCGCTTGCCGTAAGACAGAGTACTCGTTATATAAAGACCTTTCTATTCATAACGGATTTTTTCCCTGTTTTTGAAAAGGCTTCTTTTGACATATGAAATAGTTCTTCCAAAAGAAACGCTTC
>NC_089782.1:26243121-26245621 GCF_040412425.1 Macrobrachium rosenbergii
GCTGAAACCTCTTTCATTCCTTTTACTGTACCTCCGCTCATATTCTCTTTCTTCCATCAGATTCCCAACCTCTCTAACAAATTTTTCATAGTGCAACTGCGAGGTTTTCCTCCTGTAACATCTTTCAGACTTTCTTACTGTCAATTTCCGTTTCAGCGCTGAATGACCGCATAGGTTCCAGCGCTCGGCCTTTGTCCTAAATGCTATATTCTATTCTATTCAAGAATATGACAAAAATATGATAAAAGACAATAGCTGAACCTTCCCTTTACTTAAATGAAAAGTGATCCACCTCGCCATGTTTTTTATCTCCTGACAAATCCTGCCTAATAATTTGTATTCATATTATGAACAGGGTAACAGATGTACCTTTTTTATGAACATCTTTTCGACTGTTTAAGGGATAACTTTACGTGGCACACTTCCCAACAGGATTGTATTGAAGTCTCTTATCAAAAGCGAATGTAAAACTTGAGGAAATTAACAAGCGTCTTCAAAGATCATGCCAAATATGTGGGTTTTTATATTCGTTTAATTTTGCTGCTTAGACTTGTGGCATATAACAAAATTAGCAGTAGCGCACCATAATTGTAATGATGATGATGATTATTATTATTATTATTATTATTATTATTATTATTATTATTATTATTATTATTATTGGAAAACTAAATATGAAACCGTTTTGGCCATTTTTTTGTGTCACTCTCATCACAACCAAATTTTATTTAATTTCCCATCATGAACATTGTGTTTCAGCCAATTCCAATATCGTTATTATTATTATTATTATTATTATTGTGTGTATTATTATTATTATTATTATTATTATTATTGGGTGTTGTTTTTGTGGTTATCGCATAAATCATTGTTTTAAGAATTACAAGTTGCTCTACTCTAATGCATCGTATTTACATCCTAGATATAGCTGTAAGTTTTTATTTAAATAAAAAAAAATTAATAGGTGAAGCAAAATCTTAAGCTCATCTTTTCAACTAAAAAATATTATTTTCCACACCAGTGTATAAACTCCACCTCCCACAGCCAGTAGCCAGCTCTAAATACCCAATAATGAGTCTTAAGATGAATTTCATAAGAAACATACCCCGTAGGGGGCTAGCACAGTCAGGGCACCTCATGCGGTGCACTGTAAGGCATTACTTGAGGTTCTTTGCAGCTACAACTCCTTTCATTCCTTTTATGTACCTCCATTCATATTCTCTCTCTTCCATCTTGCTATCCACCCTTTCTTAACACTTGTTTCATAGTGCAACTGCTTTGAGGTTTTCCTCCTGTTACGCCTTTCAAGCCTTTCTGCTCTCAATTTCCCTTTCAGTGCTGAATGACTTCATAGGTCCCAGTGCTTGGCCTTTGGCCTAAATTCTGTATTCCATTCCATTCCATTCCCTGAGAAACGGAAGCCTTCCGGTTTTGCCTTTTGAGAGAGAAATTAAGAAATAGGAAAATTTTCCTCGTTTTCGAGGCTCCAGTGGCTCGGGAATGATCAGCGTAATTTTTCTTTGGTTTTCCCCAATTATCTGTTTAACTTTCCTTTCACGTGTCGTTATTCATTGTTTTCTTACTGCTGAGTTTTTCGTGTTTAATGAACCTTGCATCTGTTAATTTTGCTTGTCATTAGGTAATTGTTTCCTCATGTTTCATTTGTTCCTTTTCTTTTTTTATTTTATAATCTATATTGAATGCATATTTTATATATATTTATATATTTAAATTTCTCTCTCTCTCTCTCTCTCTCTCTCTCTCTCTCTCTCTCTCTCTCTCTCTCTCTCTCTCTCTCTCTCTCATTGTTCAAGCTTTCCATTACGTTCACCTTTCACTGTGTGTATTCGAGTTTCCTATTTACTTTCCCTTATTCTTTCCTCTTAACCAAGTCATATTTTTTCTACCGGAGTCAAATTTTCATCAGAGATTTGTTTTATTATAATTTTTCCTCCTCATTTTCTCTTCCTTCCCCTTTTGATTCTGCCGTATCTTTTCATTTTTTTTAATGTCATTATCGCGCTTTCGTTTTGTTCCTTTACTCTTTTCTCTGTGTTCCCATTCTTTATTCCTGTCCTTCATGTCCCTCGGCTTCTATTTCCCTTATCTGTAACTTTTCTCAATAATCGGGCATCCGTGGGGGTTAGGGAGGTTGGGTTGTCTAAGCGGCCATTAGGCTCCCCCCAACCCCTCAGTCTTGGACTAACCTTTCTAAGCTTTTTCATAATTATGAGGAACGCAGTGTCGAGCTAATTATTGAATTTAATTTAGCAAGAAGCCAGCGATAATCTTCAGCTCTTAACTGAAATATGATAATCGGTGTCTAGTAATTGATAAGTGATATTATTATGATCAGTATAAATAGTGGATTTCATCCCCTCCCGCCCGGAAGGTTGCAGGAGACTCCTGTGTTTAGTGAGTCTTTAGTTTTAAGCTCTTGTCTCTTCTTTTCATAATTCATTTTGAGTTTTCAGCAGTCAAATTCCGTTTGTACGTTTCC
>NC_089782.1:26250621-26270621 GCF_040412425.1 Macrobrachium rosenbergii
ACTAGGCTAGGGTCAAGGGGCAGCGAAGGGAGGGATATGAATTGGTAGAAAATGGAATAGTTCTTAAGATTGGGTCCTCTTTCGAACATGTTTGGTTTGGTTATTTTTTACTTAATTACCACTCAGAGATCTGACTACTCAGATATAGAGTAGATTTGCTAATTTTTTATCCTTTGATTTTAATGAATAACCTACAGCTGGATCAGAATGAAATATAGATAGATAGATAGTTAGATAAATAGACAGACAGACAGACGGATAAATAGGTAGATAAGTAGATGGATAGATATTTGAAACATTCCTAAAAAAAAAAAGGGGCAGATTTCGTATTTCTCTAAATACAAATAAAATGAAATATAGATAGATAGATAGTTAGATAAATAGATAGACAGACAGACGGATAAAATAGGTAGATAAATAGATGGATAGATATTTGAAAAATTTGCTAGTGAAAAAAAAACAAGGCAGCTTTCGTATTTCTCTAAATACAAAAAAAAAATTCACGAGAAAGCACCAACAGAAAGCGTCAGAGATGAGATGAGAATCTCATGAAATTCTGTCGTAGGTTTCCCTGCCAAATGTCAAATCGAATTTATGGGAATCCGCGCGACTGTCTGCTTGGCTTCGCATTAACAGACTATTTAGCACAAAAAGGGTGACGTTCTGTCCTTTGGAACGGCTGAGAATCCATTTCTCTTTCCCTCTGTGGAGTGTATATATGTATGTGAGCAATTATACATACATACACGCACATATATATATATATATATGTGTGTGTATATAATTGCATATACATATATAAACTCACAGAGAAAAGAAGTGATTCTCAATCGTTCAATCGTTTATATAAATAAATGTATATAAAATCATCAGTGAAGGGCAGAGGACACACAGATATACAAGTTGACTTTATTCCAACGTTTCGTAATTAACAAATTCATTACATCATCAGGGCTGTTAAAATGAAAATTTTTTTCATTTCAACAGCCCTGATGATGTAATTAATTTGAAAATTTCGAAACGTTGGAATTATGTCAACTTGTATATCTTTGTGTCTTCTGCCCTTCACTGATGATTTTAAATATGGATTGACTCCCTGACTCCCTTTCACTAAGCTATATATATATATATATATATATATATATATATATATATATATATATATATATATATATATATATATGTATGTATGTATGTATGTATGTATGTATGTATATATATACTGTATATATCTAAAATATTGTTGCATACGTTTTATGATTTGAAACCCTAATACGAAGTTTAACCAAGATTTTTCTGACATCAAGAAGTAAAAGAGTCGAATTTGACTTGTGCACTTCTACCTGTAGACATCTTCTGATACAGTTATAAAGGGGGAGAGGAACTCGTCTTCATGTGGTGATGCAATGGAAAGTATTTGTTAATACCAGAAACGAAGACATGCTATTTATCATGAAAACCTGAACCTATGCAAGCATAAGTATAAAAGTGTGCATTACCCGAAGTGAACTCTACCCTTCTTATTGGATGAATAGTTTGGCGGAGGAATTTTCATTTCCCAAATGGAAATTTTCTTCATATCTTTCCTTTTAGGACAGAGTATATTTCTGTCCCCATTTATTTCTTATGAGGGTTCGAGGCTGATATTCTTCAACGTATGCTGAAATGTTTAAGCAAATCAAAGCGTTTTGAGGTTCCTTAGCTATTAGTTGTAAATACATGTTTCTGGAGAATGTGTGGCATATATATATATATATATATATATATATATATATATATATATATATATATATATATATATATATATATGTATGTATGTATGTATAAGTTAAGTGTACCTTAGTTTAACCAGACCACTGAGCTGATTAACAGCTCTCTTAGGGCTGGCCTGAAGGATTAGACTTATTTTACTTTGCTAAGAACCAATTGGTTACCTAACAACGGGACCTACAGCTTATTGTGGAATCTGAACCACATTCTACCGAGAAATGAATTTCTATCACCAGAAATAAATTCCTCTAATTCTTCATTGGCCGGCTGGAGACTCGAACTCGGGCCTACATACATACATATTCCTTTTCTGGGAACTGCGCCCTACAGGAACTGGCTATCCTTCACTGTATTTAGCGAAAGGATCCTTTATAGATTCTGTCACTGAAATATGATTGGCGGGATTTCACAGAGGCCCTTAGTGTCACTCGGCATTGGAGGCAATGATGATTATAATGATAAAAAAATGATGATTATTCCTATCTTAGAGGCTATATTCAGTTAACCACATATGTGTTTTGAATGACTTTACACATTCGTAAGATTAGAGAGAGAGAGATCCCAGCAACATCAGAAAATTGCCAGTGAGGATATATCAGGAAACCATTATATTAATCTTTCAGTTTCCTTGAACAGTCGAGCAATTCATTATTTGCTGTTTTTAATAAAATGATCATTTCCCATTAGTGTTAATCCGCCAATTCAGAAGTGAAAGAGAGAGACGAAGTGTGAGTTTTAAAATCGTGATGCGAAAAGATCGAAGCCCGTTACTTGAAATTCGTTTTCCAAAAAAAAGAAAGAAAAACTGAATAGGTCAAGGTTAACGAAGGAAGAGAGAGATGAGAAGGAGGAACAGAAGAAGAGGAGAGTGAAAAGAGAAGGAAACTAATGAGAAAAAAATAAAAAAAAACATGTAAAAAATGCGCCGAAGTTTCCTCGGCGCAGTCGAGTTTTCTGTACAGCGTATAATCAAGGCCACCGAAAATAAGTCTATCTTTCGGTCATCTCGGTATAATACTGTATGAGCCGCGACCCATGAAACTTTAACCACGGCCCGGTGGTGGCCTGGCCAATATCATTGCCAGGCGCACGATTATGGCTAGCTTTAATCTTAAGTAAAATAAAAAGTACTGAGGCTAGAGGGCTGCAATTTGGTATGTTTGATGATTGGAGGGTGGATGATCAACATACCAATTTGCAGCCCTCTAGCCTCAGTAGTTTATAAGATCTGAGGGCGGACAGAACAAGTGCGGTCAAAAAAGAGTGCGGCAGAATAAAGTGCGAACGGACCGACAAAGCCGGCACAATAGTTTTCTTTTACTGAAAACTAAAAATGTTAAGTCTTCTCAAAGTAAATGTTCCTAGTCTCATCTTGTTTTGAGGAACTGACCACGACGGTGCCATATTAATTGCTTCTTCACTCTCGGAGGCATTGTGGTGTTGTTTAAAGGAATGATGACGTCGCAGAAGGTATTGTTACTTGAAGGACCCTTTCATTAAAATCGTGTTATTCTATAACCTCTGCGATCATTCAGAAGCTCTCGAGCAGCGCGCGGGCGCGTGTTTGTTATGTGAGTATGCATATTTGTTGACAGCTCACTCTTCATTATCTACGATGATTTAGAAGCGTGTGTTAAGCCCTTTGTGTTGGCTGAGTCGGTTGAGCTTCAGACTGTCACTCGATGGGCCGGAGTTCAATTCCCCGGCCGGCTGATGAAGAGTTAGGAATTTAATTCTGGTGATAGAAATTCATTTTCTCGCTATAATGTGGTTCGGATTCCCACAACAAGCTGTGGGTCCCGTTGCTAAGTAACCAATGGGTTCTTAGCCACGTAAATGAGTCTAATCCCTTCGGGCCAGCCCTCTCTAGGAGAGCTGTTAATCAGCTCAGTGGTCTGGTAAAACTAAGGTATACTTAACTTAGACGCGTGTGTTAGAGTATTCATGTATATGTATGCCTCAGCGTGTATGTTGTACGGGCCTCAAAGTGTGTATATCTTTGTAAGAGTATGTGGATGTATATGTTTGTGTATATATATGTGTATGCATGAGCAACACCGTGCGTATATATGTATAGGCCTCAAAGTGCGTGTTTCTGTGAAAGAGCCTGTGCACGATTTTGTACTTATATCGTGTATTTATATGTATATGTTTGCATACAGTGTATGCGCGTATGTGCTCCATATTTCTTCCTGATTATTATTATAAACTGTATTAAGAATCATTCTCCTTTTATCTTCTTCAGTTATTGTCTTGCAATTATTCTTAGTGCCATCATTATCACCCATCCCCTTTACCCTCGTCACTGCTTAGCTGGATAGAAATTTATTTCTACCATCTTCATCAACGTCTCTTTTACTTTATTTTCTTCTTCTTTCACTCTCCACTTTGGAATTCGTCCTTCCAATTATCTAAACACAGAATTATTTACTTAGTTGATTTAACCTTGCACTTTTCCCCTGCATTCCTTTTATTTTTTATTCCACGAATTGCGACTTTCATTTTCAATATTTCATTTGTATCTTTAGCTCGTATTTGTGCTGTATGTATGGTGGAAAAGTTACTTTTATTATTATTATTATTATTATTATTATTATTATTATTATTATTATTATTATTTCGTTAAGAACTCTTCAGATTCTCATTTGAGAAATCAGATTCAGGTTGAAATAATAATAATAATAATAACAATAATAATAATAATAATAATAATAATAATAATAATAATAATAATAATAATAATGATGATGATGATGATGATGATGATGATGATGATGATGTGATGATGATGATGATGATGATGATTATTATTATTATTATTATTATTATTATTATTATTATTATTATTATTATTAAACCACTCAGTTCTTCAGCCGGATGGACTTGTGGGCGAGTAGGACGAGATAATTAATGATAATAAAAAAAAATTCTAATATTTATCAGTTAACCAAAACTGTAGGTTTACATTGCCTAACTTCACTGAATCAGTTGAGTAAGTCTGTTAGGTATTTCCATCATGGAGGTTCCAGGCACACCTTGAAACACGTCACAAGAATATTCAGTTCTTGTTATTTAGTCAGTTTTATAACTGTTTGCCTCATCCATTCCCAGAGTCTTGAAAATATATATACTTTCTGTCAGCAATTAGTCTTAGGATGACTCTAGACCAGTGTATCTTAACCAGGGGCGGTCGCACCCCTAGGGGGTGCGAAGCAGGTTCCTAAGGGTGTGCGGATGCTTATGAATAATTAAAGCAAAATGTATTTTTATATGCGCATGTAATTTTTATCTGCAAAAAATAAAAATAAAATAAATAATAATAATAATAATAATAATAATAATAATAATAAATAATAATAATAATAATAATAATAATAATAATAATAATAATAATAATAATTAATAATATTATATTATTATTATTATTAATATTTTATTACATATTTATTTTTTATTTCAGCAAATTAGGGGGTGCGAGAACTGACTGCTGATTGGAAGGGGGTGCATACATTGAAAAGGATTAAGAACCACGCCTCTAGACGGTCAACTTTTTTTTTTTTGCCATATTTTGTTCGTCAGCATTTTGTTTAAAAAATGTTAAGTCAGAATTGTGTAAGCAGCCTTCAGTATAATATCTCCAGACGATCCAATTTGCGACGGATAAATTTTGATCTAGTATGTCCTTGATCGTCTTAATTGTATCATTTAACGCACCATTTTCAATACCACTGATAACTATCTCATTTACCATGTGGTTCCTAAGTTTCTTCACGACGAAAGATTTTTACGGGCTGCCTTAGAGTAAGAGCCCGTGCCAGCACAAGGCTGACTAGATTGAAAACTAATGCACTAACTTACGAAAGATACAAAGATTTAGAAAGGTTAGATGCATAAAAAATAATGGAATTATACTTTGCATTCCTTTTCAAAGATGCCAGAACTTCAGACACCAATAAACAAGTTGTTGTAAGTCAGGAAATTATGCTCATTTTATTTTGGAGGTTTATTATCACATTCTCAGGTTGTGAGGCATTCTTAAATAAATACTGTAAGTTTTAAAGTCGAAAAACGATAGACGGTGTAACCATGTAAATAAAAATACTTTTCACATTTTTTAAAATGATAACCTGCTCCCTGAAGAATTTTAGATGGAAAACGATAGTCATTGTTTATCTGTAAGTAAAACCGCTTCTTTGCGTTTAATATTTTTATATTTTTCTTCCTCGTGATTATTATTTGCAAATTATTTTCTCCAAATTGCCACGAACTAAACCCACTAGGTTTCAGATTTTTCATCGATATCAAATTCGACTTAATAAATAAATAAATAAATAAATAAATAAATAAATAAATTGATAAAAACTTTATCTAAACTTGACAAAGGTTGAGAACGGCGATGTAAGAAATTCACGTCTTGATAGAAAAAAAAAAAAAAAAAAAGCATGGTTCAGATCTCCGGCGCTGGAGAACGCCACGGACGTTGAGACTTTCACTCAAATTGAACGATAAATCACCCTCTCCAAAACCATCAAGACAACGGGTGTCCGGCCTCGCATCTGTGAGGTCAATCATTTTGTCCTTGCCTGTCCGTGCAGGCAAGCCGTGAGAGAGAGAGAGAGAGAGAGAGAGAGAGAGAGAGGGAGGCGGTGTCATGTGATGTCATCTCTCATTTTTGAGCGTTTTGGAATTCTGTTTTTCTATTTTTGTTTTGTAATTGAAACTAGTTTTTTTTGTGAATTGTGTTGACATTTTGATATAACATATATAAATATTTTTTTCCCACACTTAAACTAATATAATCTTTGCAAGTGTAAGAATATATTAAGTGTATTTATGCATATTTCCTTTAGCTAGAACTTTACATACATTGCGCATAAATCTAAGAAGAATAGAAATAGCTAATAAAATGGTTCGGTTTAATTAGACCACAAAAATCGCGAGATTATCTCCGCATTTTAAAAATGAGATGAACCTCCCTTTAAACACGTGAGTGTCTTATTCGACGTTTGTAAACTCTGATCGACAAGGTCATTCTCATAGTGGTGATTATTACTTCCAGTTGATACTTGTTAAATTGTTCGAATGTCTTCACGCGATACCCGTCAAGTAAAATGACATTTTTACAACTTTGTTTTGCCATGTACTTTGCTTTTAACGGCCTTCATGAAAAGCAATAATAAAACGTTTTATATGACTTTGCGTGACTTCATGTACCTTAACTACCCATAATGGAATTCAGCAAAAGCATCAATAAAACGTTTTACGCAATGGTATATTAAGATGATACGCACCATTCTTTCAACAGTCTTCACAGAAGCAATTCACTCAATGCATGGGGGGTATAAAACAGTAAAATGAACGTCTCAAAACATCCTGTATAAAAGAACTATTAAATTTAAGCCAGGAAAAGCTGAGAAGCACCACGCAAGCGAGAAGACAAAGAGATCACTTGCAATAACATGAGATTTTTACTTTGTATAGAGCGAAAAAGAACGAAGAAAAACATAAGTTAATTTACTATTCAAGAGCTTACGAAAAGACTTATTCAAACATAACTTTTCCAGCAGCAACATCAGCAGCGTATATATATATACAGTCAGAATATCAAAAATCCTTTCTTGCTTGTTTTAGGCGAGGGTTCAACAATATCTAACCCCAAGTGCCAATCTGACAGGTTCTTTGTGTCTGTTTGACTGCCTGATTAACTTGCACTGAGTTCCCTGAGTTCCCTTGTCCGTGTTTCAGTTTCTTTGTGTTTCAGTTTCCCTGTGTTTCAGTTTCCTTGTGTTTCAACAATTGTTACAGGATTGAACGTCCCTTTCCCAGTAGTAAATCGGTCCACTTTTTGAAAGGTACTTTCTAAGCAGAGGATTCAGTTTGTTCCTCGTGGAAATCAGTAATCCTCTGAAGAGTACTTGGTTCTCTGACATGACAGTTTCTTTCCCTCTATTCCCAGAATACGGAATTCTCTTCTTACTTCTGTGTTTCCTGATTTATAACCTTCTTTTCTTTTTAAGGATATGTATCTATCGCTTTTTCGTGAATTCCTTCTTCTGTGTTTCTGACTTAACCTTCTTTATTTTAAGAGGCTAGATGTCTATGGCTCCCTTCGTGACAGACCACTTGCTTCCTCCTCCCCTTTTCCTTTCCTTTATTTTCCTCGGGCCTGGGCTAGAAAAAGGCACTAAGTTGCTCATCCCGTTGGCCTTCGCTCCTTAAAAATTAATAATCGAACTCCCAATGGATGAACAAGAAATGACTGGCAAGTACAAAGAACTAAAAAGAAGAAAAACAAATGACAATCGTGTTGTCAAGCGCAACTGTTTCCATCAAAGACTCCCATGGCTAAGAAATTCTAGGTCTTAGTTTCCTGATTCTCTCATCACGTGCTGCCGCAAGGTCTCTTGCTAATCACAGGTATGTTGTCACCGATAATCTCTAACCAGATGTTTGCTCCTTTGCATGCAAAGCTTCGGGAATGTCCTGATGCCTAAAGCATTCCTGTGTAATAAATAATCAATTCTCTTGTTCAAAAATTCATTTTTATAAATAATCAAGTCCCTCTTTCAAAAATTGCTATTTTTATAAGTAATCAGTGCCTTCTTACAAATATTAATAATCGTGATTTATGTATATATACGCATAAATACTATTAGAGGTATAGATGTAAAATGTGCTTCTTGGAAAGCGTATGGTTGAAAACATAAAAATAATTAGCTCATTTGATTATGAAAGGTTCAGACTGCAGGTATTGCTTTATACAAATTCCCACTAATGAGCAATATTTAACTCTCGTATGAGGGATACTTAAAATCATTAAGTTATGCATTTTTATATCATTAAGAATGGAAACAAATAGATGATATAGAAGAGCAAAATGCGTATCTGAGGTTTCTATTAATTAACTAAATACGCAGAGTTTTTTTTTTTTGCGTACGTTCCACAGAACGAATTCTTCTACATAGGCAAAATTTGAAAAGCTTCTCCCAGTACAAAAGCCTTGATGAAATTTGAGTTTTCGAAGAATTTCAGTGGGAGATCACTAGAGCCAATAGCATTTCGGACCAAGGGCCTTTGGGTAGCATAATAAAGACTGCTTTGGAAGAATTTGGCAAATTTGTACTTCAGACTATCCCCAGAGACGATCAGCAATTTCCAAAACGTTATTACAAAAATAAATAAATGAATAAAAATCACACGGGACAGTTAAAGCCAACAATATAATATAATATCCTGTTTTGACAATTTTATGAAAACGTTTTAAAAATTATGCGCATCAGTTCTGACTATTTGGAAATTTCAATTTCGAATTGCCATAAAATCACAGTATTTTGTGGAAGTTGAGGGATGGCCAGTTGATTCTGACCGTTATGGAGGTTAATTCAATGTTCTTACTGAACGGTATGAGCCTGTGGGTGTGTGTGTGTGTTAGAGTGTGTGTTCAGATGTACAAGTGGGAGAAATGAAAAGCAGGCTATAAATCCTGACCGATTTCATCTTTAGTTTTCTAAGACATCCTCATGAGGACTGATACATAGTGGTGGGATCCTCAAGAGGACTGATGCATAGTGGTGGGATCCTCAAGAGGACTGATACATAGTGGTGGGATCCTCAAGAGGACTGATACATAGTGGGGGATCCTCAAGAGGACAGATACATAGTGGGGGGATCCTCAAGAGGACTGATACATAGTGGGGGGATCCTCAAGGGGACTGATACATAGTGGTGGGATCCTCAAGAGGACTGATGCATAATGGTGGGATCCTCAAGAGGACTGATACATAGTGGTGGGATCCTCAAGAGGACTGATACATAGTGGGGGGGATCCTCAAGAGGACTGATATATAGTGGTGGGATCCTCAAGAGGACTGATACATAGTGGGGGGATCCCCAAGAGGACTGATACATAGTGGTGGGATCCTCAAGAGGACTGATACATAGTGGGGCGATCCTCAAGAGGACTGATATATAGTGGTGGGATCCTCAAGAGGACTGATACATAGTGGTGGGATTCTCAGGAGGACTGATACATAGTGGTGGGATCCTCAAGAGGACTGATACATAATGGGAGCGATCCTCAAGAGGACTGATACATTTGTGGGGGATCCTCAAGAGGACTGATACATAGTGGTGGGATCCTCAAGAGGACTGATACGTAGTGGGAGGATCCTCAAGAGGAGTGATACATAGTGGGGGGATCCTCAAGAGGACTGATACATAGTGGGGGATCCTCAAGAGGACTGATACATAGTGGTGGGATCCCCAAGAGGACTGATACATAGTGAGAGGATCCTCAAGAGGACTGATACATAGTGGGGGGATCCTCAAGAGGACTGATACATAGTGGGGGGATCCTCAAGAGGACTGATACATAGTGGGGGGAATCTCAAGAGGACTGGTACATAGTGGTGGGATCCTCAAGAGGACTGATACATAATGGGAGCGATCCTCAAGAGGACTGATACATAGTGGTGGGATCCTCAAGAGGACTGATACATAGTGGTGGGATCCTCAAGAGGACTGATACATAGTGGTGGGATCGTCAAGAGGACTGATGCATAGTGGGGGGATCCTCAAAAGGACTGATACATAGTGGTGGGATCGTCAAGAGGACTGATACATAGTGGCAGGATCGTCACGAGGACTGATACATAGTGGCAGGATCCTCAAGAGGACTGATACATAGTGGTGGGATCCTCAAGAGGACTGATGCATAGTGGGAGGATCCTCAAGAGGACTGATACATAGTGGTGGATCCTCAAGAGGACTGATGCATATTGGGGGATCCTCAAGAGGACTGATACATAGTGGCAGGATCCTCAAGAGGACTGATACATAGTGGTGGGATCCCCAAGAGGACTGGTGCATAGTGGTGGGATCCTCAAGAGGACTGATACTTAGTGGTGGGATCCTCAAGAGGACTGATACATAGTGGTGGGATCCCTGAGAGGACTGATACATAGTGGTGGGATCCTCAAGAGGACTGATACATAGTGGCGGGATCCCCAAGAGGACTGATACATAGTGGTGGGATCCTCAAGAGGACTGATACATAGTGGTGGGATCGTCAAGAGGACTGATGCATAGTGGGGGATCCTCAAAAGGACTGATACATAGTGGTGGGATCGTCAAGAGGACTGATACATAGTGGCAGGATCGTCACGAGGACTGATACGGAGTGGTGGGATCCTCAAGAGGACTGATGCATAGTGGGGGGATCCTCAAGAGGACTGATACATAGTGGTAGGATTTTACAATATATATATGTTAGGGTTACTGTTTCAGTGAAGATACAAAAGGCTAAAAAAGGTATGCACGCCTGGTAAGTAGGAAAAAGGAGAAGCAGTAAACGCACAGGCCTTCCGAGATCAGTGCTCCATTGAAATTCTTGTTTTTCTGTGCAGGTGGGGTTAAAAGTTTGCTGTTAGGCCCAGGGAACTCCCTTCCTTAAATCTGTACATTATATATATTTCTTCTGAAATAAATGGATCAAGTTTTTACATTTCTTTGTTGATATTCTTCTTATTTTTTTTTAAATAAATGGATCGAGTTTTTACATTCCTTTGGTGATAATCTTGTTTTTATTTTATCTGCATTCGATAATTTTTCTTTCCAGCATATTATTGTAATAAACTATCGTTTTTGGGCACGTTCCAGCTAATAGTACGATTGATTTCACCAACATGAACAAAAATTGTACTGTTCTCCTGTGCATACCTTGTACATTTTTATACTGTTCTGGTCGCTCTTCCAGTGATTTCCTCGTCTGACCAATGTAAATATCGCCACATGACTTACATGGGATTTGATACACACATCCATTAGTATTGTCGGTAGAGTTGTTTATAAGTACTTGCATTATTGTTTGTTAAAATTATGACTATGTAGCAATACAAGCAGATTTTTTGTTGTAAGTTTCTCCCCTTTTATCTTAAAAAATCCTTTTTTCCACTCTTTCTGCACTTTCTAATACAGAATCTTGGTATTTTAATTTCTTATATTCATAATTCGTGTTTCATGATCAGTATACTCAAAGCCACATATACGTAATGCTCATAAAAAAAATAGAATGTAAAACCTGACTTGTTTGCTAGATTGTATTAGCTAGTATGAAAAGGTACCTTGCCAGAAATGTTGGTAAATAGTCTGCGCGCACTTTATTTACACCTATTAACACTTTGTGTACTGAGCAATCCAAAAATGGAAGGCCACCATCATTTTCCATTAAAAGCCGGGAATATTGGAAACGTTTTCTGTACACGCTATATTTACACCAATTGCTACTACTAGAGGCTATGATAGACCTTGTAGTTAAGTTGTACCTTCGATGTCACGAAAATATCATTTTTCTTGATTCTGAACTACGCCGAAAAAATACACGCTTTTAGATCGCTCTCATTCAGTCAACAGATTACATGCAGATATCCAAACATTTTTGGATCCGAGTTCCGTAGAAATAATTTTAAAATCATCATTTTTTTCCAAATTGGAACTTCAAAGAATTTGAGTGGAAAGCGAATTTAGATATAGTTTGAACTAGGATGGCTTTACGTTCATTGCGTGGTACTTGCATGTAGAAGTCCATATGTATTACGTAAACGAATACTGAATAAATAATGTATATATGCATTAGAGATACTGTCCTTCCAATGTCGAAACTCTTTCGGAGGGGGCTTAGTAATATTAATTGTTAGAAAAAAAAACACAAAAAAGAAATTATCGTTGAAGAGCCACTTCAAGTTAGGAAATAGGTGTGAACGCCATTTCATAACTTCACCCTAGGGAACCTACGCATCTCCCGGATGTCTACTGAGGACTCGAGAAAAGAAGGAACGTATATATATAGAAGAATCGTAGGAGCATTTTTCATTAACAAATACGTTACACAGTACCTCATTCATTTCAAGAACAACACTGCGGATGATCTGATTCAGACAGGGTAATGATTTGTGTTATTCTGATTTTTGTGAGTGTGTGTGTGCGTGTGTGTGAAGAATGAAATGCCCTTTTAAGAGATATTGGTGGCTTTTTTCTGTTTACTAAATTTATTACTATGCACAAGGCCTTCTGGCGTTCTTTTTTTTTTTCTTTTTGGAAACACACACAAACATACACACACACACATACATATGTGTGTTTGTGTGTGTGTGTGTGTTTGTGTAAAACTTAACGCAGACCAAGTGAACTCTCCCAAAGATGTTAATTTTGGCAGCATTGATATTACATCGATTCCGTAATTAATTTTTCTCGTGTAAACAGAACATGCAGGATCCTTCAGAATCTTTATTTTGAACCTACACGGACGCTGCAGGATCTTTCTCGAAACTTCTCCCTGTCCTTCCAGCACCGTCCTACCAACCGTGCCGTCGTAGAAACATCCTGGATTGTATTTTGTGTGTATGTGTGTGCGCATGTGTGTCCATTGTGTGTATGTGTGTGTGTGTTTGATCTTCCCACGAACAAGGCCTTTGGCCATGTATGGTGGAATGAAAAGGGGAAAGATGGATTACAATATTCAATGGTAATTCGGGAGTACACGGCAAAGATCACTGGCGATTACTGGTTAACTTGAAAGATAGCCTCACGCGCACGTACTCCGAGGAATTGCGTAATTCCCTGCCTTTCCTTCTTCAACGGCTGTTTATTTGATTTATTTGGGAGAAATGGGGTGTTCCGGGAGAATGTCTTTATGTATTGTACTAATTTGTCATTTTCATACTAATAAGAATCTTTTTTGTAGACCAGATTACTGGTACATGAATTGGAATCAAAATTTTCTTATAGAATTTTGGAATTTTTTTGGCTTTTTTGGTTTTATAGGATTTAAAAATTATGGTTAATATCAATATCACCAAAATCCTTGACCAATCGTAATGTATGACGCTGTAAAAAGTTTGTAATGTATATGAACCTGTTATGTATCTGTATTGTCAGATTTATGTATATTATTTTTTGGTAAATACCAGATTTAAAACAATACATTTGTAATGGCAATGCTTCTCAAATATCTAAAGAGATAGAGTGAATAAAACATATGAGTGTATGTTGAGAATTAATGATTTTATCATAACTACCAAAATAATTTTGTCCTTTTGGACCAGCGTTGATGCGAACCTTAGATACAAGCAAGGGATAATTCAGCTGAAGTCAATATCGACAACAGCAACAGCAAAGCAACAACAACAGCAAAGCAACAACAACAAACATTATTCAACTCAGATAAGGATGCGTGAGAGAGATTGTTTGGAGTTGGAGGGTTGGGGGAAGGCAAAAATTTGGGGGTCGGGTAGCCATGATGATGATAGAGAGGGAAAGGGGGTTTGTGGGGGAGAGAGAGAGGGTTTGAGAGGAGAGAGAGAGAGAGAGAGAGACAAAGAGAGAGTTTGGCAAAATAACTGAATGATTCTAAATAAAATGAAACGTGATATTTGAAAATCACTTCCATCAAATTCAAGAGAGAGAGAGAGAGAGAGAGAGGTTAGGGTTAAACAGGGTTAAGACTTCTCCGGTTTAGCCCTAAGAGGTGGAAAGGACAGCGAAAATACGTACGGTGTTGAAAAAGCGTCATGAGTCCCACAATAATACCCCTTCAGGATTTTGGGACTCGGGCGAAACGTCAAGGATAGTGGGTGAAGAGGGTCACCTGACGAATGATAAAAATGGGAGGATGAAGAGAAAATAAAGAGAAAAATGTATTCTCGTTGTAATTGTGTTGAAATTGAGAAGATTCATCCGATGAAGCGCTGAGCGAAGGAGAAAGAAAAACAAGAAGAAAAGGTGAAGATGAGCAGTAGGCGTGTCTAGTATCCTTCCTCCTCCGCCATCACCTCCCCCCCACTTCCCAATTTTCAAACCAATGCCTCTACACCTCCGCTCACCTCCTCCTCCTCCTCCTCCTTCTCCTCCTCCCCCTCCCCCTTTCTCCCTCTGTCTAACCCTTCCTCTCCAACCCCCTCGTGACTTGAGGGGGTAAGGATGAAAAGACCTTTTTCCAGTCGGGGTATAAAAAGGCATCGGCAGAGAACTACCGGCACAGCGTCTCCGACTGCAAAACAATCAGCATCATGAAGTTCGTAAGTATAGGATCGAAAACCCTTCATAAGAAGGACTCAAAATCTTTTTCTTTATCAAAGCCTGCAAGATGGATTTAGATTCCATTAAAGAAATTAAAAGACATTAATGATAAAAAAATATTTACTAATTTAGTCAGAATGGCAAAGTACTTATAAGGAGATTTTGCGTTTTCTCACGGTTATTGCAGCTGAGAAATGTAACGTACAGTATCGAATACGCTCCTGTTTAAGTTTATCAGGTGTCCAGGCAAAGCATACAACTATAACCTTGAGGATTTGGATAAAGTACATACAAGACGGTTGTCAGAACGAGAGAAGATTTTGTTGCCAGAATAAAAAGTAAATTTTGTGATGTATAGTCCAGAATACTCTAGCAATTTCGTTTCATTTTGTATTGATTTTAGAATGCTCATGCCTGGGATTTTTTTTTACAAAGATCGTTTAAAGACATATATAGAATTCCTACATAATTAATCTCATAACTGTGTTTTTCATGTTTATTTTGCTCTCAGCTTTATAATGTCCTCTACTTTAATATTATAAAGCGGTCATGTTATTAATATTTTATGAAGATTTGCTCTAGGTGAATATTTAGACTTTTATACGACGAATAGTTTTTTGATAATTTAATCGATTTACGCCCGAAGATACTAGAAAATTTCTGATGAAGACGACGCAGCCCTTTCTTTTTTTTATTGCTCTGCTATGCAGCCTTTGACGCCTGAGGTTGTTTTGATTTATTTTACACCATATTACCATGAGTTTTGCCAAGGACTTTGTTCAATGGAAGTCAACGCTAGGATCTAATTTGCAGGTAATCTTTCGTTTAATTTTATTTCGCACCGGCACTGGACATGTCTAAGCCCCTAATTCAATCGTTTATTACATAAAGTAAATTTTTCTTAATTTGTTTTCGAAAATATTTGCTTTGACACCATCCCGTACGTTTTGGATCTCAGCTGCTTACTAGCCTATCGTCTCATATCATGTCTCTTCTCTTAAAAAAAGAAAAAACTCACTTAGGGTAAAGATTTAGTTTTCCTTCGGAATTTAAAAATATCTTCTTATCAACCTCACTCAAGGTTAGTTTATGGTAAATAATTTATTAATATAATTATTCCTCCTTTCTGAACTCTTCCACCCCTTTCCAGTCATGTTCACCAATCCAGCAAACCAAGTCTTCTTCTCCTACAGGTAGTTCCTGATTTTTCTGTCCTCCTCTCAGACAACCCATCTCCCCCTCTGCGGGGAACCCAATCTTCCCCTCCTACAGGCAGTTCTTATTTTTTTCCCTTTGCACGGGGAGCAAAGTCTTCTCCTCCTACAGGCAGTTCCTGATTTTCTACCCTCCTCTCAGACAAAATCCTCTCACTTCCCCTTCCCAAGGAACCAAATCGTCTCCTCCTACAGGTAGTTTTTGATCTTTAGTTTCTTAGACAAAATCCTCTTATTTCCCCTTCCCAAGAAACCAAATCATCTCCTCCCACAGGTAGTTCTTGATCTTTAGTTTCTTAGACAAAATCCTCTTATTCCCCCTTCCTCATGGAACCAAGTCTTCTCCTCCTACAGGTAGTTCCTCCTTGTACCTTCCCGTCAGACTATTAAATAATCAAATCTTCCGCAACTCTTCCATGAAACCAAATCTCTTCCTTCTCCTCCTCCTACAGGTAGTTCTTGCCTGCTTGGCCGCCGTTGCCCTCGCCGCCCCACAGGACTCCGGCGACCTCCGCTCGGTGCCCATCGTCCGCAGTGACCACACTGACGGCGGCGACGGCAGCTTCGCCTACAGCTTCGAGACCGGAAATGGGATCGCTGTGAGCGCCGAAGGAACTCCAGGCTCTGAGGGACAGAGCAACATCGCTGGAACTTACAAGTTTGTTTGTTTGACTGTCTCTGTCTGTGTGTCTGTTGTCTGTCTGCCTGTCTCTTTCTGACAGTCTGACGAACCTTTTTCGTGTTTACTAACTGATCTCGTAGTTTCTTCTTCTTTCCATTCCCTTTCCTGTTTCTGGATGAAAATTTCGAATCGTCTGCCGCTTTCTAATCTGTTTTCCATTAGTCCAGTCCTTTCTGATCTGCTTTCTTTAGCCCTTTTAATCATAACAGAATATTCTTGACCTAACTTCTTCACTGATTCTAGAAGTAAGGTCTAATCAAGTAAAAACGATTCACCAAAAAATGGTTCCAGTATTTACAAACCTATTTTTTTTAATCATTCATTCTAATGCAACCAACATAGATATCTTGTTTGCTTTAGTTAGTGTGTGGTTGTCTGTGGGCGCGTGTGTTTATATTAAAAATATTTATCAAATAGATCGCATCATTTAAATATATATTGTTTTGTGATGGCGTACCCACTTCCCTTATTAATGGCACGTAATTACCATTCAGGGAATTTCAGTGTGTATGTGTGTGTGTATGTTTACGAGTAAGGGAAAACATTCATCAAATCATTCGAAAACGGTCCCATAACATTCCATGAAGAGCAGGACCTCGCCCTTTTGGAAAAGGAATGTAATTGATAAGAATTTTAAGAACTGGGCGCGAAAAAAACTAGTTTGACCACATTTTGCGGAAAGAATGTGATCGAGCGACTTGTCCTCCTTAACTTTTTCCTTTTTTCATTGACAGAGGTGCGAAGTAATCTTCACCTACAGAGATGTTTAAAAATATCTTTGTCCTTATATTGCCCGGTAACTAGATATGCAAGCACTTGTTTATTTGAAGCATGTTTACTCGAATGCAAAGTGATATTCAAGAAAATTATGGGTTATATTGCAATACGGTCACATATATACATGCATACATATGGATATATAAAAGCATGTTTCTTGTGTATGCCTAGAAAGCCTTAGAAATTATTTTTTCTGCTTATATATATATATATATATATATATATATATATATATATATATATATATATATATACTCACTGTGTGTAATAAGTATGTGTCTTGTATGCCTACAAAGTCTTAGGAACAATTCAATGTTTGAAAATCTTTCAAATACCAGAAACGTATAAGAATACGGAATGAGAAAAATATTCTTGGCGAGAATTAAGGAAATGGTAAGACACAGAGAATAAGAGAGAGTGCATGCAAGAAAGGCGAGGGACTATAATCCTCGTTGCAACCCTGATCTGTAACCCCTGAGAGAGAGAGAGAGAGAGAGAGAGAGAGAGAGAGAGAGAGAGAGAGAGAGAGAGAGAGAGGGCACTTGTTTCCTCTAAGAAGATGGAATTTAGATACAGTCAAGGAGAAAAGAATTACGTGAGGAACAACATTAATGAAAAGGACATTTTTTCCCAACGTTATCGCTCGAATAAACGTCTGAGCAAAAATGGCAAAGAAAGCAAAACACGAACGAAAAGAAATGATTGTTGTACAGCGAAGAAGACGCACCACCAGCCTCGGGTCCCGCCACGATGACTCTGCGCTTTCACTCCTTCGTTTGTCTCCTCCTCCTCCGTGCATCCGAGTGAGGAGTCAGTCACTGGTTCAAGGCCAACCACTCTAACTAAGCTAGTCTCATCTTCCTTCTGTTTGTTATCAGCATTATTCTTCCAACTCATTCTTGTATATTTTTTCTTCTTCTTCTTCTCTACCGACATTCCCTCTTATTACACAGCCTCTCGAATCCTTTCCTTTGAAGTCAGCGTCTCCAAATAGGCGTTTATCTTATGCCTTACTTGGTGCGCCTAGCCTTTACTATTCGCAAAGGAATATTTATACATTATTTGCGCTGTTGCAATGGCTGGCGCTTTTGGTTACGTTCAAAAATTACTGATGAAATTAAAGATTTAAGTTAATGAGCAAGAAAATAAATGAGGTAAAAAGGAAGCCATTTCAACACACGTATTCCCTATTCAGGCATTCAATTATGACTAGCCTCGTAATCATTTCTGTTTCTCGGTTCAATTTTATTCTTCATCTGTGGACCCCGCAATTAACAAGGCTCTCTTATTTAGAACGTACCATTTTCTCTTACTGGGCCGTCCATTTCATGACTTGCAGGTCACCCATTCTTGGTCTAATCAATTTTTTTTGAGTGTCCATTACTCCAAACCGCTCATCTATGGGTCCCTTCGTGACCCGTGTTAATATACCCATCGCTTGACCCTTCCAAGCGTACCCTTTTCTCAGTTCCTAGAAAGAATTAACAGCAATGATCAACAGACCCTTTCTCCTGAAGACTGGATTGCTGTTATTTATCTTTAATTCCCTCTTTTCCTGCCATTGATATTATTAACCTTTTTCTGTCGTATCCGAAATTCATGAACTTTCATTCTTCTGTACTGTGGTGGGAAGGGTCTGTAAAAGTCTACGGTTTTGCTTTGCCATGTTTCGATGTCTGTCTTCTGAAAAAGATGCCAACATATGACGATTTGTGTCTTACTTGCTTTGTAATAACCGTACCAGTAAAAATCATCTGATACTTATATATATATATATATATATATTATATATATATATATATATATATATATATATATATATATATATATATATATATATATATATATATATATATATATATATATATATATATATATAATTTGAATTTGTATTTTTGCATGCAACTACCAATGTAAAGATTTTTAAAGACAGATAGATATATGACAGATACCAATGAAACAAAACTTGTTTTTTTATTTTTGAACCACGAATTCAATGAATCCCCCTTTCACTTCTCTCTCTCTTTCTTCTTCAGATTCCCCCTGGGCAACGGACAATTCCTCGAAGTGACCTACGTCGCCGATGAGAACGGATACAGGCCCGCCACCAAATTCGTCGCCAGCAGGAAGTAAACACGCAAACATGCACATAGGCTAACCCCCGTCCCTCTCGAGACACGTAAGCAACCTCCCAACCCTCCCGATCGATTTATGAAAAATGAATGCAGATGAGGTCGTCTCTCTAGAAGAAGAGTTGTAGGACATCCATAACGGCACCGTGACATCCCAGAGGACATGCGGACACAGACACACGCGCACACACACGCACAGGCACACTCAAGGATTTTTCAGGCTCCACCTGGTGTTAATAGGCGGATGGATTCCAAAGGCACTGACGTCTGCTCCGTGTTTAAATTCTTCTTCTTCTTCTTCTTCATCATCTTCTTGTTTTTTAAGGGTTTTCGATTTGGTCGTCTTTCATA
>NC_089782.1:26273121-26360621 GCF_040412425.1 Macrobrachium rosenbergii
AAGGAGTTTTGTTCGTAAATCCCAACTGTTGCCTTTATGCAAACTCCCTCCCTCCCTCCCTCCCTCCCTCTCTCCCAAACCTTGTGCAAAACCCTGCAGCTTTCCTTGCTCCACCTTTCCTGTAATCCGTCTCATTTCTCATCTTTCCATCATCCGTTACATTTAACTTCTGATACAAATGTAAATGAATCACTTTCATCCTTCGACCCATCTATATTAATGCCCCATCTTCCTGGCTCCATTACCTAAGTCTTGCAAACGTTTACTTTTAGCCTTTTCTGTCAAATGCTTTCAAATTCCTTCACCAGAATCCGCAGCTTTTCTCAACCTGTCGCCGATCAATACCGTATCGTCTATAAAAAGTAGCAGTTCCACAGTCCATTCACAATCACTTTTATAGCCTCAGCTTTGCACCTAATTAGAATTCCTGTACTTTTCTGACTTCTCTCATCACTCCATTCATAAAGATATTAATTAGCCAGGAAAACATCGTGTATTTTTGTCTCAGGCACACATTTTGCACCAAACCAGTCACTTCCATGCCAGCACATTCTAATGGGGAGTTTTCTTACACCATAAAAGCATAAAATCGCCTTTTACAAATTAGTTTATACACAATCAGTTGTCGACAGTAATGGTTTATAACGCATCTAAACGGGCTATATTATAAACTTTCTCATGTATATATGCAACAAGCAACTTTTCCCTTATTAACTTCACAACACAACTGTTTCACAATTAAAAAGTTCTTGATACAGAATCTTCGTCCTTGTGTAAACTTATAGATTTCCTTCCCCCATCTGTTCAACACTTATCTATCTTTCTATCTCACCTTAAGAAGCCTACCAAACTCCATCTATTAAGTAGTATTATAGCCTAGCAATTATTCCACTATCTATTATTCCCTGTTTTCTTCAGGTGGTTATAAATTCTTGTCATGGCCATGGACTTTATGCTCAAGGGAGTACCTTTCACCTTTCTTGAAATGGAAAAATCCACGGAATAGTAAATAAAGGGTTTCTCATATTTATTACACAGAAAACTAACAAATGTATAATTATACACCTATTATTATGCTAATAATTCCATGAATGTTAGGCAGAATTTTTCTATGTCCCTTTCTTAGGGCGAAGAACATTTGTATTCAAGACTCAGTTGGTGACGAAATGAGTAAAATGTCTTAGCTGGAAGTACTATGAAGCTCGGCTGACCACGTCATTAAGGTGCTAGTAATGAGGATTTGTATGTGAACCCCTCAGTCATAACGCCTCCGATTCGTACTCTCTTTAACACAACCTACTGTCTTCCATTCTCTCTACAAGACACAGCCATCTGTGAGTACACTGCTCAAAACTTTCACTTGCATTTGTTCTCTCGATATTATTTTGGATTTTGCTGTCTAGAGGTGCTTCATTTTCTTGGTCTTGCTGTACACATTGGACCTCCGTATCCCCCAAAACCTGTGTGTAGAAATGCGAATTAAAAAGGGTCAACCAATTTGATCAGCCAACCAGGAAAGGAACTCTCTGTGTCCGTCTGTATTCCCACATAATTTAATTCACCTCTTTAGAGGCCAAGCTCGATTTAACATTCATTGCTTCTCTTGATATCTCTAAAGAAAAGAAAAATAAAAACGTTATGAATGAATGTATATTATTAAATGAGTTATAAATGCTGTTTACCTTGCCTTTTAACATAACTTATACAGTGCACTTGAGAAGTTGCGCAGACTGAAATGGTTTATTTTTTTTTTTATTCTGTCACAGAAACATTCTACTATTAATCTTGAGTAGTTGAGCCATACGATTTAGTTTCATTTTGAATGAAGTTTTATGCTCTGAAGACTATAATGAACTAATCTGTACATACTGCTACAGATTATACAAAATATAAAACGAACAATTCTGTAGATACCGTATCAGAACCAGTATTTCAAGCGGTTTTTTTTTATTCATACGAATATCGTAATTATCATTTTAAGCACTGGACAAACTCTTAGAGGAGTTATAGACCCTTATGAGTATATATAAGCGGCCATATTTTGTCATGAGGTTTTAGCCAGAAATAGTTATGGTACGCTATTGGTCATCCTGTAATTATTTATATTATTTATTTATTTATTGCCTGGTTTTATAATCTTTTGTAGCTCGTTAACGATGACGTGTTCATTTAAATTTTATTCAAGAGTTATCTTCATATATATATATATTTTATATACATATATATATATATATATATATATATATATATATATATATATACACACATTATATATATATATATATATATATATATATATATATATATATATATATATATATATAATATACATGTATATATATGTAATGTGTCTGTTTGTGTACATGTATGTGTAAAACTTAAGTATATATACAGTACATATGACCATACATATTTCTGCATGTTAATGCCTTCTTGAGTAATTCGTGTTTAATGTATGTCGCATTCTAGGTAAAAATTTTATTCTGTCTTTCATTATTTCATAATGAGATATTTAGAAAAAATGAATGGACGTTACTAGATAAGTTTAGAGCAAACTAATGGCAATCAAATGGAACAACAGCAAGGAAAAAAACTGAACAAAGTGCGCTTCGCCCATGGTGACAGGAATTCTCTTTCTAATATCTAATCGTTTTTCATTATTTTTAAAGTTATCTCGCGAAAGGTTACCCCGTGTGACCTCCTGATTTGGAAGAAGAAGAAAAAGAAGAAGAAGAAGAAGAAGGAAAAGGAAGGTTTCACTTTTAAGAGACGAGCAAAAGGGCCAAGGATGTCCACATCCCAACTGTTGTTTACTGAGGGACAAGTAACGGGTCTTCTCTCTTCTTCTTCTGCAAAATGTGCGTTAGGAAATCACAACGGAGTGTATCCTTTTATCTTCATATATTAAATGTATTCTCTGCCGAATTTCTCGAAAACATTCCGAATATTTAATGCCATGTTGTCTTTCAGCCTTTTTGCCTACTACCTGATTGCTTGATTGTGTGTAGCTGTTTCTGTGACTGCGTAATTGCTTGTCCAAATTGCTGGGTTTTGTTTTTTGCATTAAGTCTGTTTATACTCACTATGAATAAATAAAGAAATAGTTAAATAGATAGGTAAATGAGTAACTAAATAGATAAATATACTTAAACAATTACATACACAAACAAGCACACACACACACACAGTTATATATATATATATATATATATATATATATATATATATATATATATATATATATATATACATATGAATATATGTATATAAGTATATATGTATATATATGTATGTGCATGTATACATGTATATATATATGTATGTATTATATACTGTATATATATATATTATTTTTATATATATATATATATATATATATATATATATATATATATATATATATATATATATATATATATATTTGTAATAACCCTGAATAGAATATGAGCTACATTTGTATGCACGGAACTACAAAGGCTATAAACACGCGATACAGAAAAAAAATAATATGTTTCCAATTTTAATAAGTTACGTGATGACTAATGGCATACCATGTGCATGCAAAGTGCAATATGTTGTAATTTCGCATGTATATTCGTCATTAGCGGCCCACTGCACATTGTTTTGTCCAGTTTTTAAGGAAAAATTACATAGCCTTATTCCACTATATATGTATATGTATATATATTTATATGTATATATGTTAGTATATATGTATATATATATATATATAAATATATATATATATATATATATATATATATATATATATATATATATATATATATATATATATATATATTATATACTGTACATATACATACATATCGTCATCAGAATTAGCCGAATGATTATATACCTTTTTTAAATTTTTATTTCCGATTTCCCACAGCCATCTTTCACTTTGCCCCGTACCCTGAAGAAGTGTATTAAATACGTGAAAGCCTAAGGTACCTTTGCTTTTCATTATTTTTTTTAGTGTATATATTATATATATATATATATATATATATATATATATATATATATATATATATATATATATATATATATATATATCGTCTCCGCGCTGCTAGGGAAAGTGGAGCTGGGATTTGCACGATACATATACACATGTGCTACCGGGGTCTAAGCGATGTCAGGCAGGGCAGCCGATCGAGGCTACGGCCTACCCAACGCCAAATCAAAGTCCTCCAATAGATGGCATCGTGCTTACCCCATATGAAAATGGGAAAGCACGTTAAACGAAGAATATATATATATATATATATATATATATATATATATATATATATATATATATATATATACATATATAATATATAATATATATATACATATATATACTATATTTATATGTATATTGTAATAATTGTATTAGTTTACAATGTTCCTCTTAATCTCGAATTCTTCGCGCTTTTTTTGACACGCTTGTTACTACAAAGCCTTAAGATCCAAAAAAGCGCGAAGAATTCGAGAAGTTAAGAGGGCATTGTAGCTATTACAATTACATATGTATCTGATAAAAAACGACCAGTAGATTCTACACGTACATATATCAGTCCTTCGTCAATGGCCTGGAAATAAAGTCTAAACCGGTGGTAATGTGTGATAAATGAATCACGTATAAATGTGATAATAATCATATACATATGCATAAATAATTTCAACATTATGTTGTTTCCTCTAAGTGCGGACGTTTCTTGAGAAAAGACAGGACAACAAGTGCTGCCCAGTTCACACTAAAACCGTTGAATCATTGATGAAATTCCTGTGCAGAACACTTCCACACTGTGCCTCTCACCTCTATCTTGCACGTACACTCTCGTTCTCTGGATGTTGAGGCCCCTCTTTCCCTCTTTTTTTTTTAGTACCTTTTTCAATACCTTTTTTAATACCCTTTTAGGTCCTCCTCTCCTCCTTCCTCCCAGCATTACGGAATTGTATAATTTTTTCCAACCTATCACCCTCTATTCCCTCTCTAAGCCATTTCAGAACGCTTATGCATCAGTAAGGTCTCTAACCAAAATAAAAGATACTAATGATACGAGGATTAATTTAACTGCTGCTGTTTTGCCGATTCATTCCTGACCAGACGAAACCTGCCCTGTGGTCATGTTGGAAGCCACATTGCCTATGGTTACATACATTAGGATACGGTAGATGCTAGGATTTCAGAGTTGAAATCTCAACACTGTTCCTTCGTTTTGAAAGGCACTCCACATTCACAGTGCTTAATTCTATCGGAATTTTGCTAGTCTCACGATTACGCTGTTAGCCATTGCATTTAAATTTATTTTTGGTAATGATGCATAACTGTTGCCTGTTGTAGTGTAAGCTGCTCTTGGTCACGTTGCATAATGAATGCTTGATAGGAAAAAACTGTTTACATTTCTAACCAGCTGCCGTTCAGTGTAAAAAATAACGTCTGTGAAAGAAGTAACATTTAAATTTTTATGTCTCTAAATTTTGACACTGATACTTTTCTTTGATTTGGCTTTGTCGTTTTGCATCCTTATTAGCAACTGGAAATTACTGTAGTCTTTCTAAACAGTATGTTTTGTGTGCAAGTGAAGAGTGTTAGTCAATTATTAAAACTAGTGATATCAGACATCTCGATGAAAAAAAAATATGGCAAATGCAACAGTTTTAAGAACCATATGTGTGTGCACTAATGCTGTTAGCATAAGGAAATTGCGGATAACTGAAATTGAAGCGTTCAACTTTTCTCTTTGTGGGGTTAGATGTAAAAAGAGTTTTCTCTGCTCTCTTTAATCCCGTGGTCATTCTGCCTGAACTCTTATCAAGATCAGGCCTTCATCTATCCCCTTTTTGTATTTCCTTAGGTCATCATGCAGGTCTTCGTCCTGCTGCTGCCATATATAGTAATTCTGACCAACTGTGTCCCATCCCTTCTCATCACATGTCCAAACCATCTCTGCCTTTGAGTTCACAGTCTTCATTTCCAGGCTCAGGACACATCTCAGTGTTAACACACTGAAGGAAACATGTCTTTTCATGTCTGTATATCAAATTCCAAAAAATTTAATTTTCTGTTTTATTGATGTTGCTAGAGGATTTGAGGTCATTCCCACCTAGATTGTGGCTAAGAGATTGCAGTCATTTGCATAAACTGAACCCTGCAACTAGCTGAATAGATAGTCAACCTCTGGGTATTAGCTTTGGCCCTCTTCCTGCCCAACTCAGGCATGACTGTGCCACAAAGTGCCTAAAACATGTTTCTTGTCGCCTTTTCCAAGGGGATCTGTACATCATGTCACTATTCATATATATATATATATATATATATATATATATATATATACATACACAGTATATATATATCATATATATATATATATGTGTGTGTGTGCGTATGTGTGTGTGTTTAAAAGAATTTCTTATTGAAATTAACCATCTCCCAGTCTTAATTTATGGTTATAGAATTAATATAACATTTAAATGATTTATAAGTAATCTTGTAATTCAAGCAAACCGCTCTCAATCTTTAGTTATCGTTATGAAATTAGGAAGGCAGCAACAGAAAAAAATCTCCGGCCCCTTGCACCAGATGCACTGGGAACGAAGTGTTACACACGATGACTATCCTCGCGGCGTCTCGAAGAACCTTTTACTTTCACTCCCTCTCATCCCCCCTAACCCGTTTATGTCATGTCCCCAGACACCGCTTTTGCGTCTCCTTTCACTTAAGAGTGACTTCTCGTGCTTCTTCTTCTTCTTCTTCTTCTTCTTCTTCTTCTTCTTTCTTCTTCTTCTTCTTCGCCGCCATAACTTCGCGTGAAATACGTTGCTTCTTGAATTTCTCCCTTTTCCCGTTGTCTTTTCGAGGCTTGCATATCTCTCCTGTGGCTCATATTATTTTCCCTTGTCGGAGATATTCATCTGGCGAGGAAAGTAGGTTGAGAGTTATTATTGAAGGGGAACATCAGGCTTGCTGGGTTTCTAACTTTGTAACGAGAGGTCACACGAGGAAACCTCTTACGAAAAATGTCAGCAAGAACAATTTGAAAGGGAAATACAGTTTCAGTGAGGACGGAATTTATAGTAAAAATTATTCTGTGCATTATTTTCATGTAAGTTTCATGATTTTAAACGTAATTAAAAAAAAATACACGAAAGATGTTAGACTAATACACTTACAAAATATGTCAAGAAGAATACACGTCACTATCATGACATAAATAGCGAAGAACCCGATGTAGCATTCATTAATTTTTTCGTGAGAGAAAAATTGGTTATCATCTTCAAACAACATTACTAACATACCTATTTATGTTTATTAATGAAATTCCACTTTGTACAATTTTTATGCATTTATCTGTAGCTAGAAATGTTCATGATTACTCAGAAATTTGCCCTTCAACTTTTATTGAATACAAATGAAAAATACATATATTCTATATTATTACAATTCGGCTTTTCTGATTAAAATTCAGTATTTTTTACAAACACGCGTAGAATTATTGCAGAAATAGTATTCCGTAAATAATAGTAAGCTACTGCAAAATGTGTTTGTTGTCAGTAATGACTTTCCATTATTTCATTTCTATACAATATCTTATGCAGAAGGTAAGATGACCCTGCTTTTGTAGATTTCAAAGTATGCTATGATGAAAATACAGAACTCCTAAATTGCTGTAGTGTAGTACCACAAAAATCACTGCCTTCTGCATTAGTTTTGTCAGAGAGAAATTGTTCTGTATATATCTTATTGCATATCGCTGTTGAAATCATTTCGTTGGATATATTTCTTGTCTATGAACGCTGTAACCAAAAATATTCCACCCCTGGCTCAAACTTTTGGGGGTCTGTTGGGGTCAATGAATCTAGTCTCGGTTCAACGCACTTGTCAAACCACATGACAGCTGTGTGACTTCCATTCATAAAAACAGCTGTGTTTACAAATACAACCGAGGTTTCCGATTGGTAGTAATTACTCCAATAATCATGACATTTGTCATGAATGTGAGAAGCAATAATACCATCACTGAGCTAACACCCTTACATGGAAACGATCATGTTTTGACTTGGGAGCTCGCTGAGAAAAATATGTTCCAAAACACGATCAATAAAAGCGTGGATTTGGAAAACGACGCTGCCCGCGTCGTCTGCCATAACAGCCAGACGACGTCAAGATGGCGGGAAGGTGGGACGTATTTCAAGGGCTTCCTCAAGGATGGGAAGTGAGATTTGATGCTAGAACCGGCAGATAGTGAGTGGTTTCCAACCCATTTTCATAATGATAACGAATCCATAGTTACTTCATTCATTGTTTTCACCGTCGCGAATCCAATTCATGTTTACCGTTCTCTTGGCTTCTTATTTATTACGAGGGTGTCTGGTTGTCTAGACAGGCCTCTCCACTAACCATGAGAATTAACCTAGATTTTTGTCTGTGTTTTATTTTACTATTTACACGGAATTATTTTATCGTAGCATATTTATTAATTGTCTTGGAACGATTTGTAATGTTTTAAGCCACTAAAATATGACCAGGCCTATAAACGAAGTGGAGTGAAATGGAAGTAGGCCTGTCCAAGAAAAATACTGACCCCACCTTTTCAACAAATTCAGAAAAAAAATATATATAAATATATGAACCATTGCCTTTAGCCTACCTTCTAATTAGTGCAGTGGGTCAGGTAGGACGCACAGCCTACCAGAGGTTAGGTTAGGATGTATCCCCTTGAGCTAAGTAGACCTGCTGCAGGCCTAATTTTAAAGTCAGGTTGAGGGTGGGTTTGTCCAAGGGGTAGTGAAACCCCTTGGTCAGGTAGGCCTTTTTTAGGTTAGGTGAGAATGTACGCCTTTTACAGTATTGTAAGTACTGTTGCTACCTTTAATATATCCTGAATTTGGCATTTCTGTGTTCTATATTATATTTTGTTTCTTATAGAAATATAGAAATTGGTCCCCTTCATATTGACAGTGACCAATTCATTCTGTAGCCTAATCAGTCCATTTTGTTCAGTCTCGCTCTTACGTTTTTGTCTTTTATACATTCAAAGTAAATCTTCGTCTCTTAACGTGCTTTTTCCCGTTTTTTGTATGGGGTAAGCACGATGCCTTCTTTGAAGGACTTTGATTTGGCTTTGGGGTAGACCAAAGTCTCGATCATTGCCCTGCCTGACATTGCTTAGACCCGTAGTGCATGTACATGTATCGATTAAATCACCAGCCCCTTTCTCCAGCAGCAGTGAGAGAGTTGAGCGGTTAGGGTCGACAGTCGTTATGTTTGTTATGTTTTTAGAAGATGTTGGAGTGGCTTTGTTTGTGTGTGTATTAGTCTGTAACACCCATTTGCTTTTAGCAAACCTATCCGTTGATTACATACATAATCCCGGGGTGTCTACACAGATAGCAAAGTGTCTGCTTCTCTGACCGGTCGACTGTGGATTTGAACCCGCGCCACAGACCTCTATGAAGTCCGAAGCTGCTGCTCTACCGACCTGGCCATTGAGGCTCTATACATTCAAAGTAAATGTGGATGTCAAATTCTGATTTTAGCATTTCGTATTAATTAATTAATATGAAACCATATAAAGATGGGTCCATATTGCTTTACAATGACTCCATTTTGCTCAGTTTTACTCAAACTTCACCATCTTGCATATTAGCAAGGCCTGAGAGGTACCCTTCCCCAGTTTCTTGAAAGTCCTTGGCAAAGGTAGCCAAGGCAAGTAATACTAAGGCCAGTTGCATGCTTGATTTGTTTCTGTTATTTGTCTGTGCACATAGAGATGTTACAAGAAAGCATTTTTAGAGATGTAAGATGAAATATTTAGGTCTATGCTCTGTAAATTTTGAAATTAATTGATAAGCTGCTTATGATAGGGATAGGATTATAAGCTAATTTAAGCCTACCCATTCTTTCCCGCAGCCCATTATTTTAGCCCTGAACTACTATCCATTTCAGGGACCGCGAGTCACCATTTTTTTCAAATATCTTTCAGACTAGTTATTTGATTCAAATGGTACTTTGACACAGTGTACATGACACCTCCCGCTAATTTTTGGTAATATAGTGCGTTGTCAAATGGTGTTAGGTAGGCATTTACTCTTGACTTTTAAAGGCAAAGTCACATGAGTCAGCAGGCCTAATCTACGCAATCTAATGTCCGCTATTCCCCATAGGCAGGAAAGGGGGACCAGAGATGGGGAGGCCAGAAAGTGGGTTGAGCTGGGGGATGAGGAGGGGAAGGGGATGGAGGGACGGGATGGGGATAAAGGACGTCAATGCATAGTTTGGCGATGCTTGGCAACACCATGTAAGTCAAGAGTAAACGCTTTTTAACTAAAACCATTTGACAGTGTACTATATTACCAAAATTAGCAGTTTTCTTGTACACTGTGTCAAAGTACCATTTCGATCAAATAGTTAGTTTGAAAGATTTGAGAAAAACGATGACTTATGGTCCCTGAAATGGATAGTAAATTGTATTTTTAAGTACTAGATATGGTTAAGTAAATACTGTATTTGATTTTATTTTTGTCACTAATTAAAAACACTTTACTGTGTTGCTAATAGTGAACATCATAACTGCTGTTGACTACTTTTGGAAGTGTGCAAAATTTACACCCGCTTTGATGAGGGGCAAAGTGACACCCTGAAATCCTATAATCTTTTAAGTATTGATAGTTTCTGCAGAATTGAATTCCAAACATGACAGTGCTGTGGCCAGAAGTACTGGAGAAAATTTGCTGAATGCAGCAATGTATATATGCTGTGATAGGTTGAACTGTAAACATTTCTGTGGACCTTATTGAGAACTTAGGACCAGTGTTGGCGACATGTTAGAACCTAGTCAGTTCATAGCCATGTGTAAGAAAAGCTACTTTCAGAGTTTAGGAAGTTGTCTATCCTGCTGATATGATTGGGTAACATCCCTTAGGGCAAGAAATGCAGTCATTACAGGGTACATTTAAAGGCACTTCTGTCATTACATCCATCAGGTTTTCCAAATTATTTTTGCAATCGTCTCATAACATTGAACTTTAGTACAAACGTTTTGAATGCAGTGCTGGTCATTCACAAGGACCCCATCATAAAAGGGAACCAAATGACTCATACTAAAATAAACAGTTTCAGTTTATCCTCCTTGTGATTGGTCTGTGGTTGAGAGCATGTATCTCATCAGTCAGTCATTTTAACGTGCCATTCTACAGTGAGTTTTCCATTTAGAATTTGTAAAAATTAGTATGTATACGGTTAAATATTAAACGTTTTTCATTCACTGAAAATGGGATATTTACTCTTGATTTTTTTTCCAGTTACTTTGTTGACCACGTAGATAAAAAAACATCATGGGAAGATCCTCGACTCAAAAACTGCCCTCCACCTCCTCCCCACCCTGAAACCATACCCCCTGAATTAAGGAACCAACAGGAAAATCAAACACTTCCCCACTACCAGGTACAGTATAATAATGACACTGATTGTGCTTTTATATAGGTCTTTTATAAACCTTCGGGAGTGCTTTTATCAATACAGTATATGTTGCTTATCTGGAATATTTGAGATTCTGGATTGTCGAAGTAAAATCATTTCCATTCCATCTGAGATAGTGAAATATGTCATACTGATTTTGTTATTAAACACTACAAGCATGTCTGTACAATATAGCTTATATGGATATGCTATTTTCAGTGACTATTATCTTATAGGCTGATTGTTGATCAAGTCCATATAATAATATATAAATACATTATTATGTTTCTTTTGGAAGAATATCCACCAAAAACCCCAATGAACTCAAAATCCAAACTGTTCTTTATTTTATAGCCAATAAACATCAGCTCAAAACAGCACTAGTACTGATTTTCCAAATATTTTCTTTAGCAGACAGTAACATTTGATCACAAGAGCACAGATGACTGGAAACATGCAAAAGTTTGAGAATTTTTTCAATATTCCTGTAACAAGCTCCCCTGTAAAGAAGTTATTAGGTTTCAATATGCAGGACCTTAATAGGCTTCTCTTAGATAATCTTTTCAAGTGGACATCAGCTGAGTATCACCAAGAACATTATTGATTTTGTAAGTCATGTCACTCACAAACCTGCTTGTCTCAGTACACCAGTCTTTGTGATATTTGTGAATACTGAAATACTTAACTTATATTTGAATTCTTATTGTATATTTGCACTGCTAGGAAGTTGCTCCTTGTTTTTACATTTTCATGTGTTTAATTTGGCAAGCAGGTTTTTAGTATCTTCATAATTTTCAAAGTTATTTGATTTACCTCAAAGCTTTAGGTTTTGTGAGAGAAAACTTACATATATCATACAAATAATTAAAAGATGAGATGAATGGTAGTGTGAATTTTACACAGAAATTTATTCACCAGTTGCAAGATAAAGAAAGAAAATAATGTTAGGTTATCAATAATAAGCAAGTCTCATATATTATAGACTGACATGTAGTGATTCAGTTGTGCTTATTGTTAACTTGAGATTTGTACCATCTTTTGGAAAATCTCATTAGGAGGGTTAAGAGAATGAGAGTAAGACCTAGTTATATCTTGGAAAAGAACTTTGTTATTCAGTTCTCATCAGAAAAGTACAGTACAAGGTACATATGTGGTTTTTGCAGTTTGGTGTTTTTAATTAGTTCTTTCTTGGGAAATTTGCTGAGTAGAAGGTACATTGTTAATATTATTTGAACTGAAAGATTATTTACTACATTTCAAGTGTATTGTTGTAGTAAAATACTATTTAGTAATAAAAGAGATGAGCTGCTCTAGAAATGTACCTGTAAAATCCAGTGAACAATCATTATTCTACCTCCAAAGTAGAATGAATATTGATAGTGTATTTTAGTTCTGACATTTGACTAATATTGTTTTAGATTTTGTGATTTACACATCCATCACTGGGAGTACCATTAAGTGAGCCTATAGACCTAGACTTTAAGATGCTGACATAGAAATGAATACAGTACTAATAAATGCTATATCATACTAACCCATGGTTCTGCCCCTCCCTCCCCCCTCTCGTAGCCTATCTGGAGTTCTTTCCTTGGGGGTCGTTTATCGTCCATCTACCCAACATGTGGAGGCCATAACTTATCTTTTGTCCCTCCATATGTACTCTATGGTCCTGTTTACCCACTTCAGGTACTAACAAGCTTGAAGGAGGAAAAGCTTTTTGTAGCAATATGCTGCCAATTAATATTTGTAGGTGTTAAGGACTTTGTTCTTAAAGTCACCAGTAAATTTATATGGCACAGTCTATTTGAAGGGAGTCGGTGTTATAAGAAAGGAAGAAAATTATTGAAAACTTGGGCAGAGGTTATTGCTACACAAGCTAACATTTCTTCAAGAGTTTTCCACTAAATTATTTGCACTTTCCCTTGCTACCTTGATGATATGAAGATGTATGCAAACTTAAAAAACCCTCTTTTTTTAAACTTGGCCAGTTGGTAGGAAACCTCATTTATCATTGTGCTTTGAAGTGTTTATATTTTTTATAGGATATTTTGCTAGACTGGTACTGATTTATTTAGGGTAAAGCACTGGATATTGTTTAATAACCCCTATAAATAACCATCAGTCCTGCTACTGTTTAACCATTTTTGGTGTTTCTAGTATGAAATTTCCCTGGTAATTATTTGCTTGATGTAAATCTGCCTTTTTTGAGAATATTTTTGTTGTAAATGTTCATTTTATCAAAATATTTTTGTGTAACTTTGATATATGATCCATTTACTGCTCATATATTCAGTACTGTTTGTTTGAATATTATACTGTATATAAGAATAGTACTTTGCATAAGGATTATAAAACAGGATTTGAATATATGAGAAATACAAATGGCTCAGATTGCATTAGAGTTCCCTGCTATTTCATTAAAGGGTAAGTGCTTAACTTTATTCAGCATTTTGTTAGCTGTTGTGAAATTGTTTTATAGCTCTTATGATTGCTTTACACCATATCAATTATGCATGCTGAATTTATGGGAGTGGTGAGATGCTCTGTAAATTCAGTTAATGTTAGTTTGAAATACTTTGTTTTATGTGTTGGTGTTGAGTGAATACCACACTCAGACACTTGACCAAGAAGATTGAACTCAGTTTATCAATTCATGATCAATATCGGTCTTGAATGCATTTTATAAAGAGCTCTTCCTATCTGTCTGAATTTGTAACTTGTATATTAACAAAGTCATTATTGTATTGATTTAAAATGGTAGAATAGGAAAAGCACCATTCATTTCATGGGTCAAGCTTCAAAGAAACTCATGGGTTGAGAGCTCAGTTCTTCAAGAGTTTGAACATACTGTATGCCCTGTGTTGTGCTCTGACTTTTAATGTTAAAAAAAATCAGTTGGTAAAAATTATAGCTCCAGTAGGTGGACTGATTCTATCTCCCATAAGTGTTATGGTGTTTGGTGTAAGTGTTTCTAGGTCAAGACAGCTTATCATGTTACCCTCTCATGGAAGCATGGTGCATGATTGTTCAGTTAATGCCTCTTAATGTGTATATATATTAGGCATCAAACATTGCAGTTTCCCATTGATTATACAGGCAGTTTTTTTTAGAAAAAGATTTAGTTTCTAGATAGTTTGCAAGTGAGATTGGTGTTTTAATATCTGCACTTCTAACATTAGTAGTAAGTACTAGTATAGTAGTAAGTACTAGTACCATTTATGTATTGAAATAAAATGTAAATATTTATGTATATGACTTTTTTGTTTATATTATGTACTTGCATTTCATACTTGAAATTGAACTACAGTATCATCATCCAGCTTTTAAATTACTCTCATGATATTTATGATAGTTTTATAACATTGTATCTATATGCCTAATTATCTTGGGAATTGTCTTCCTTTGGAAGAAGGTTATTGCTAGATGCCCTTTTCTTTTTTGAGAAATCGAAGATATACACTCATTTGTCCAGTCACAAATGATGTTTACAAGTAAATTAGTATAAATTTTTTCTTTCTGTGGACTTGGTACCAAAGGTCAGTCCTAATGATTAAGAATTATATGCTTAGTGGCCAATGAGACTCCATTTATAAAAATGCCATGTCCTAACTAGATCCCCTACCTGAATTAAAGGTTCATCCTGGGTGTTGCTAGAGAGTAAGGTTAATTAGTTGTCCGTAGCTCCAAATATCCTTAATCATTCACTCATCCATGAGTGAGAGATCATACTGAAGGCTTTCCTGTAGTCAATGTGTGATGGAAAATGAATTATTTTTTCACTTTGTTGTGGTTTCTCATATGGTGATGCAGTCTTTTGGTCCAGTTGGATATTTTCTTGTCTTATATGTATAGGCTGTGATTATTGTACAGAAAATAGGTTGTAGTGAGTGGGACTTGATGGATAGAAATGATTATTGTTGGGCACTTTTCTGATCTTTCATATCTAGTGTAATGTGTGTGTTGTCATTCATGTCTTTTTGGCACTTTTTAAATAGAAACCTCATGAAGAAAAGAAAAAGAAGCACACATATGCTCAGAAAGGAAATGCTGGAAAAACTAAAAGAGTTGCAATTGACCAGAAGGTATAGTATATGCAGATGAAGTGAATAAAAAGCATGAGATCAGTTGTGTTAATCTTTAGGCATTTGACAGCCATATAAAGCTTGGTTCGTCATCGTTTACTTAACAAGAGTGTTTTTAATCCAGATAGTAGTAATATATTTGTTGTAGTTTACATAACTCTGAGTGCAGTCAATTTTCAAGAAAGTATCAAGTGTTTTTACTAATATTTTTAGTTTCAGTATTTCTGGTATAAATGAATTTTCTTTGGAAATTAATCTACAAGTAGCTCTTATTCAGTATCACAATATGTAGAGTAATTGTAATTATTGCATAATGTGCCAACTTGTAAAGCAAAGGATGAAAAGCTCTAAGTAATGGGATAAACATCAGTTTGAGTATTAACATTATGGACTACAGAGGTTATCTTGTGGTGAGATATGGATATTTTTGATGATCAGGGAAGATCTGTGGTCATCCATCCATATCAGTAATTTCATGGAGAAGAGTATGAATAGTTAGATGGATTATGGACTTAATGGGTGTGGTTGCATCATCCAGTAAAGCTGATAATAATAGATCTAAGTTAAATAATGTTTAAAACAATTAACAAATAAATGTATCCACAATTTAGACAAGCAAAGAGCTTTGTGAAAGGATCAGTATCGCCATAATGGAAGACATAAAAACAATGGATATGTCTGTGAAATGAATCCTTATTCTTGCCAAGGAAACTGCTACCAGAGTAGTCTTTACATTTAGTTTTGCGTTGCTTATCCTTTACCAAGGGTTAGACTGGTTTTTTCTTATGTCTGAGCTTGTTGGTGTTCAGTCTCTAATGTAAGAATTGCAGGTAAAAAATCTGTGAAATAAATGTCTTGTTTTTGTAATGACCATATGGAAGATAGTCTTAACAAGGCTCAGTGATTGCTGCTATTTGACAACTAGGCAGTTAGCCTTTTAATCTAAGAAAGTAGATTTGCTAAGGAAGGCATTCATCAACATTGTTATGCAATGAACAAGACTATATGACACTTGACATTGAAGCCTGGCATTCTTTTTTAAAAGACAGAGAAAACTGCAAATATTTATTAGTTTCTTTTCAGCAACCTGGTTCTGTGTGCTATTAACCAGCACTTTCTATTTTTGACCCAGAAAGGTATGATACCCTCTGTGAAGGGAAAGACGAGTTTCTGATTCTCTTTGATAGATATTCCCATGATAACTGGGTATTGAAAACATATTTGTGGAAGGTTGGTCAAGCTGAGAATTTTCTTAAACTTCATCCTACAATGTGTAAACAGGATTACAAGATTTGGAAAACTAAGAATGGATGGAAGTAAATTCTGGAGCTTGATCACTTCACATGAGTGTATGTGTGTATCAGAGAGAGTGGGAAACCTTATGGGTCATAGAGGGTTGGGCCATAAGGAGTCATCCTAGTTGATTTGAGCAATGGGTCCAGTTAGAATGGAGATGATTTCTTGCTCTACATTTAATCTGTACTTCTAAATGTCTTGTCATTCTTATTTCAAGGAGTACCTGTAGTTTGTATGGACAGATATTTTTTTTTTAACAAATGTGCAGCACTTTTAAGTGTCATCACAACCCCTTTTAAACTTACATGCATCAACATTCATGGCACATTATGGCTGTTGAAGTAAATATTTATGAAAAATTATTTAAAAACTCACTGAGTAAGAGACACGCTTTGACACAAAAGTGAATGTCTCACTCCTAGGGCTCTCTTTAAACCTGAAACAAAATCTGAGTGAATGCAGCTCCATCTCTGGTATCTAACCAGTTAGCTTTGGATTATGATTCTTAATGCCATCCTCATACCCAAATAGCATTAAGAGTAGAGTATATATAAAACTGTATGCTTGGAAATATTAGTATAGTATTGCTTTAGAAATTGTATAGAGCCAATTATTTTAATTCAGATCTTCTCTGAACATCATTAAGGGAACTTGACAATGAAAGATGTCTCTGTCCTAAAGGTAAATGCTAAAAGGGCTGATTTAGTGCTAGTTGCAATATACTGGTGTGATGAATTTGTAGTCTTATTCATTTACTAAAAGTGCCTTTGTTTATCATACTATTGCTTTAATAGTTTAACTATATGTTTAGCGCAATATTAATTACACTAGAATTTAAAAAATCTAAAGTTAATAATAAAAGCTTTTAAATGAAAAGTAAAATTATATATACAATAATCACTTTAGTGCTTTTCATCATACAACTGTACATTTAAAACTGAATTTATGTAATACAGAGTAGTTTTATTTAGTGCCTTATTTGTTCATAATGAAGGCTAATGAAATATTTCTTGCATAAAGAAAATTAGTCTGCTTTTTTTCTTGTACTTGAGCCAAAGAATGTTTTCTTTCTTTAATGAATCTGGTATAATACTGTATTGATAACGTCATGTGAGTCTTTTTCAATAATATTTTTTTCTCCGTGTGAGAAAGGGGTGTAGGATCATTTTTCGTAGTGATCATCCCCTTTTTCTCTCTTATCATTAATTTATGTCTGTTCATGTCTTCTCGGTACTCTGCTTAGGAACCTGCCGTTGATAAGAATATGACCCACCATATTGAGAAAGGAAATGCTGAAAAGGCTATAAGTAGTGATGACAGTAAGGTATGATATGCAGGAGAAAAGTAAAGGCATGGAATCTGTTCGTCAGTTCTTGTCACGTTTGACTGCCTTTATTCGTCAAGTAGAGCAATAATAGTTACTAGTTTGAAAATCCTAATCTGGTGTACTTGGATAAACAAAACTTAAGTACAGTATTGCTAATATAGGTAGCCATGTTATGGAGAATACACATTGCCTGCATAGGATAAGTAGTCTTCGTACATTTTTTGTCACCAAATTGAATAATAGAATAATAATTGAATAATAGACATGCTCATGTGATTCTAGCAAAATACCCCTAAACATGTGATAACACCTTAGGTATAATCATTAGTTTTCATCATGGTAGATAAGACATTGTTAGTACCATTTCATTTACTAAATATAGTGATTGTAGTCTTAACAGCTCAATTTCACTAACTTTAGCATTTATTATGTGCAGATATTTCAGGCCTTAATTGTATATGTACAGTACATACTGTAATCATTGTTAAAATGTTTGATTAGTTAGGTTTATTAGTTTTATTCAGTCTAGAAAACCATCACAAGTGGTATATATATTTAGGAAGGTAGATCTAGAAATACTGGTATATTCTTTGATACTGTCATTTTGCAAAAAATGATCAACTTTGTATTTTTCAAATGCAAATCATTGCTTTTCAAATACTTTTTTCAACTGGTATTAGTTATTTGAACCAGTTATAAAGTGAAAACTGCCTTCTTAACAGGGAAGGAGTAGATAGAATTGTCTGAAAATGGAAACATGACAAAACTTGGAGAGAAAGAAGAGCTGCCTTCAACCGGGAATTCTTAATATAGATTCTGCATAGCTGACCATATAGAAGCCCTGGGTGACTTGCCTGACCTGGGAACATCAAATGACACTTTTGGAGTACCTGAGAAACTAACGATTGAAGGTAATGACAGGGAATCCTTCTGTAGATTTCCCTAATGTATCCAAGGGATGAATCTCGGCTTTCCACCAACACTTTGGGTTTCCAGTCCTGCTTCCAGAGTCTCCCGATGTGATTGTGTTATTAGGTCATCTGATTTATCTACTTGGCACAGCTTTCTTTAATTCACCTTAAATAGATCAATGGAAACTGTGTCAGAAGGCGGTGAGCATCTTTTGTGTTTTCAAAGACAGAAGACTTCGCGGAAACACTCTTGGAGGACTTGATAGCTCTGAATTTGGTTCAGTTTTGAGCCGCCTGAATCAGATGCCTTTTCCTATCTCTTCACATGTTGCTTACCTCCTACTCCATTTTTGAAAGTGAATGGTAGCTTCACTGACTTTTCATGTTTTAGATTTCATAAGGAATTGGCAACGAGTAAAGTGAAACTGGGAGTTGATTAATACCAGAGAGTCCCTATGTATGTCAGACATATTCTACAAAGGGAATCTCTGGTTCTGAAGGAGTAGAGGTAAGAGCAATTAGGACGCTTAAACTTTGGAGAAATCCTAAAGTAAGATTGAATGGACCTAATATTATTACACCTGAAAATTTTAGAAAACAAGACAGGTTAGGAAGGTTAGTATTAACTGAGGGATTAAAAGTAACAGTACAGGCTGTCTTGACTTTAAAACATCATTACCCATCAGTTCTCATTGTCCACTGTTTTCTGTGAAAAATGTTTTGCTTTGTAGGAAACACAGGATTAGGGGTCTGTTATCTCATGAAGAATAAAAGAAATAAAACAAAAGTTGTGATTAGGTGCACATTCCACAGGGTAAACAGGAAATTAGTGACCAACTGCCTATGATATAAAGGCAAAGCTCATGCAAGGTATAGCAAACAGATTTATGAGGACTAACCTATGAAAACCGAATAGAAACATTAGGGAGATAAATGTCAACAGACTTAGCCATTCATGAAAGCTAGTCAAAATCTAATGGACAATGCAGATCATGGTTTGGTAGAAAGATTAGTTATTGCACTTGCTGCCATATTATCAGGCAAAATACTAAAAGGAAACTATATGCGCCTTGTCTTTTCCACTGCTAAAGTCCCAAGAGGGACTTACTGGTTGCTTATTAGTTACGAAGGATACTTTGACCTAACCCAAGTAAGTAATATCTACTTGAAATTCCTGTGATATGTGAAAGTTATGTAAGAGGACTTTGAATGAATCACCACTTAGATATCATAAACAAAAACCAGATTATGATTCCAAAGCTAAGGCACAAATTGCTGTATGTAGCTATAAGCCTTGTATGAAATTGTGTAGTGATGACGACTATCAAAGTTACATACCATTAGAGTAACTAATGTGCAGAGAGAACCATAGGGCATAGTGCAGTTCTTTAAACACAACTGGTAATTCTACTGTTGCCAGAAATTTTGCCTTTGGTCTCTTGATTATGCAAGCAAATTTACTCTGGAAACAACCTGACACTTGCTACAAACTGTAAATAATAGCACACTTAGATGAGTCACTCAAAAAAATGTGCTAGATGTCAATCACAGTTTGGTAGATACTTCATTTGGAATCTAGGCCGACTTCTATTGCCTTCATTTCAATTGTATGTCATTTGTTTGGAAAACTGTCTCCGGACACAACTTTAGATGCAAATGCTTCCTCCCATGAGTGTAGAGTTTGTAACTTGTAAAATGATTCTGCAAATTACAGATGTCATTTTAAGGCTTTTCAGCACCCCAGTGGGGTACCACTTAAAGTTTACTTTGTGTTGCACAATGCAGATGATACTAAAGGTTCTTTGCAGTGTCTGCTGGGTCCCAGCTGCATTGCTTTATCTCCGTTACTCTTAGTCTGTTCCCTTCTACATGGCTCTCCAGCTTTTTTAACTTTGCTTCTCAACTATTTTTACCCTACAATTAAGAACAAATCCTTTTGGCTAACCCTATGAGTCTTAAAAGTGTGACTCAGTGGCCTCATTCACCTTGTTCATAACATTGTGCTACAGAAGGCATTCCAGGAGCCCTGAAATGCCTTATTGGTACAGGATTTATGTAGCTTTTAAGTGTCATTCTTTAATGAGACGTGCAACAACTTGAAGGTTAGGCTTCATGCTTATAAACTATTCGGCTGTTTTATAAAGGAAGGCTTGATGGAGTTTAGATTTGGGTGTTTCATGTTGTGAATTATTTTTATATTAAAGCATGAACTTGGATATTTTCCAAATGTAGTAATTTTATTTTAATCCCACAGCAAAATCAAGAATCTTTTTGTGATGTTTAGGAATGACGTTGTGCCAATGTGAATGTGAAACTTGATTTGAAATATACTTTATTGTATTTTTAGAACGAAATAATTACTCAGTTACCTGACATCATAGTAATCATAATTAAATGCTGTACCTACTTTCAATTACTTTGACATCAATTTGTATTTCTTTCAGAATGTAACAAATGTCCCAACAAGCTCATCTTTGCATGTGACTTCTGGAATTGAAGGAAAGGCGTTATCTGATGCAGCACAGGCTTTGCTCACAGCTCAACAGGTAAAATAACATTTTATAAAATTCACTTTCTACTGGTAATCATTTAGGTAATTTATGAATCAATAGTTTGTGTTTATTTAACACAAAATATATTTAAAAATTTTAATGAGTCTGTACATGTGATGGTTCTTTTGTAGCAATTTAATAGGATGTATGGTTTGAGTAATTTCCCTACTCATTTAAATGGTTGTGTGCCATCCTCTTTTTTTTTGGTGTAGAGAAAAGGTTCACCCATACACACCAGCTTGATAGCTTAATTGTTTTCATTACTGAAATTTAAGAAAGGTTCTTGGGTACAACCATTATCACAAAGTGTCAGATGTGGAGGTCCAGAGTAGGGCATATTGTGGATCCATTTACACCCTCATAAGTTGGAAATGACTGTCAGATAACCCATCTTTAAAGAACTGACAGATGTTGAATTCCAAGGTAAATACTGTACGATCATATACAATACAAAGAGGTAAGAGAAGAATTGGAAGATCTCTTTTGTGCTACTCCTGTTCTCTGAAGGGTGATATGTATATCAGTGCCATATAGATTTATCGCAAGTTGGTATCCAGCTTTTAATTCTCTGGAGACTGAGGGTCGAAAGGAGCCTGTAATGTTGGTTAAGAGAGGTGAAAGAGATGCAAGGAAAAGCTTGTTAAACATTAGGTGATGCATGAGCATTAGACTTTTATCTGTAAACAATTATGTAATTGGGTTTCGATTCCTACAATTACTTTTCAACCCAGTCCTGAAGCTTAGACATAGGTCCCTTCATTCTGTTTATTTCAAGAGCGACCAATGCGTTTGTCAATGTTACACACTGAATTGCACTCAGAAAAAACTACTATCTAAGGGAGATAGTATGTTTTATTATTGTAAATTCTGGATAAACATTGTTATTGGCATTATAGTCTAATATCCTTTGAAAGTTTTTAACTCGGCGTATTTTGAATCTTTGAGTTGTGGCAACCAGTGCTGAATAGCCTGGCCTGTTATCATTATTATTACTACTAATAGTGGTAGTACAGTGTATTATTTGAAACATTTTCTAGTATTGGGAAATGAATAGAAATTCCTATAAGATTAAAAAAGGAAAAGTGGCAATCCAATATCTCCCTTTAATTCAGTAATGTTTATTTGTAATATTATTGTTATGTTTTTAATTTATACATGCCTCAGATTGATGAATGCTCAAGCATTCTGTGTGTAGGAATTAATGGCCTAAAGAGCTGGGATGCCATTTTACAAGCACCACAAAGTGAAGTAACATTCAGGAGTGGTAATACAGTAATACCTTCCCTTGTTAGTCAAACCTTTCTGGAGCAATCCTTGCTTTTCAAAAAGTCTTTGCTTGAACATAAAAGTTATCCCTAGAGCAGGTTGTTCTGTGCGGTGGGTTTCAAGACCCAAGTTTTTGGTCACATCATCATCTTACCCCATCCGTTTCACATATTTTTGCAAGTGGTATAAAAAAATTGAGCATATTTCTGTTTATTTTTGTAGATTTTCTGTATAGAACAATATGCAATGCATAGTTTTGAAAAATTACCAGTACAGTACTTTGAGAGTTATTAGACTTTGAAATATGGTATATTTAAAGTCACAAGTTAGATCAGGAATCATAGAAAATAGGAAAAATAAGAAAGATTATTTTACTAGTCAGTTTTGTTTTTGAATTATACAGTATTAGAAAGCTACAGCTTTCATATCTTATTCATGCAACGTTATACCATACTGTAAAGTTTAACAAGTTCCAGTACTGGAAATTTTATCCCCTAAATGGCATCTGTTAGGCATTCATTGTTGTTATACAAGCCCTGATGTTTAAGGTAGTCCTCTTAATGAAGTTCTCTCCTACTATATCTACATTTTGTTATACCAGTAGATAGAAGTTAGTGATAATTCTCAACGGTTTTTTCAACCTGTTGTTAGAAGCAAAGCAGAAGTAATAAGGCATTTTAGTTCACAATTTTTACCATATTCCAGGAAATTGGTTTACTAGAAGCAGCTGAACACTCACAATTAGCCATTGCAAAAATTTCTGCCATGTTTCCCACTGTTCCTGAGAGTCATATTAAGGACCTGATGAGAAAGTAAGTATATTTTTAAACAGATATTGATTTCTATTGTATGGTGCTTGGTGTTCCGGTGCATTTTGATTTATCATCTTATTAACTTTCACAAAACAGAAATGTTGCACCCTGTTACATTGTGAATAACACTACTGTACTAATAAAATTGGCTTGTATTTTTCCAGTGTTCCAACAATTTAATATTAGAGTAATAATTTTTTCAATGATGTCTGGCTTTAAAGAAGCTTTGGGATTTGTGTTTATTAAAGCATGTGGCTCCTCCTCTTTTTCTAATGCTTCATAGTCCTAATCATGATCTTTTAAATGTATCTTTATCAATAACAATTTTCACTGACTAACATTTACTAACTCTGACCATAGGTACCATAATAGAGAAGCGGTTGTCATCAGTGCCCTTCAGGTACAGAAACACCCCCTTGCCACCCCTGGGCCTTATGGCACTTTCACACCTCCTCCTATGCGGCACTTTATCCCTACAGCCACAGCACTTATGGCTTTATCAAGCACTAGATCGTCAGCTGCTTCCACAACATCAACTGTAGGTATCCTTTCCACCTCTACCACAGTGACCTCCACAGCTACGTCCCTGTTGCATAGTGGCACCACAACCACCTCTGCCATGTATGGCCATGAAAAGCCACTGCATCAGGTACCCACATCATTAACATCTAATATGACTAGTGTTTCAACCACAATTGCTGATCAAGCACCGCCTGTCACTGCAGTTGATCGTATCCCTAGTCGACCCATTTACGAAAAAGCCAGAGGGACTCACTTATTTGAAGAAAAGTTGATACGTTCTCCATTACACGGTCAGCGAAGTTCTGTCGAAAGATCTGTTGGTCGAGGATCTCTTGACAAATCTGCTGGTTCCCCAAAATTAGGCCACAGCTCGATAGAACGATCCATTGGCTCTCCTTTCTTAGGCCGCGACTCACCACTTTTGTCATCACGTGCATCTTCACCTCACACATTCTTAGATGGCTCACCACGTCTTACGACACGCTCTGCTTCTGACTTTACTCGCTCATTAATGGGCTCGCCACGAATGGATTACAGATATTCTCCAAGACCTACACCTCATTCACCAAAGATTAAACTCAGGTACTTTTCATAGCTTTTACAGAAGGATCAATATTTTACTTGATATGTTACAGTTGTACATTAGTGTTTCCCTTTTATGAGTTTTACGTTTTGTCACTTCATAAGTAGCCATGTGGAATTAACATATTGAGGAATGACTTCTGGAATTGCATTTGCTTCTTTGCTTTGTTACATTTATGGGAAGTCACAGATTTTAATTCCTTGGGTAAATTTTAAAAACAGGAGTAATGAGCTAAACTGATATACTCTGGTTCAGATACATATATAAATGATTTGGTTTAATGGATAATTGTTTGCAGAACTGACAGTCATCTAATCCTTAATGTAGGTTTAGTGAATCAAGTGACACATTCTCTTATCTCCAAACTCAATTTGCCGTGACATTTTTAATTTATGAGTTACCATCGCCAGCCGAGTGCTGCTAGCCGTAAATCGGTGATAAAAGTGCTGAAAACCCCGCTTAACGGTGACATTAACTGGATATTGTCACTGCTAACCAGAGATTGGCGGCAAAATCCCCACTTAATGGTGCTGTTAACCGGAGATCGGCACTGAAATCCCCACTTAATAGTGCTGTTAACCGGAGATCGGTGCCGAAATCCCCATTTGACAGTGCTGTTAATCGGAGATCGGCGCCGAAATCCCTACTTAATGGTGCCATTAACCAGAGATGGGCACCAAAAATCTGGTTAACAACCTCACTAGACAAGCACTGTAACACTAAAATGCCATTAACTGATGGCACCGGTCAGCAGGAACTGCCTGTATTCAGAAGATGAAATCAAAATTCAGTATGTGAAATCAGAGAAGAGTTTTGATTTCATAGCATTAAGATGTGACAGTTTAGCTTAGGTGACAGTTTGTATTACCGAAGCTTAATGTGACTCATGAACTGTTTAGACCTAAAGCATTTCATTTCACTGCTCATAAAGCGCTTGCATACCCTGAAGTCTGAAAATTTTTAAACTACTGAGCTTTTACATAACATTTCTTATTATGTATTTATTTTTTTGCTAATCTTGAGCCTTGTTGATATCCTTGGTATTTATGAAGTGACAGTGCTGGAAAATAACTTTTAGCTTTTTGCATGTGAAAAATAATTAGGGCTCTATTCCTCAATGTCGTGAGTTTTTTGCCTTAGAGTTAGGTGTTTCTATTTTTCAATGTTTCTTTTGCACTCCCATTTTATAATAATGAATCCATTTTTTTGTATTGCAGGGGATGTAAAGTCCCATGAATCTATGAAGCATGGTGCTTGTATTCTGTAGTTTACATGTTTGAGATGCCCGCACCACATAGTGACCTTACCCATTGCTACTGAACCCTGTGTACGTATTTAGCGTAACATAGAATTTTGACATTTTTTGGTGCCAGGTTGCTTTCTTGGTGTTTTAGAATAGAGGAGAACTGTTTGATATTTGTGGGTGATTATTTGAATACTCTTGTTTGATATGGTATCACAAACTGTGTTAAAGGTCAAGCAATTGTCAGAAGTAAGTATCTAATGATTTTGCAAAAAAATGGTCTATATATAGATGAGCAAAGCTATGGTTATCATGTATAACACTCTCATGAAATATGTTTTAGTGGTTCACTCAGTATCGTCTTAGTTTTAAAAGTATTAGAAACCAGATTAAAATAATTGTGATTTTGATATGTAAATGATTGGTATACATAGCATAGTCATGATTAAAAAAGGTAACATCGTCTTGTTCATATGTTTTGTATCTCTGAATTCATAAGTTCATTTTCGGAAGCATGGAATGAGAGAAAAATTAATCAGTTTATGTTACAAAAGTTATTCAAAAGATGGAAGTACTGCTGATGCTGTATAATGTGACAGTACTAACTGGAGGAGAAAATGTTATCGGGTTGAATAAGAGCATAATGTAAGGGTAACTGCTGTAGAATGACAGTGAAATGAGAATGAAAATAATAGATGAGAGATAGACAATAAAAAAGTACATAAATCCATAGGACAGTACTTTGCAAGGTGACGAATAAAAATATGATTGTTGTATGTTATTACAAATCCATTAACCATGAAATAGCCTTAAACTGTGGGGAGCGCATCAAGGTGCATGCAGCGAAGCATTTCAAATATAATTATTCTGGTGCACAGCTTAGCTAAGTCTTGGATCCTTGGAGATGCTCTACCAATATTCATTCTTTTGAGCACCTTGTTATAGGTTAGACAGGCTGCCATTCACTACAGTTCTTACCAGCATTTCTGCTTCATTTAGTGATGTGCCATTGACAGAATTTCACTTTTGGTGATATCACATTTTATTTTCATTTTGTATATGACGTGCTTAGTGAGTGTTCTTGATGAGTTACTAATTGGCTGACAGCCACTACATTCCCCTGTTGTTACTGTGAATAGTGTTTTTGTAGTTTTTCTTTAGTACTGTACAGTATTTCAACTTTTATTTTGAAATGCTTTGAAGAAGCAAATGAAGTTTAGAAATTATATCTTTTTTTAATATAACTAATTACTCCTAATACAGTAACTATGACTATGTTGTGATGCAACAAACTAAGTTTTTATGGCACAAAACTAATTTTTTTCTTGAAGCCCATCATTCATAGAAAAAGTTTCCTTGTCCAAGGGTCATGAATGTCTCAGCCTCATTTCTGGTCTACATGAAATATAAGGTAGATGATAGATAGATGAATGGTGCAAACTGACGCAAAGTAATGTTAGGTTTGCCTGCTGGGTGAGAACTTGCCAAAGGATGAAAAGTACAGTGCAGAAAGCAGTGCCCTTCGGACTGAAGGGATATGTAAAGAGCCCCAAGTTCTGCCTAAAGCATGCAGTTTGAGAGCAGGGTAAGCAAAAACATCTCGCTGGTTAAATTCACTGTAAATGATGCCACTTAATCAGCAGAATTATTTGGATTGCTTTCCAGTAGCCAGAATTACTGTACAGGTACTAGCTTTAGGTTTATATAATTTGCTGTTTTATAAGTTAGTGAAGATTGAATAAACAAATTTTGTTATATTGTAGATATTAAATGGATAGGTAATGAGAACTTGTTCAAAAGAGATAACAAAGATTTTCATTGACAATGGACAGGATAGGACATTGTGGTGCATTTATATTTAGACATACAGTATTGGGCTACATCCATATATTTTGTTCATTTTTTTGTTGTGTTCATGGTATAATGAGGATAGATGTCAATTTTTAATACTTTTATCAAATCTCACATGACTGTATCCTTAAGGAATTGTAACTGCTCATGCAATACATCTTTTGTATCATTGCTAATTTAAGACCAAACTGTTTTTTAAGTCTTGAACTGTTCCCATTTTTCAGCATTTTTAATGAAATGCTTATTTAAATGTTTTAACTTGGAATGTGTTAATTGCATGGTTCAGCATGTATTCAGTTCTGTCGTGGTGTTTGTCAATATGCAGTCATTTTTTAAAAACTGATGCTTGCAGTTTCTATACTGACTACTTTTTTACGCTATACCCAGATATTTTTTTACTCAGCTTAAGACCTTTTTGATAATGAAAAGCAAAGTATTATCAAAATAGAAATATGCATTTGTTTGGAACATAAAAAATACTTAAGGTTTTATTCAATATGTGCAAAGGTTTGAAAAGAGTGAACTGGAGGATAGTTGATTAAACTACAGAGCACTGATCTGTCGTGGTAAGATAGAATTATTAATATAATTATTATTGCAAAGCAATAAACCATGGAAAGGGTAAGTCTTATGGCCACTGGTAAAATACAACCACAGGCATATACATCAGAGAACTAGTGGCAAAGGCGTCTTTGCATTAGCTAAGAGAGGGTTTAGGGATCTCATTGTAGCCAAGGCAAGATTTGCGGGGAGCTGCTTTCTACCCCACCTTTTATGGGATTTTGTCGTGGGTTACAACTTAAAATCCTCTTAAGCATTGTGAGAACCTTCAAGCAGTACAGTATATCAGTCAATCCATACTCCACTTAGAACTATCCAAGAACATCATATCCTTTATTGTTGAGAGGGCAATTTTTATGGCATTCAGATCAGTGGACGCTAAGTAAGGTTTGTTATCTTGTATATTTCAAAAGAAATATGTGAATTGTTCAATGAAGGCAGAATGTTGAAGATACCCATCAACTTTTGCTTCCATTTACCATTTCTTGTAAGATCAGTAGTTATAGGAAAGTTATAAACCAGTTCAATCATTGTTTACCTATTCATAATTTTAGGAAAGTTTTAAACCAGTTCAATCATTGTTTACCTATTCATAACCCTTTCAATGTGTTAAGCACTTTAGGGAATACACTCACAGTATTTACTTCTTGATACAAAGTAAATGACACTGAAGGTTCTGTTCAGTGTCCCTTCAGCTTCAACAAGATTGGTTTCAAAATGCAGGTGGGAACTAAAGGGACACTTCAAAGAACTTCTTGTATGATCACCAGTGAACTTTGCAAGGTACAGTATACTGCAAGCAACAGCCCTGCACTGGGACCTTTCCATATTGATAACAAAATGACTTGGAGAATTTCTTTCATATCCAGCAAATGGTTACCTAAATGACATTGACAGAAGGATCTGCATGGCTCCTAGTTGTAACCCATTTGCAAGATTATATGTAAAGTAGCAAGATAGGTATTATTTCTGTCACTTTGGATTTGAGATAAATACTTTTCCTCTTAAAATATTGGAAGAACCTTTGATGGACCAAACATTATGATGAAGTCTTCCCTTAGTCCTTAACAACAGTATATGGAAGGTACTCGAGGAAAGTGAAGCATCTCCAGGCTTGTGAAGCTGACATGAACTTATAGATGTTAGTGGCAGGTAGATAACATATTTATGGGAATTATGATAAAATATTGAAACCATAGTTGGCAGGTAACTATAACATCCATACGTAATATTTCCAGTTTATGTAAAGTCATTTTGCATAACTTGTGGCAAAGTCAAATGTTATTGCTGAAAAAATAAAGTACTTGGAGTAATCAGATGAATTAGAAGTTAAATTTAATTGTGCCTTGTATCTTACTTTAGATATCAGTTAGTCATATAGATTTGAATATACCACTTACAGCATCCTTAAAGATTCCTTGTAATGAACTGAAAAGTAGTTTATAATACTAATTAGACCTAGCTTTAAATGTTTCATAATCATTTAAGATGTTGAAATAAATGAATAGTAATTATTTTACAGGCAGTTAAAAGAAATATACAAAATTTATGAATTTTATAATAATACTGGGATATTTTTTCAACCAGATATCTGAAAGGAATTTTTCCAAAAGTGGAACCAACTGTTATATTGGACGTCCTTACTCAGTGCAATTATAATGTGAAAGATACTTCTGAGAAACTTATCGCCATGGGCCATGAGAAGAAGGAGACAGCACTGGCTCCTCCCAAACTGAAAGACAGAGCTGAGAATAAGGAAAATAAAGCAGCAGCACCAAAGCCATCCCCTGGACCAGCTAGACCAAAGACTCTTACTGAGAAGCACAAAAAGAAAGGTAAATTGTCTGACTGGTATAATGAAATTAAAAAATTGTGTGTGTATTCTATTACTGCCATCATGGCCAGTTTACGAGAAGGAACCAAATGTCTGGTTGTTGATTATAAATAATTATACAAGTTGATCTGATTTGAGTAGATTAGTTCAACATAATGATTTGAGGTACCTTTCAGAAAGTGAACTTTTCATGATACAGTAGTTCATTCTTAATAACAGAAAAGTGATTTTTCAGATATAGCAGACTGAATTTTTGGTGGCCAATGATGCTCTAACAAATAAATGTAAACCTGTTTTCATGCATAGGATTAATGCATCATATACTGTCTTGAATTTAATACAGTAGTACAGTAATGATATTCTATTTAATAATGACATTTTAGTAATGGGTAGCTAATTCTTAATAACTTTAATTGTTCATGTCATATTTTAGCTCCAGTCCCTAATATTTAGTGGTCAGCTTCCAGAGCTTATCACTTTCATTATGCTTTTCAGTGGCACACTGTAGACTGTATTAAAGATTGCTTTTAGTTCCCTTTTGACCCTTCAGGACATACTTTTATATCTGTACCCTTCATCTGTTCCCTTTTGTATTTTCCCAGCTAGCTTCCAAGTACCTCCAATTTTATCTTGCACCAGTTTTAATTTCTCACTTAAGAATAAATCCCTCATGCAAGCCCAGTGAGTTTTGGGATGTGACTCAGAGGTCTTGTTTAACTGATTTTTTTTGATATAATAATATATTTTTGTATATGATTTTAATAAATTTTCTCTCCATCATCATAGTGCGTAATCAGCTAACAGCAGACTATCCAGACATAACGCCAACAGTGGTGACAATGGCATTGCAGTCAGTATTTTATGACGAAATCAGAGCCCGCCAGGTACTTGAAAATATGGCTGAGACAGACCGCAGAACAAAGGAGGCTTTAGCTACAACACCTAAGATGTCTAGGTAAGTAACTATATTGAATTAAGTAATGATATTGTAATCCCTCAATCATCCAAAGCACTGTCATCAAACTACTTAGGAAGTTATGAATTGAAACTCATGCAGAATGTTGGCATCATAAAAACTGAATATTTTTTACCATGTATTTGTAGTAACTATTGTACCTTTAATAAATCTCTTCACAGACGTTCTGAAGCCAAATCAGTGACATTAAACCTAATTGGTTCGCCACCCACCTCTCGACGAGATGGTGTGAAGCCATCTCGACCGACGTTACCACGAACGAGAATAAATACTGCCTGGACCGCTGCTCAAACGTAAGCATCCTGTTTTTTTATCAATTAAACAACAAATCCCAGTTCAAAATTAAGTACAGTATATGAGAATATTGCAGAAATTACCCAGTCATACAAAGAAAAGAAGCTTTGTGAAAGATAATAGGAAGTCTTTTGCCATGTTCTTTTCAGTATCTCATTTTGGATTTGCTTACTTATTTGTTTATTATGTTTCACCTTAAATCCATAACCAACGGGATCCTGTGACATAAGTTCAAGAATGCTTATAGAAGTTGTTAGTGAGAAGACCAGGAGGATTCCTGGTTAAATTAGACTCAATATTAGTCATATGACTCATTATTTGTCATATGACATTAAATCACTCAAATTCATCCACTTTCATTGTCTTTGAATATCCCAGACACCAGACATAAAACATAAAACTTGCATTACCGTCAATTTGAATTTCATTCCCAGCATTTAGGGATTAAGCCACTTTGGGTATCCATCATATAAGTATTATCAACTGACATTTAGATTTTTGAGTAGGGTTACTTGTCACAACTGTGCCAAAAATTGCTTTGAAGAATACAGTATTTTGATTACATGTACAGTCAAAACTACATTTTATTTTTGTTAGAATTAGAATTTTGCTCAGTATGTGAGTTTTATTTGTCTCAAACTAGAAACTAAATTTATATATCCTTTATTTATACTTAAATTCCATATCCTATATATGTACACAAATTAACACAGATTAAATCATTAAATGCTTGTTTAGTTACTCTATTGTGTATTGTTCGAGGAGTACATTTTAATAAGTAAATCATAATTATGGAATATAAAGCTACAGCTAATGGAGGATCCTCTTTGAAAGTATGGTGTACTATATTTGATGATGTTACCACAGCATATTTCTATGAATTATTGTTACGACAGCATATTTCTATAAGTACATTATATGAATGGCATACTGTATTGGTAATTATTAGCCTGCTATGGTTTTAGTGATTTTTAATGGTGTAAATGAAAGGATGTTAATTGCACATACAATCATTTCATCAGTGTATCGAGGGGTACTAGTACAGATGAAGACTCCAGTTTCCGCAGCGATCAACGAGCACGACCGAGTGGTCCAAATACCAAGCTTCATAAAGGTCCATCTGAAGGGCTGCTTCTGTAAGTTTGTATAATTTTCCTTAACTTTATAAGGTTTGTATGTAAGATGTTGTTCCACTTGGAAGTGAATAAGGGAGAATGATTTATGGTTGCATGGATCTTTCAATGAAAGATACAGATGGAGAGAAGCTGTTTGAAGTGATACAGTCAGTGGAGTAAGTTTTGAAGATCTGTTGAATTTTGAAGATAGAAGGGAGGCAGAGCTGAGCAACACTGGGTTGGAAGGGGTCATAAGTTCAAGAATGCTTATGAAAGTTATTAGTGAGAAGACCAGGACGATTCCTGAAAAAGGATGGGAAAATACCAAAGGTTCATGGGAATACAAGTTAGCTGCTGCAGCATGAGGTTAAAAATGTGAATGATAGGAAAGAAGATGGATAAAAGTATTTTAGACATGGAAAAATGGAATATATTTAACTGTAGAAAATAGTGCGTATAGTAATATGAAAGATTTTGCATGTCGGTATGCAGAAACCTAGATAGTGACCAGGGCGTTAGATCAGAAGGGTCTTAATATCCAGGAAGTATGAGTATGCATGGAATGTCAAAGTAAGGGGTGTTGACTTACAGCAGATGAGCTTTGTGCAAATATACGGAATGACTTGGAAGTTCATGTTTGATTTTCTTATTTAAGGAGGAATGTGTTAATGACAGTTGCCCTTTTTTCTAGATTCACCCCAATTTTTGGAAAATTATAGGCCCTAAGCAAATGAAGTTCAGTATTATAGCTCTGTAGTTCAGTTAATATTAATAATGATAATAACAATAAAACTGATTATGAAGTGAAGAGGAAATGTCTTTACACTTAAGATTTCACAGTCTATTATATCCTTTTGAAACTGATATCCATGTTTTACAGTTTAAGCTAGGCAATTGCATTAGCTTTAATGTTTAATAAATGTCTTTCATCAAGTCATCATGTACCTATTATAGTATATTGCACTACAGTATAATTAAGCTCCTCAGAACTTAAATTACCATTATTTCCAAATGCAGGACAGTAATTTGGTAAGTGAAAAATTACCTGAACGCATATTAAGATTTCAAAGTTGAATACGTTTTATTCTCTTTTATTCCTATCCCTAGATCAGACTACCAAGCTTGGCATGGTCCAAACCCTGAGAATTGTTCAGGACACAGCAAAAGCCTTGCTCAAGGCCCCAATCGCACCCATCTTCGAGGACCTTCAGGTTTAGCCCGTGGTCAGAACCCTTCCATGTGCAAAGGACCACGAGGACTGGCAAAAGGGCCTCAGTTTACACAGGGTATCAAGAAGGAACCTATATTTTCTACAAAGATGCTTTAGAGCTCATGTAGTGACTTCCCTAAATCAAAATTAAGAATTAATTTTCAGTTATTTCCTCAAACAAAAATTTGAAGAAATGTTACTGAATACATTTTATTATGAGGGAACTTTACAAGGTTACCAATGTAGCCATAGGTTTGACAGTCTTTTATTTTTAATAGAATTAGTCCTTGCATGGTTTTGTTTGTTCATTTAAGAAACTTGATCCTTTTAGGCCTTTTTTTTTATGCTGTTAATGTTGTTATAGGCATATTAGGTTGTTACCTGCTAAGATAATTTTATTCAGATTTTCCTTTGACAAATTTGAGTTCTTATTGTAGTTATATATTATTAATTACCTATCGAAAAATTTTAGTTCTTACTTAAATTATATTTCACTAATTTCCTATGAACATCCAAGGTTTCTAGTTGAGATTCATCAGCAGTTTAATGTATTTATTACAGTATGTAAAGCCTAAGCTAAGCAAGAGGTTATAAAGTTTTATCAAGATTAGAAGTCCCTCTTCTTGAAAGAAGGGTGAAGTTTGCCTTCACAGCAAAGCTGATGAAGTTTTTAATCCAGCCAAAAATTTTTAGGGTTTTTTTTATTGAAACCCCGCTGTAGTTTAAGAACTTGCTTGTGCAGTGTTATCTATACTCGTTGTGCAATCCTATTTTAAATTATTAATATTAAGGCAATATAGTAATTACCCAAAGTTTATAGCTTTACCATTTTGAAATAGTTTTGGTTATCCCTGTTGTTTTCATTTATTAATCTGGCTTTCTTCAGTTATTTAAGAATTTATTGGACTGCGTTATTTAAGTGTTTGTACAGCATGTTACCGTATTTGTTTTGGAACGATTAGTAAGTTATAAATTCAGACAGGAACTTTTACCTTAATCCTAATGCTAATCTCTCATCAGTCTGTAGGGTGCTGTTAACGCTTTCCAGAATATACAGTCTGTGCGAACCTTAGTTTTATGAGTGTCTTTACAGCCAACACTATCTTGGGTTGAATGCTTCATGCAGGTTTGTTCCATGGTGGCTTTAATGTTGTTCCTTTCCTGTTGTGTTTGATCCATAGGTGGTGCTATATTTTTTTCAGCTATTTTTTATGTTTGCATATGATGGAAATGTGAATGTACCCTTTTTAAAAAGGACATTTGTGCGTGGTATTACTTGTGTGTTTCCTTATATGATGTATTTCTGTAAACATTTGAGGCTTTTTCTGTTTAAATTCTTCATGTTTGTGTGTGGTACTCCTTGGTTGGAAACCTTTTTGAAGTTTTTTTCTTTTAATCTTTGAAACTTCCAGGAGCAAAGTTGTTAGTTATTTGCCTCAGACAGTTTGGTAGTTTATCAACCATTGTTACTGTCTAGCCAATTTGACAATGAAGATGAAGATTTTCAGGTTCCTTAATGAAATTATGTATTTATTGCGATATTCAGAGTAATTTCAAAAGTATTAAAATGCAAAGTATTCACGAATGCTTACCCATAAACATATTTATCAGAGGTCCACTTCAGGGAACAGTTCCTCCTTAAAATTGGGTTTAGAGTGTACAGTAAAGGCACTTGACACTGCTTTTCCTTTTTAGCAATTTTTTTCTTCTTTCAGGAAGCCACTGGCTGTTGTGTTATGCCACATAAGCCTGAATTGAGATACTGTGGTTTCTGATACATTGTCCAATGGATGAATTGTAATTTCTTGTTATCTTTTAACAAAGATTATTTGAAATAAGTTGAGTTTGTGAGACTTTTGTTTATGAGAGCTGTTATCTTAGCCTGTAAACAAGTTTTTTAATTGAAGGTTAGAAGTTATAATGGATCTCTGACTCATGTGATAGAAATTGACTTGTAGTTTATAGTATTAATAGCCAGATATCTCCCAAGCCTAAGAATAATATATTCAGGCAGAAAGTGCACAAAATTAAAGAGATTAGAGAGAACTTTTTAAATCTAGCTCCATAAAGGGAAAAACTAGTTTAAAAATAGTAATGTTGTTATCTCTTCAGGAAGTTGAAGAAGCAATTGTTAACGGCCTCCAAAACGCTGTTCAGCACTAGTCTGTGTGAAAAGACTTTAGTATGAGTATTTTGGTCTATCTTCAGAAGGAACCATGCCAAAATTATCTTGTTCATAAAATTTTCTTTGGGAAGAAATTAATTACATTTTTGTAGCCACTCACACAAGTAATTGATCGTCAACTGCGTTTTGTTACACATTTAAGATCGCTAACTACTAAATTAGTTTGCTGATGTTTGTCCTCATCTTCAACTAACCTACGAATTATGAGTTCTTATAAAACTATGGTTTGTACACTGTGATATTAAAATTATTAAAATTTCTTGTGCTCACTGAGTTTTATATTGAAATGTTTTTAATCTTTGTTGAATTTATCTAAACTGTAGAAATTTTGATGGCACCTGGATTGATGAGAGAACTCCAGATTTGAGTTTGAATTATATAAAATATTTTTATAGTATTTTTGAGGGAACAGATCAGTAATATTTTCTATTTCATATAACTGAACTGTTCAAGATTCTTAGTCATCACTGCCACCTAATTATTGTACCCTGAAATGAAAATGAATATGTATAGATCCTTATGACAATACTAGCATGCAGCTACATTTTCTCCTTTTTGATTGTAAACAAGTTTTAAAAACTTTATTAGTAAGAGAGACCAAGTACATTATAATAGTACATGATCTCTTGCGCCGTAGATCCAACAGTGATACGTTATTAATGGTTGACTGTTTGCATATCAAACCAGGGAGATTAATTCTTTCATAGAGAAACTGCACCATTTAGAATGACAATGTTGCACAGAAATTTATAATTTATGTGAGGATTGCCATTTTGCATCATCATATATCTCTAAATGATTGTGTATTTTGCAAGGTCATCTATAGAGCACAATAGTAGAAAATATTAGACATCATAGTTTCCATTCAATCTGTAATACTTTTGTTAAAGATGAGGGAGCTGAAGTGATATGAAAACAAAGTACAATGCAAAGCTACAAAATTAACTGTGACCCTGCTAGCTGGCTAGAGGGTTTTCAGATACCTGATTCAGTAGTTCAGTGATGCACTTTTAAACGCTCTTCAACTTTTCAACATATTCATCAGTATTAACCATTTAGGACACATTAACTAGAACATTTTGTATTCTAGATGTTTATGTGCACATCATAATGGTCAGTCACTTCATCTTCAAATGCTGCAAAAACACAAGCTATGAATGTATAGGCTCTCAAAGATAGCACTGATTTTGAATATGTTTTGAGAAATGTTTTCCAGTTTTTATTGCATGGACACACATAACTTTAACTTATATGACTGCCTGGAGTGTTGTCAATGGGAGGGAAATTTACTCCCTCCTGCTTACTCAAGATTGCCAAATATCATGTCTCATTTCTCACTGCAGGTAGAGTGTGTACTTTTGAATGTGATGATGATGATGATGGTGTGATGATGATGATGATGATGATGATGGTATTGATGATGGTGATGATGATGGGTTTAGAAGATCAAGAAGACTTTTAGGTAAGGGTAACAAAAAAACACTGCCATATATCAAGTACTGTACTGCTACTACATGTACTGTATAAACAATAGCAAATGTTCCTTGAGACAGGGTCTGGGTGTAGTTTGCAGGTGTAGGGTTTGTCAGCCAGTAGGAGTATGCCAAAAAAACAGTTAGAAAAGACTGCAAAAGTTTTGCCTATGAATTCAAATACTTTTGACCCCTTAGTTATTACCGTACTTCCTGCTTATGCAGCTTGCAAGCATATTTTACCGGATACACAGTTTCCCTTAGCATTTTGTAGCCGTATAGCAGAATCTGAAGATTGGAAAATAAACAAGACAGTTCTTGAGATTTTCTGTTTTCCAGTGTCAAGTAATTGACAACATGAATTGTAGTGTTTCATGCTTTTTCCCCCTCTTGTTATTTGTGGAAAAATGCTGAAAGTCAAAAATTCTTGTTTATTACATACATTTTCCAAACTAGACACATCCCTGTGCTATGAGAAATAATGAAATGTGTAAATCAGTCAATACCTTTATCAATAAGTTATTCTTTGCTCATGACAGTGATGAAATACACGATTTGCTCTCTCCCACCTTGTCATTTGTTGATGCACAGTTTTGTAATTTGTCTAAAAATTAGTTATAATAGTAAAGTTTTTGCTTGTGTGTGTGTGGATTGGTAGCATTCATTAGACAGGTGTATGAAATACAAATGTAGATTTATTTATTTAATTTAATATAAAAATTATTGATAATTATTGAACATTAGTTCTAAATTTCATTATTCTTATTTTTATCTGCCAAATGGAAATTTAATCCTGATTATTTGAACTTGTAAAATCTTAGTAGAAAAAATTTACTTAGTTGATTATATCATCAAACATAAATAAAGTTTTTAAGTGGCAGTTCTCTTTGAAGTCAGGTGCGCTAAGCACCAAGAAATTACTTGATCTTTACCCCACCCACAGCTTTAGTGATAAAATATATATCCAGTAGGTGATACATCCTTGTATCAGTGCTTTTTCTTTGGGTAGTTGTTGCTGCTGCAATAGAACAAAAGATACAGTCATGCTTCATGACAACACCAGGTTTACCGTGACATGTACTGTAGTGGGAAAATTTTGGGTTTAGACGACAATTTTGATGTTTCACATAAACATCATTTTGCTTTTCAGCATTATCTTATAAGGTGTTATTTGTCAAAATATAATCTTTTCTAAAAAAAAAAAATGCAGTCACTTATGTGATCTTGCAACGATTGAAGATCAGTTAGCAAAATAGATAAAAGTCTGAAGAAATGATACCCCTGTATATAAGGAAGTTTCGTATGTTGTACAAACCTCTCGTTTTGCTTATGCTATATTACTTTGTACAGTGCAGTTGAAGCTGAGAATAATCAGCCATAGTTGAAAGGAGCCTCTTGTCTTCCTCTCAGGCATTTCTTTATAATGAGCACCTCCTCCTTATGTCATAAATGTTACTGGCTATCATATGATGATGCATAAACAGTGTTTTTATGAAAATATGTTTATGTGAAATACAAAAACCTGTTTTTCATATAACCTCATTAATCATAAAAAGCCTTATTCCATGCAGGATAAGTTTGTACAAAAAAGGGCATCATATCATAATGGTTGTAGTGAACAAATGTACATTAGCCATGGTGCTAGTACTTTTTATCTCTTTAATTGCTCTTTCTCTCGGTAAAATCACTAATGATTTTTTGCTTATCAGAGCTTTCTGTTCTAGGCATTCTTTGATGTAGTTTAGAAATATTTCATTTGATTACTTTTTAGTCAAGGCAGCCATCTTTCAACATGTTGCAGATTTTTTAGATTGATAATTTTTGTGGTTACATTTGGTTTAGTTTATGATTTGCACAGTTGATTATTTTTCGCATGAGCATTATTTCCTTTGCCTGTTGCAGTTTTTCAACATAATTTTCAAGTATGTTGCACATTAACATATTCCTTCCTAGACAACAATGCTATCCTTCATTTTTTGTTTTAAGATGTTTGCATTTGAATGTGTGCTGTTTTTGCTTGTGAAATTTGTTGCTAACTGTTCATCAAGAGAAAATTGTGTGAGTATCCATCTGAGTTCATTATTTTATGGTATATTGTAGCTATATTTGTGCTTGGTTAAATATGAACGGTGTATGTATTCTAAAAGCTTGTCTATTCTCATTTGGATTTTGTACTGTATGTAGTTCCAGGTATGCAGGTAATTAGTGTGCTGATATCTTAGGTTTTCCTCGCTTCATTGTCTATTTTTGGAGTGAATACAAGAGAAATAACATAATATTTTGTTCTAATCAGTTTCTGGAGATTTTTGGAGGTTTATCTCATGACTGAATAGATATCAGTTTCTGGGTTAGTATGATCTTATCAGCTTTTGTCTGTGAAACTAAATATCTACCCTGAATTGAAATTGTTGTTCATTCCCCTGGTTTTTCTGGATCTTTTTGACCATCAGCAGTGAATGACTTTCAGATTCTTTGAGCCTGTTTCTCTCAAAGGACAATTTTGAAAGGTATCAAAACCATGACTTTTTTTTTAAAGAGACAATAGTGACAACATGAGTTCTTGAAGCTTACAATGTTTAAGACAAGGCCATAAGTGCTTTACAAGATCCAGTTGGAACCAATGTGAACTGGCTTTGTCCAGGGAACCAAAATGGTTCAGAACATTCAAACATGGGACCAGGTTGTTTGTTTGTTTCTTGATACTCATCGTCACATATTAATTTTTAAAACACTTTAAGAATAATGAAGAGTTGTATCATTACTTATCACCTAAGCAGTGACTGCATAAATAATGTAATAGTACCTGGATATACAAACCACTTAATTTTCCCAGCCTCTCCAACTGGTTTTTCGTATGTCTGCTTCAGCACACACAGGCAGTAGTGATGTTTGTGGTTGCTGGTTCTAGCAAGGGGCACTCAATTCAGAGGAAGTCTCAAGATTTCTTTTAACAGTTGACAACTTTTCTCAGATAACGACACACCATATTGGGAGTTTAGCATAAGTAAAATAAGAGGGTTGTATTTATGGAACAAAATAATATTCAGAATTTGATACATTTGTCAGTATTTATGTCAGCATTTCATGAAAGTAGGAAAAGTACATCAGCAACAGATGCCAAAGCTATGAAGTTTGCAATTTCTACATCACAAAAACAGAATGATGTTCATTTATTGTCGCAGACTTTGTCATTATCAAGTGTCAGAATAGTTTTTTGATGAAGGGGTGAGTGCTGTACAGTACAGTACTAGGAATTTGTTGTCACCTAAATCAGGCCATTGATAAAAGTTAGGTTGCTACCCACAGTCTAGATTTAATTGTATGTTCTCTAAGAAGTTCATTGAAATGCTTTAATTAGGCATAGTATCATGTCTAAGAAAACTTTTTTGCATTAATTAGGCATAGTGTCATGCCTAAGAAAACTTTTACTTTTATTGGATATTGGGCAAGTTAATGGAATTGACTGAATTTATACTATTTGCAGAAATGATGAGTTTTTTCTCACCCCTTTTCACTGTAATAGATTTTCACACTGTATTGTAGGTCCTCATGAAGTTCATTCAGTGTAGAGGTATCTTTAATATAGTGCTTTTCTAGAAAGGGCTATTATTTTATTATAAATTTAGTCTTCAGTAGATGTCCGTCACTATTATATGCCTTTTAAGTATTGCTTTGTCTGCACTATGAGGTACCGGTTATTGGTATTTTTCAGCTTCCCATACTAGTTTTTATCCAAGTATCACTGTTTTGTTGAATATGGGCACAAAAAATAATCTTTCTCAATTAAAAACTTCGTAGGATTAGTATTATAATTGTTACAATTCTCTTCAATCATGTACTGTACATAAAATTCTTGTAATGAACAGTTGGATGCATTTCCGTGTGATGAACTATTTTTCAGAATCACTTCATATTGAATAGCAAAAGGAGAGGTATTAAGGCTCCTGTACTTGAAGAATCACAACCATTTTTATAACTTACAGCCCCAGAACCTCTATGTAGGAAACAAGACTTATCAGTGGAGGTGTGTCCAACTGTAATAAATGGAATAAGCAAAGGTATTCCCTCCACTGTAATATTTTGCACGTCCATGCTTATCCGTCATTTGGGTGTTTATTTTTCTTTGAAGCTTATCAGTGAAAACACCACTAGCATAGAAATCTAGAAATACGTACACGAATTTGTAGTAGATTATTCACATACTGAGATGACTTATGAGTCATCAGTTTACAGTACAGTATTACTAAACTACAGAAATGAGACACGCTTTTTTAAGAAAGTTTTACAATTAATGTTGCTTCTTAAATAAGAACTAATGAAAAACTTTAGGGTTGTTTAAACAATCAGTATTGTTTTCCATCATTAATTTATCTTAGACTTTCACCTTCACAGTTATGTAATAAAATTTGTACATATTATTAATTTTAAAATTATATTAGGCCACCACCCCACTATCGTACATGAAAGAATGAAAGATCATGTGTTCGTACCATACATAGAAATAACAAGCTTCTCTACTAAAGCCTTAATAACCCATTATTGCAAACAAGCTATGCACTTAACCGTTTTTTTTTATACAAGTAAAGCCACAATTCAGAGATGAGGGAGACCTTCCTCAGTTTCATTTGCCATAAGCTTCCACATCAAACCTTTCTTGTTTATAGCAGATGTGTGATGGAGTGCTCTTCACCTGATTGTTTCCATTTTCACCTTCATCAGTTCAGTGTTGTAACTATTCCACAAATCCCACATCTTTTGTTGTAACTAGATTGTGAGTGTGTGTGGTTTGTGTGCCATTGTTACAAAGATCCTCTCAGTCTTGATAACTATGGTCTTATTAAAATGTTTCCGTTAACCAGTCAGTGCTATTTTTCTTTGTTAAGAATAACAGATTTCAGTGTTGTTGATACATAACCTTTTGTGTATGTTGCTTTTCTTTTTTTTCTGTTCTGCTGTGCGTAGCAGAATGATTAACAGCACATACATATTCATTTTTAAATTATTTAATTTTTCATGCACTGCAGTTTCCATTGTTTTAGTTTATTTAGGGATTGCACAAATTAGGTCCTGTCACACACTTACAGCCTCCACTGACATAGGCCAGCACAAAGACTTGTTCTTGTTCCAAGACCCAAAAGGAGTGTTAAGGAAATCCGGCCAGAATGTGTATGTATGTTGGCCAAGCAAAGTCTAGTAAGAGTGGAGGTGCGTAATCATAAAAGGGGTAGACACCTAGTTCAAAGATAGGATTGTTTGAGAGTTGCAAAAGTAGACATCTTCCATGGCAGATGGGTAATCTGCTACATTCTCATCTAGTAGGTCTGCTTTATTCTCGAGAAAACCCCAATCACTGAAGAAAGAGAAAGAGGTGCTTATAGCACTGGCTGGTTAGTAATGGCAGCAAATCATTCTGACCAATGTGAGACTCATTCACATACTCTTTTGGTAAACTTAGGGCAGTACTTTTACTTTTTTCTTCCTGTTCAGATGGCTGATCAATAAGGTTATGAGATCCGAAGGACTGATTATCCATAGTAATGCCATTGTTGTACCAGCAGGATTTCTTTGTTACTATACTGTACCTCTTAAGAGACCAGCCAAGAACAACTTCCAATGCAGCCAAACTAATGCATCACCCCCTTATCTAGTTGGTTTCACTCCAATACCTAGGACTGAACATAGTTGTACATAGAGAGGTTATCCAGCAATCATGAGTCAGGGAGAGTTTCCACAGGCAGCTGCTGCAAATGTTAACCATAGATCTAAGTAATGGAAAACAGTTTCCTGCAGTACAAAGCCAAAAATCACAGCCTTAGGTCTGGCAAATCATCATACTGAATTAAATTATGGCACAAATGGCAACCTGAAGATAATTTACAGTGATTTGAATATGGCAGTTGGAGTTTGGGCATTCAGCTGCTTTCCTAATCTGCTACTGTTATTCTTTGATGAAAAATAGGGTGTGTAGTCCATGAAAATTTTTAAAACTTTTGAAACATGACTATGTTTCATAGATACAATTTCTTAAATTTCAAACTTTTCCTATCTTCTTCAGTTGATTTACATCTATTATCTCCAGACACATATCATCTATTATCTCCAGACAGTTGAGAAGTAAAAGCTTTAGGCAGATGAGACAAAAGCAAAGGGGTAAGGTAACATTACTTCCTTGGTAACCCTCATGGTTTATCTCAACCAGATTCAACAGTGTGTTTGGCCACGAACATTACATAAAGGCTGTTGTAAAAACAGGATATCTGCTGTATGGAACATGATTTTGAATTTTGATAGATTGCTATTCAATATTTATTCTAAATGAAAAAACTTTGTACTTTTAGTACAAGTAGAGAGATACATTATCAAGTAATGCTTTCAAAGTTGTCAGTTTTTAATGAGTGCTGTACTATGAAGCTTGATAAATAATTATCATTCTCAGTACAATAAGCCAAAGTGAAATTAGCCAAAAAATTTCTTTAGGAATGTACTTTCTTATCACAGAATAAGATTGTACAGTACTGTATTTTGTAAATAATAAATTCTGATAAAATGTTATAATATTTTAAATTGCAGTGCTATGACTTTCTGGTTTTATGCCGGAGAGCAAGATGAACTTGCAAAGTATGATTAACATAGTTCTTAGAGGGACTGAGCTGTTGACAAGGAGTTGAATATTAAAGAACTTTTAGCTGTATATTCACATAATTTTTACAATTAAAGATTTAAAAGATATGAATACTTGCTTAAAGTACAACACTAAAACTTTGCTTGGGAAATAGTAAAATTAGTGTCTCAAGTATGAAAAATTCTGTTTAAAGCTTAATAATGATCATGTTAAAAGTACTTTGGCATGACAATTATATATCCATGATTGTTTAAGGTAATGCTTAAATAATAGTTGTGTTACTTTCAAAATTATAGCATAAAGAATGCCCAATACACTTTAGTCAGACCTCCTCCTCCTCCTCACTCACAAGTTTTCCACTTAGTTTTCAAAATTTGACATACTTCTAAGTTTTAGTATAATAGCAGTTTTGGGGGGGAAAAATGACAGGGTTTTTTGTGTGAAAAAGTTTTGTAACAAATCAGTATGGAATGGAGTTTTCTATAATATAACAGTGAACACATTTTCCATCATTACCTTAGTTATGTTCAGGATATGACTGCATGTTTTATGCAAGTGTTGTTAGATCTGAATAATAATGTTAACTTTTATCTTGGAAATGTAGATAGGACATAAAACTTTACTTTGCATGAAATGATATTTATACACAGAAGTATGTCTTGTTTTACAGATATTTTGTCTGCTGAATAACTACTTTACAGTAGTTCACCAAACTAATTAGGGTGTAAAATGTTTTCAACAAACACTTGTGAACAATGGACCTGACATTGCTTTGTATATCTGTGAACCCTTGTTGGTTTCAGAAATAACCAGATCCATTCTTGTGTAAAGCAGTTACAGTATTAAAACTTTAATATTAATTCCGTAACATTGTCTTATTTAAATAATAGTAAGCAACTGCATTCCTTGGGAATTATTCAGCACATTTTCTTGTGATCTTAGTCTTAGAGGTTTTCCATTGTATTTTTCCACTGTAAAACAACATAATCAATATATAATGTCATCCAGTAAAAATGTTCTCAAAATATAGGTAAAGGATATGATTAGGGTCATTCTAAGATATATTCAGCAATTTCACAGTTATTTCAAGATTTAGAAATGTTTGATAGATGTCTTGAACTGGAGGATTATTACTTGTCTGCCACTTACCGTACAGGCTGCTGGGAGCTAATCAAAGCTTTGAATCTAAAAAATATTTAAAAGTCATTTCCTACAGATAGTAAATTGAACAATTATGTTTTAGGTTTTTGTTCAAAATTTTCTGTTAACAGCAGAGATGTCAACCATTAATTAATCTACTCAGCAGTTATTCTATATTATTTTGCTGTGCTTGTAAATGTAAAATTAATAATGTGATGTATACAGCCAGAAATATTTGGGCCTTAGGTAAATTAAATACCACATTATGCAGTTTAGATTTAAAACCAGATCTTTCTTTAAGCCCTCTTCGGTCCCTCTTGGGTTTATATCATGTTAACTTTGTTCATTAGTGTTTTCAGAACAAAGGCAGTATCTCTATACCAGTGAGCAGACCAATTAATGGTTGACATCTTTAGTGTTACAAGGAAATTTTGAACAATAACCAACATATGATTATTTCCACTTTATACTATGAAATCACTTCAAATGTTTATATTTAAAGGTTTCACTAGAACGAAACAAGCTTTACTAGATTTTGCGCAATGTTCCAATAAAATTATTGGCTTAACTGAGAAAAGGGAAAACTCATCATAAAAGGTCAGTAAACTAGTAACAGTTAGGATAATTACCTAAATGAGTTCCTTTCAGCTCCCAAATCATCCACAGAACAGGTGAAAGTGATATTTCTTATCAACTAAAATTCAATCAAGCAGTTCCAAATTAGCAAATAACAGCATTTTAAGACTGTATTAATACCTACCTTACAGTATATGTAATTCACTTAAGATTTCTATTTTGTATGTATTTGTGCTTCATATATAGAATCTACCTGACTATTATTCGCAGAGGGCATTTGCAGTCATGTATCCTCATACTATAATGTGAAAGTAACTGTTTTGCTCAAGCTTCTAATGAATCACTACACTCTACTATTCTGTCCTGACACATACATGACTGTACATGTGTGAAAGTGCCAAAGAACAAGTTTCATCTGTTGCTTCCTTTTCCCCATCTTTCTTTCAGAGGAATGAACAAAATGATCGTTATCCCCTTCCAAACTACTCTCCTCTTAATTCTTTTGTCAAATTCATCAATGTAGGAAGAATGAGCCTGACTGACATAGAAGAAAATTTGATTCTCATTTTCTCATAAGAGTCCAGTAAGTATAAGTTTGAAAAGAAATCTTATGTACTTGAAATTTGTTGAAATTCAGTTTTCTAGTGGTGGGGAAAACAAAAATTCTTTGAAGATTACTTACAGTACAGAATCCATGGTTGCAAGGTCTTCAGTCAACTTGATGTATTTCTTTTAGGTATACTTCAACTGCAGTAATGCCAAATTTACGGAACCTTGTGCCTAACGTCAAGTCTAGTCAAGTCCAAGCAAGATGTGAAGGAACCCTTATTTTGTTACAATGCTGTGATATTTGATTTTGATTTTTTCAGTATGAAAATTCATTGTCAAGGCTTATAAATCAACCAAACCCCATGTCTTCCTTTCACCATATCCAGCGTCACTACAGTGGCACTTTCTTAAAATCAGATCTTCACCTATCCCTATCAAAATGAACAGTGTTCAGTGACAATACTGTGCTATTGTAATTGGAGTACTGATGAAAATTTACATTGACGATGTTCTCTCCTCACTACCTGTCCTTTTATCACCGCTACCTGTTCTTTTATCAGAACTGGTTATCTACTGAACAACTGTACAAATGTTTGCGCAAACATTAGATGCAAAACTTGTTCCAAGAAAAGGAAGTGTGCATTTACAGAACAAAAGAGTATTTTTAGACATGAAAAATTTTTTCAACCTTGGACATTGTACTAGATGTTTTAAAATTAACATAATCTTTCCACTCCCAACAAAGCACATTTTGAAAATATTCTAGTTTTGGATTACAAATTTTCATTTTGTGGAAATGTAAACTAGGTTAGTATATATGTTAAACGCTTGCAAACTTTATCACAGTTAACAAAAAATGGTATGCTGTAATCAGCAGAGTACAGCCTCACCAACCTTTTTTTTTTTCTTTTTCAAAATAGGACTCACATGATAGCGGAGAGTTGATTGGTTATCACTGTAGTTACAGTATAGCATGTAGATGTTAAATGCAACTCTATTTTATGTCTTAAAATAAAGAAGTCCGTATATTATTACAAATATATTGCTGTTTCATTTCCTAACCTGAAGAGAACAGTAAGATGGACAGTAACAATGAACAGGTTGTAAAAAAAAATCTCTAACTTCTGAAAATAAGTGATTACATTTTAAAAATCTGTGAAATAAAGGGCAGGCAAACTTGCATGTTGCTTATCCTCAAGTATGCTTGTCAATCAAATTGCAAAATATTTTCAGTATTAATTAATAAATTTACTAAAGCACTTTTTATGATCTAAGAAGAACAGATGATTACCAGTGGGCATCATGTTTCTCTGCAACTTTCTTAATGAAATCTCGATGACTGGCATAGAGATCCAAATGACTGCCGATGTCTTGCCACTTCACAGCTTGGGCATCATCCCCAGCCTGTAAACTTATCCGATACAAAAGGCCATCAGATTCATTTTCATGAAAATTGTAAGCTACAGTCTCCATCCACGCATTATCCGTATTTCGTGGATCGTCTACATATCCTTGATACACTTCCTCACCTGTAAGCCAAATACAAATTACGTATATATTTATATGAAGCATGATGTGAAAACGAGTGAAGATTTCCACATCTCAGAAACAGTGATGAAATAAAATAAACCCTTTACATGTTCATATTGCATTTTTTCAAATTTGTTAAAAAATGAATTACAGAGACTATTATCTCGCCTTTGCCTAGCTAGGAACAGCTACTGTTTATTTACTGGTAATACAATTTAATTTTTTACTACTTACCTCCCTTAAATAGCTCTTTAATTTCTTTTTCAGCTTCAACTTTCTGCCCTGAGGTCATATCCAAAGAGTTGAGTGCTTCCTCTAAAAATTCTCGCTGTAATGTTACACTAACTTTCTCTCCTGGATCAACCATTCCCCCAGGAATTGCCCACTGACCATTGTCACGTCGCTGGATGCACACAAATTGTAGAATTGGCTGTTCTGTTTCTTCTGTTAGTAAAATATAGTCCTATTTTATTAAGCAAACTTTTAGGAACATTTCATACTTCCACTATGGTACTATAAGTGTACAGTATAGTTAAGTAATTCACAAATTTTAGCAATGCTAAGAGTAGGCATTCCAAACAATTATGTAAAAACTGACACAATATACTACACAAAATCATCTTTTAATAAGTGTTACTGATGCAAATATATAACCAGAAGCTATTAAACTTCAGCCATAATTCATGCATAAATTAATATTTCAATGATAAACTCAAACAATTCACTGACTATGAAGAACTTTTTCTCCTGAATCCATCTTCCAACGTGTAACAATGGGATCTGCAGCATGATTGGGGCCCCATCGTCCCAGAACTCCTCTACCACAAACACCTGTGCGCCCATGCATATTCCTAAAATGAAAGTAAATTACAAACTGCCTTAACACACAATGGTTGCAATTCTTTCAAGCTTTACCTGTGGTCTTAATGAGGTAGTATAAGGTTGAACAGTAAAAGATTTGTCTTGCTTAAAAATGACGTTTTGAATTGAACCAAGATGGGTAACTTAATACTGTACTGTATCTTAAACTAATCATAAGAAAAGTAATTTATGCCTATAAAAACTTGATTAAAAATCTTAAATGCCAATAAAAATAATGAGGGAACGTACATAACATACTACTATGTGAAAGTTTTCTAAGAATACTGAATAAAATATCATATCCAATTAAGTACCATCTCTTATAACACTTCCTAACTTCATAGGTAGAAGACATGAATGCAGGCTTAACATAACCAAGAACTTGCTACATGCATTGTATTCAGTACTTAAGCTTATACGATGCATAATACTATACACAAAAGAACAGTACGTACAGTACTATGGACTCATCCAGGAGTAAGAAGAGCCTGTGTTGACATAAGGGTAGGTAAATCTACAACAAGACAAAGTATATGCAGAAAAAATAAAGGGGCTATGTGTAAAGCTGTTTGTCACCAAAAAATGAGGAACATTCATAGTAACATCCATCTTAATTAACCAGTCAAGTACAAGTGCTTTTCATATCTCTTACTAACAAAAAATGTAGGATAAGTTAAAACTACTCTGATTAAAATACCTGCTAACACTAACAACAAAACAATCTTGTTGAGTGAACCCTAAAAACAACAGAAGAGGATACTGCGATACTGCACTTGTGTCACTATTCTACATACCCATATCAGAGCTTTTACAGATGGCAGCATCCTCACTCGTGCATGAAAGCATCACACCTCGTGCTAACACTGTACACTGACATTTCCAAAATGCCTTCTGCAGAGCCTCACACAACAACAAAAATGGAATCTCTCTACTGCATCTAGTATCCAGAAGCTAGATGATGAATACAGGAGACAAAAGGAAAAACTAAAGCTAACCACATAATATGTAACATAAAAACTGTAACATAATGAATAGGGCACTCACTTTGCGACAGGAGCATTTGAAGGAGAATGAATAATGATATCTTTTACCTACCTGAGGACTTGACTGTTGGCCTACCATGCCATTCTGAGCACTGAGCACATGTAAAATAAGAACTTTGTGCATACAGCAGAATGATACATTAAATTCAACCATCTTCCAGTTATTCACACATATACAGTACTTGGGAAAAAGCCAAATCTCATATCATACAACTTAAAGAATCAACTACCTACCTTGGGACTTCATTGACAATAGAATATTCTCCTTCATGTGAACATCGATTGACTTTCCCATCAATATCATTCCAGAGGGGTTTGAAGCCTGGAGCACTGAAGAAATAAAAAATTTTACTGTAGTTTTATTGTAATTTACCTGTAGTAATTCAGAAAGGCTGCTTGAGTACAGTACTGAATACCATATACCATTGTAAGAAACCAAGGTTTCTTATGAATCAGTTTCAGACACTACCTTAGTACAAGGTCATATGAGAATGTTAAATATATTGTATACCAAATTAAAGATAATTTGCATTTTTTGTAGACATGCAAATGATAGCCTTGGTAACAAGGTGGCTAATTGGTGGCAGGTAGATGAGTGGCTGGGTACCTCCTATTAACCTGTCAATAACCTGATAACAAAAGGCTCTGGTCTGTATTTCTAGTTACAATACAAATTCTCTTCAGAGTTCACTACAGGCAAGCCCTGGTTACCCCGGACTTGACTTATACCTTTCCGAGGTTATGACACTCTTCAAATATATTCATTAAAAATTATTTCCAGTTTACAACGCACGTTCCTGGTTTACGACACTGATCGGACAGAAGAAATATGGCTCTAAAACTGCAGAATGGTCAAAATTTGGAAATTTTTTTGGTGAAAATCTCAATAAAAATACAGGTCATGTTATTTTCAAGACACCCACAGGATTAAAAGTAAGGTTTTCTTATGATTTTCGATGTTGTCAAGGTTTACGCTGATTTTCGGCTATGTTGCAGCACTAGAACAGAACCCCTGTCATAAACCAGGGACTGCCTGTATTTGTTCCTATTAGTACAAAAACCATCATCTTTTATACATTACACTTACTTCTGAGGTATGAGGATTATCTTGTGGAACTGACTGGAATTACTCTAAAAATCTGAGGAACATACATGATTGTGAACCTCTGCCAAGTCCTACGAGTCTGCGCTTAGAGCGTAAGGATGAAGGGATAGCCAAACACCCACCTGAATTGTCAGGTTACTAGTCATGTACATAAGCAAAGGTTCTCCTGTAATCTCTAATTAAGCTCAACACTTCAGTTGGTAGGTAGCAATATCATCATCAGTGGAGGGAAGACAGTGCTTTAGAGGAGATGGCGAGAACATGTCATCAGACCTAAGTCTCTGGACAGGTGCGGAGTTGTGTAGTTTCCCTCTATCTATCAGACCAGTCCAAACATGAATTGGGCTGTCAACAGCAGGGAAGGATGCAATGGGGGGAACCAACCTAAGATCAGGGCCAACCAGACCTCTATTTCTTGTACACATGAGTTGGCATCAATGGTTTTAACTATGCAAATAGTGTAAATGAAAAAACTCTCTCAAATTTTTCCCAGATCTAAAAATATATTTCACTGGTGTAAGCAATGTATATAACTTGGCCGTAAACACTTTAGAATAAGCAGGTAGTTTTTTCTTCATTATAGCTTTAGTTACTACAGTCATTACTACTCCATCAGTTGACATGGATCCATCTGTGTCCAAATCTTCCTTTCCAGATAAGGAAACCCATTGCCTGTAACTACTAAAAAAAAAAAAAGCTGAGATCTTGGGGTCTTCAGAAAGGAAGCAGAGAGCAAGGCCAACATGAAAAAGGGAAGGTTAAGCATGTGAGGACTTCCTTTCCAAGGGTAGTGGGAAAACTAGAACAAGTCACAAGGATGGCAAGAACTAATGGTGGTCCTATACCCCTTCATCTGGCCCTCCAGGATCTTGGGAGATTCCCCTTAAGTGAGAGTTCACATGATAGTGAAGTACTTAAGGGGAAGCAAGCCATAGAGCGTCAGTAACATGGAGGTAAACTCCCTGCTGAGCGTGTGACCTTGGGCGGCCATACTGGGCTTTTCTGAGGTCTATTGAAGTTAAACTCTTCTGAGGTCTATTGAAGTTAAGCCTTTCTGAGGTCTATTGCAGTCTAAGTAAAGAATTTTGCATTGTTTCTGCACAAATCTCATATATATTGGAACACTCCTTGTAAAGAAACCAATGACAGAAAAAGCTAGTGAAGCCATTTCTTTCTATTCTACAGCTTTGGAACAATACTTGAGAATTGTTAAATAAGAACTGCCATGAAAAAGTTATTTTGACTTATTTGGACTACAAGTGTTCTTGAACGAAGGATAAGAGAAATAACCTTTATCATACAGGTATTATTTTCTACATCATTGAAATAAGCCAAACCTGTGGGTGCAAAGTTTGTAATGGTATAGCACCTCACCAAATGAGCTGTTTAAGGGCAGAGGTCTAGCCTAGGCTACCAGATTTCATTTTCTTGCTATCACCAAACTATGAGACACACCATTTGATGAAAACATAAATTAGATCCAGATTTGTTGCAAATAAAAAATACACAGTGTATTTTTATTTTGAATCAAATAATAGAAGTTTTCTATGCCTTGTTGACGTTCCCCTGAAATATTCTCACTGAGTGTGACGTTTTGGAATTTCGTTGAGAAACCACGTTTAGTGCTATGTTAATCCTTATGACGGGCTAAATATATATTAAACACACCCCGACCGGCAGACTTTGTTGGTTGGTTTAAGAAAAACACATCAAATGGAAAGAGGAGATATGCAAATGCACATATAGAAAAAATTTAAAATTTTCCCTACCTTCCACAGGAAGTTGAAAGGTGACTATTTACAACCCTGTGGGCTTTTTACAAAAAACACTCGTAAAATATGCTAATTTTACCAAGTTATAATGTTTTTCTAATAATTTATTTTATTTTGTAAAATTATAGTTACAGCTCACACAGTATCATAACAGATAAGAACTAAAATCAGTAACGAATTCTGAGTATATTTGTTGTAAAATATTTATGAGATTTACTGAGATGGGGAGATGCAGTAACTTTTTGTGGTGAGGTATACATGTTTTTCTCATGTTTCTTTTGCACTTTTCTTTGCAAAATTACAATTATAGCTGACATACTATCATAAAAGATAAGAACTAAAACCAACAGCAATCCTGGGTATATTTATGAGCAAAATAAATAAAAGACGCTATGAGATAGATGGGGCAAATACATTTCATCAAATCTTAGGGCACACTGATCCCCTCTGTCCTGTGTTAACACTAATAGTTACACAAGTCATTTAAGGACCACCATACTAAGGAAGATCTTTCCTGGGCAAATCTATCCAATCGTACAGCATTACTATTAATACAGTGCTGTACCATGTGAGTTAGCCCGGCCCACTCAAAAGGTAAAACCTGTTATAAATCATCATAAGGATGATGCCTGTCCATTACGGGTTAAACAGCTCACTTCTGCATATCTAAACCTAAAAAAATTATAGTACAGATGTATTTTACAGGCCAACACAGTGCAGATAACTCTTAATGACTGACAAAATACAGCAGGTATCCATAAGCATAACAATAACATGTTTAAAAGACGAGGCTTTTTGACACAACTACTGTATAATATGATGCATATATATCTATTTCCTATAAAACATTTTTAATAATGAGCAAGATCTTTCTTACTTAATTTTATATGGCATATAAAATGATATTCTGATATTAAAATTTAAATTGCCACATTTATGTGCCACAATAATATGGCAAAAATATAAGAAGTCAGCACAGAGAACACAGATCTATACTAACTAAACATATTCTTGACTAGCATACAAAAATGGATAAATTTCATTATGCTTTGTTTACCTGTGAAATGTTATTCCATTTTCTCTTGAAGAATACTTGTGCACATGTTGGCAATTTATAAGCTGGCATTGTACTAGTTTTGAAATAAGGCAAAAAACATTGCAATCACACTAAGCCCCTTTTCAGTAGGTAGTGTTCCCAGATTTTTCAACATGACCACAAGGCTCTATAGCACTGTCCTAGGAGAAGAATACAAAACTACACAGTACTAGTATACAGTACAGACAACACTTCCAGATATTATTGGCCCTCTAAGGAGCAAACAATGCATACTCCTGATTTTACATACCGATAATCCTCTTACTTGTCAACACCCAGCAAAGACCTGTTACAGGCTGATTAGGAGCAAATTCAGTAGAAAAAAGAAGAGACTGAAGTACAGTATTTGAAAGGTAGGATGATGAAACAAGGTGGCAACCCTGAATACCAGGGATAAAGGGGGTCTTGACTCCTCATGGATGAGTACCAAATGTGCTTTGTTAATCTAAACACACTGGTATCCTAAAAATGACATCTTGCTCTACAGACATAGTAAAGTGGTGTCCAGGACTAACCTGATCTTTAATGAGTAACTTGTCAAAAATGGTTCCAAGGAGAGTTACTGTCAGCAAACCTTCCCATACCAGAGCCACAGAAAATGGGTTGGAATGGGTTGAGGTTAGAGAGAGAGAGAGAGAGAGAGAGAGAGAGAGAGAGAGAGAGAGAGAGAGAGAGAGAGAGAGAGAGAGAGAGAAGGGGGGGGCAGTAGGGGGACACACTAGTTCATCCAAACCATTCCCTTGCATATTGGAAAGGATCCTCCCCTACAGCAGGGAAGCCATCCCACTCTGGACTGCTCTTGGAATTGTGGACTTTACTGCTCACACCTAATGGTGCTGTGCATAGTACTAAACTGCAGATGCTGCAGCAGATTGCTAATGATCTGAACTACAGTCCTGAAAGCAATTTTGCACACACACAGCAGACGATGACCCAGAAAACTGGGCCTGGTATTGTGTAACAGCAAGTCACCAAGTGTGCACAAACACATGTAACGTACAGATACACAAGGACAGATGATGATGAAAAGGACAGGTAGAGGGGGAGAAAGCAGAAATAGTTTTTCTTACTCCCACCTCGCTACCTCTCATTTATATCACAGGTACAACTATGGAAATGCATAAGAAACAGCTAAAGCACTAACATTATCTGTGGAACTTAATGGATATAGGGCACGAGCATGCTTGTGATCCACAGAAGGAAGAATAAGATGGAATGGGTTGAAAAGCATGTACACAAACTAAGCCCTTCTACTGTGATCCCAACTTCCCGTAATCCTCCATGAAAAGGGCAAAATTAGATATTAGTGCATTCATGCAGCATAAACACAGGTAGTGCATGAGCATGTACAGACCATGGGCACAAAATACAGCCTCTGTAGAGACTGCCCAACAAGGAGAAAACTGCTTGCACCTCCCTTGGAAGACTCACTGAAGGTTGGCAATGAAACCTTGTTTAATCAAAAGAAAGATACAGAAGAACGGCACACTCTCAGAGTAATTCTTAAGGATTACTTGAAAGAAAAGACTTCCAAAGTCACCCACCCTTCAGTGGTCTGAAGACTTAGAAAGAATGAGAAAGCAGGAAAGGTAGAGGCAATGACCCAATTCTCCAGCCTTCACATGAACAAACCTTCAACAAAGGCAACCTGCATAAAAAGTAGCAGGTCACTAACAGGAGAGTGGGAGGTGTCAAACCTCTCACCTGACTATGACCAATTAAGCACCTTGTTACCGAGCTTCAAACCATAAAAACATATAAAGACAAAGGTGTGCATTCTCATATGAATAAATAAAGTTCATACACATTTCAAAACAAAACTAAATAAAGAAAGAAATAGACAAAAATACACATCTTTATGTGTACAGTACTAACCCAATCACAGGATCTGCATAGCTAGCACCAGCTAATATATGAGGGGCAGTAAACTCAGTTGGAGAGTAATCAGGATAAGGATCTGACCACTCAACTTTGTCATCAGGTACTTCAAACCTTTCAACCTACATTTTGATAAATAATAAAGTTCATTAGGTACAGTACGTGTTCCATAATAATACAGCAAAAGAATTTTTCTTTATTCAATATGAGACAAAGTACAATACTGAATAAGCATTAAACAATTACCATTCCTACTTAAAAACAAGTCTATCATTACTAAGCACACTTTACCTACATTATTATCTGTTCTTGGGTAGATCCCTCCACGACACTTAGAATGCATAGCTAGAAGAGATGTTCGTACCAATAAATTTCCTCCAACAGGTAACCAAAGCTTGAACTGTCGCATAAACATCAAAGTTAACCTGAAAATATCAAATACAGTAGTTAGTTAATACTGTATCTTATACTTGATTACTGTATTACAGTTAGCCACCCTGCATTATTACAAGGAAAGAATACAATTAAAAATATAAAACTTGTAAATCTGTAAGCCAGTAAAGCAGCTTGCTGGCTTCCCTAAACTTACATACCCTTATTTGGAAAGCATAACCTTCCAAAATTAAAGTATTGAAATACTGCTTTAATGGTATACATCCTACCATAACAAATAACAATCTGACCTCACTAGTTCTACAGAAATCCTACCTGATTTAACAGTAAGAGGAGTGGTCAACTGGATCCCCAATATCCTACTTGAGCAAGGGCTTTGCCCCATGGACATCCCCAGCCTACATAACCTCTACAACATAGCCATTAATTTCTTGCCAAACACATGAACATCTGACTACAAAAAGAAAGAGCATAACAGTGTATTTATATGGTTGCCTCCTAACCTTACCTCATTCCTGAGAGCTGGTTCTCTTTTCCTAACCTAACGTTCCAAACCAACCTAACCCAGACAGACCAGTACTACCTGGATTACGAGTGACTTCCCAGGACTACCCACTAGCATTGCATACATGCAGCAGATTTTGGCAGGTTGGGCATTACAGTGCATTCCACTTGCTATCTAAACAGCCTTCATACAAGGGAGCCATGGTGATACTGAATAGGCCTATCAGCAATGAAAACTGGGAAAACAGAGAGGTATACCATGACAAGTTATGAAGTTTCAACCTGTTAAACTGCTGCTTCCTAACTATTATCCAAGAAATGAAAAGATTAGATTAAACTACTGCTATTTACTGGCAGACATGTTTCACTACCAACAGAGGTTAGAAGAGCTTAGGGAATCAATAGAAAGAAGAGATGGGTACTTGGAAAAATAACGAAGACATTGTATATAACCTTGTGCCCTGTGAATAATATACTTTGACATACCCTAGGGCTACCGGGCCTAAACAAGGCCATCCTATGTGGCCTTGTGAATATCATATTCTCGCAAAGGACTATCAATAATTTGGTAGAGGAGAATAATAACAGCATATGCCTTTTTAGAGGGTTGCTGAGTGAAACCAGGCCAAAATCAGCTAATTTGGCATATTTACAGCCCACTTCAAGGTAGATCAAAGGCATATTTCAACAAGGATATAGCATAACCTAATCCCTTAACCTAACCTTCACCTTGGGTGCCATGCCCTACCCTAGCCAGGAGAGAAGGGGACAAGGGTAACACTGTAAAATGGCAGGAGCAAACGTGTATTATGTGGTCAGGACTGCTAGAAGCCTAGTAGGTATTTCAAAGGGAATATGGCCTAACCAGAATTACCTTAAAGTTAAAAGTTAAATAGTTGGTTTCAGCCCTCCTACAGACTGTTGCCTCTTGGGCGGACGTCAGCCGGGTAACTCCAACCCCCAACCATGTCGTCACCACATGCAGTAACCATCCGTAGGACCTTAACCCAACCTAACCACAGACGCTGTGCCCTAACCTGTCTGGGAGAAAGGGAGGTGCTTTACCTCCTGGGGAACCCCCTCAGTAAGTCATGACCCCTCCCTCATTCTGCATTCTACCTGAACAGAAAAAATATATATTGCAAAAGGAAGAACTAACTATTAGCTCTGCATCAGGTATTACCTTGAAATGACTTTTTCTATATTATTCTGGTTGCTTATCAAGAATTTAGTGTTATCTTTTGTCGCTCACTGTAAATAACTTGTAATTAACCTCAGAACTGCTTATATTTTTGCCATCGCACATGCGCAGTGTTATAGGGGAACGTTTGGTAGGACTACAACGTGGAGTGTCCTTCACTGGGGGGTCTGGGGGAGGAGCCCCCTGGGTAATTTTTGGAAGACTCCAGCCAGCCATTTCGAAAGGTGCCAGCTAGCCATTTTTGCATGAAAACCCATTTGGGTTTTTCATGCAAAAATGGCTAGGGAATGATAGGGCACTAAAAAAAAAAAAAATACCAACCTATCGTAACCTAGGGAGTGTGTACTGGTTACATTTATGCCAGATAGCCATGGAGGGGTTGGGGGCCAGGTATTGTCATACCTAATAAGTCGTAATTTGATTAATTATTTTCTCTGTTACATTTGCGAAGGTTATTTTTATGGAGAAGAAATTTTTTGCTTTGGTGTGTTTTACCCAAGAAAAATATAAATTATAAAGTGGGAGGTGGCTGGAGTCTTCCGAAAAATAACCGCCCCCTGGTTAAGTAACACGGCCTACTAGGTTAGGTTAGGTAGGGTGTGTTAGTTGGTAAGGTTCCTTTTATAATAGATTTCCTTGGCCAATCCCCTCTTGAACATGTGGCTCCCTAATGCCTCTCGCATTCGCGGAACTGTTTCATCCGTGTGAGCTAATATCAGAAATACCTAGTAAAATCCCCTCTGATATATATATATATATATATATATATATATATATATATATATATATATATATATATATATATATATATATATATATATATATATCCTAATTGCGCCTGGCGGTAGCTTGCTCTAGCCTAGTCTACATATCCGAAGTCGAGCCTTAGACTGAACACATTTCACATAGGCCTGCACGCTGTATTAGCCTATTTAAATCTGTAACCTAATAAATCTCCTACCAAAAGCATATATTGACATAAAAAATAAATGAAAAATGAGCTGTCAGTCACTCACAATCAATATAAGACTATGCTGTTTATCCTCAATTTTCAATTCCCGTTTCAAAGTAGTTTCTTTTACAATCAGCTGATGATGACGTTTGCGACAGCATTTATTAATGATTCTCATTTTGATGAAGCTTAATCATTATGGGAGTTTGTCGACGATTGTCGCTTCAGTTAAATAAAGTTCTATTTATTTATTTATTCTTAATTTGTCATTGCATACTTTAGTACTCTCAATTTCTGAAGCTGACGTAAAGATAAGCAATCATTATGCTAGTCATCATTAACGAATAATATGCAAGACACACAGAGCTGTCTTGAATACCGTAATTATTTACTACCAAAATCACCCTTAAGCCTTTATTGCAAGAATAAAAGCCTCCTGCATAAACACACTCCACACTCAAACATTAATTTCATTGTATTTCTAAGAAAAAGAAACAAGAAAAAACGAACAATCTTAGTAGCCTACACTGCACAACTTACCAGCTGTCTTACAGACCCTCTTTCACTTAATGCATATTAAGGCCCTCATCCACCAATACCATTATCGACCCAAAGGAACTATTTGTATACAGGTTTCCATGGATTTGTAACTCGTTTTCTGCACCATTAGTTTGCAAAGTTTTCTAATGTACCTCCACCGTCAGTACTTCTGAGTTAGCAGGTCAAGATCTGGAATATAATTGTTCCAAGGGAAAAATATTCAGTCTTCGTAGTCCTCTGAAATGGAGATCCACTTATTTTTTTGTACGTTGCAATGACTCTATGTAAGTCTGACATGTTCAATTATTGCACTTGCCATCACTGAGAAAACGTCTTTAAGCAAACCACTAGTTTAGTTTAATGGTGGACAACCTAAGACAATAACAAAGATGACCAGCATTAACCACAAGAAATAACAGAATTATCAATTCCTGGTATTTCTGCTACGGCAAATGAGCCTACCTTTTCTTTCAACTAATTCATAACAAATACATCTTCCAATCGATCTGTGCAGAATTTGTCGGTTTCTGCCTCCAAGCCACCTCGTTATTATGGGAAAAATATGCACAATAACTAATTTGCTAAGGCGAATTTTTTCTCTGTATAACTAATAATGACTGGGTTATTCTTTTAGAAGTTTGAATGCCTCCAACACCTAATTTGATTCGAGATTATGCAGATTATTTTACATGATTATTTACAATATGGCTTAAAAGCACAATGTGAAAAGCGCTCAAAACATGTTACCGGTAACAAGGTCAGCTACAGAGTGATCAGCATGTTGTTACACGTTGCTAGGCAACACTGGTCTCTGTTGATGCTTCTTGACGGTCATGCCATGATGCAGATTCATGTGAAGTTCGCATGGGATGGCCATCTTACACTCAAACTGTAAAGAACGTGCCTGAAATATATAGTACATGATGAGTATCATGTGCGAAATATAAAACAACGAGAAACCAAACCTTTATATTACTTTATTGCCCAGTCTGCAATACTAGCAACAGAACTAATTTCATGTAGCAGACATATTTTGAGGGTAAAGATAACCGAGTAGCTTACATCTTACTCGTCACCTGTCTGTCTAGAAAGGATATTGAGCGATGTAATGAATCTATCAAAAGCACATACAGTAGTACTATAGAGAAAGTTAACGCAAACAGGCACGAGGGCAAAGTAAAAAGAGCGAGGAAGCCGTTTCAAAGATAAAATCACATCACTACTACTACTAAGCTCCTCTTCCACCCCACCACAAGGTTGTGTGTTGTTAGACAAGAACAACATCGTGGCTAGCAAAAAAAACCTAAACTTAAATCGTATATCCAGTATTTAATCTTAAAACCACGACGTATCCTAGTTTTCAGTGCTTGAAAAGTGAGGAAAACTTACAAGAATGGGGAAGAAAAGGAAGTGAGTAGCTAGTATACCTTTCCAGCATGTTATTCGTACATTTAGCTCAGGCCTCGGTGGTGTAGGCATAAGCCGAGTAGGACAGTAGCCTAGACCAGGACAGCATAGCATACTGCAGGGAGTCGCCATGAGGCGTTGTAATATGCCAATAATCAAGGCGAAGTTGTTTTGGTGCCAGTCTTACGTTGATCTTATGGCTGCCACTAGAGTACCTGCGCAAGTCTGCTTGCACAATCGACCTGAACGTTAATGTGGATAACCTGCACAGTTTCCTCTGCCTGCGCAGGCGAGCTGAGCAATTAGTTATTCTCAATTGATATGCCTGCGTCGAAACAACCTGCGCAGGCGTGCCCTGAACACTAGTTGGGAGTCCACATTTTTTTGCTCAGTTTCTTCCAACCTCAGTTGAAAGTATATTTCAGTCAGGAAAAGAAAATGCTGAACTTTATTGAATTTATAAGTTTTATACCTAAACTCATGATGTATCTTGTGACATGTGTGCCTTTAAAAGTAAAAAGTATACCTTAGTTTAACCAGACCACTGAGCTGATCAACAGCTCTCCTAGTGCTGGCCCGAAGGATTAGATTTATTTTACGTGGCTAAGAACCAATTGGTTACCTAGCAACGGGTCCTGGTTATTGGTGGAATCAACCACATTATAACGAAATGAATTTCTATCACCAGAAATAAATTTCTCTAATTCTTCATTGGCCGGTCGGAGAATCGAACGCGGGCCCAGCAGAGTGCTAGCCGAGAATGGTACCCACCCGTCCAATGAGGAATGTGTGCCTTTAACCATCATTGTTGAGGAAATAATTTTTTTTCTTTCCTTACCATATCCTGGTACTGCAGGTAGAAATTAAGGTTTTATGTAGGCTGAGAAGACAAAAATGAGTGGTTAGCAACAATGATAAATACTGTATAGATAATATGCTTTGTTCTTCATGTGGTTAGGTACTAGCTTCAAGAGGAAAAATAAGTTGATGTAAGAATGATGGGAGTTTATGCTGTACCTTCTTCTAGGGTGATAGGTACATATATAACCCTATTTAGCTGTGGTTTGTCTACAACAGGTCCCTACTCTCTCACACTTAGGAGAAAGACATTTTCCCATTACATAAAATAGGCCTGTTCATTCTGCTTACCTTCTAAGTTTATATATATTAACTTGTGAGGTTTATTTGATAACTAATATATCTACTCATTTTCAGGATGGGAGTTGCAAGGGAAAATGCCCCAAAGCCTCTGTTAAAAAAGTATAAGAATAATGAACTTGAGTCAGCATTGCTTGATCCATCGGATCGGAACTATATTTATGATGAGATAAATGAATTTGAAGATAACCGAGATCTTGTTTCTCTTGAAACAGCAAAGAAGTTAATGGAAAGGAGAGGACCTTCAAGGGTAAGTAAGCATAATTGTTTTTTAAAGAATGGTCAGTCAAGTTTGTCACTTTGTTGCCATATTGATATAGAAATAGAAAATTGTAGTGTACACTGCATAGTACTGTATTTTAAATCTTTGTATTAAAAAGATACATTGTGTCAGTATTGAGAAACAAGGAATAAGGATTGTAACCAGTGTATGTTATAATTAATAGAAAAGGTACGAGTATTTTGCTAAATAATATCAAAGAAAAAGGCAATCTGTTTAAGACCAGAGTGCTGATGTATCTTTTTTGGAGTACACTGTCCAGTATTTCAGAAAGAAAATATGTTATCTGGACATCCCCTTTACATGCAATGTCTGTTGAATCCTTTCATGTTTATTAGAAAAATGACTACTGTATTTGTTGACCAACCTTGACATCAGAGGCAGCACTTGCCCTTTGTTGATGCTCATTATGGCAGTATTTATTACTTGACATTCTCATGGTTACTTTATTGCATTTTCATTGTTAAAGCTAAGCATCGTACTTAAAGTGGGACATGAGAAGTTATTTCAGGTAATTGCATATCTAAGGACATTTAAGGCATTCAGGAGGAAGTACTCAATGGCAGAGGTGCTTAGGGCAGGTGTCTTTTGCTGCCAGGCCACTTTGCCCCTGAGTCCTTGGATACTTTCTCCTTAGGACCTTTGTTGGCTGCTCATCAGGTAGCAACCCAAGTTCCTTTAAAAAGAAAAACATTTTGTCTAAGGTTCACAGTCGACATAAAGTTATGCAAATGAAGGGTGGCTGGTTCTCTCTCTCTCTCTCTCTCTCTCTCCATGTCCAGCAGTCAGTTGTTTGTTGGCACGTTTCTGGCAAGGCACAGGTCAGTACATAACAGAACATCATATTTTTCACTGCACTGTAGTAATAGATGGTGGATGTGGCTCCTTTGCCTCCCTTTTAACAGAGGGGTTGCATAGTAGAACACTAATCTTCTGTTGTAATCATAATATATACATATTTCAAGCCAGTTTCCTGTTCCAAACAAAAAATTTGTTCCCTTTCATTTACTAAAGCAAGGCAACAAGACATCCCATATGCTAGGCTGCACGGGTCACAGGAGCAATCCATCCTATATTCAAGTACATAGCTGTGAAGCTGGCATTTTCTGGCGGGAAGAACATTACCTGTCTGGTTCTTAAAACAGTACCTCCCACCTAAAGGAGTGAATTTCCATGTAAAAGTTGCAGGCTTGTATTATTGTAGGAATGTAATGCAAAAAAAATATGAATTTCTCTTTTCCTAGATATACTAACATGAAGTCTTACATCGTCTTACATCATAATCCCATCTCTGACTAACCTAGTACTAATTCCTCTTGCTGAAGGAAAGAGAATGTTGACAGTCAAGTGAATGTGTTTTATCCTAGTCCCTCACTCACCTGCCGTTTGTTAATTACCTTGTTACCAAGCTTCAGTAACTGGACCAGTACAGTATTCACTGAAGGTATATTATACTCAAGATTTCAGGTGTATATAGCTAGGACAAATGTAATTTTTCAACTGATTTTTGTTATAGAAATTGAAGGTTTTCCAAATTTTATTGTGATTGGAAGCCTCCCTGTTGAAGCTGTCTCACCAATCTTTTAAACTACCTTCTGTCTTTAACTAGGCATCGTAAAGCATGGTGATAGGTTTATATCTATGGGAAATTAAACTTGTTTGTAAAAAAAATTACTCTATGGGCAAATTTTTGTAAAAATTTTGGATATAAGCCAAACAAAATGTGAAAAAGCAAGCCTGTGTACGTTTCTCAAAAAATTAAACAATTTATGAATTTGTATGATATAAATTAAGTAATATTGAATAACTGGAGTAAGTGTACTCCAAAGACCTCAAGATTTTTGTATAAGTTCTTGGTAAACTTTATAAGTACAGTACTGTGTTGTTAAGGAACCTTAACATTGGTATGATTAGCATAAGGGTTAAGTTTGAGCAGCTTCATTAATTTTGCCTTGTAGGTTCAGCATTATTCATTGTAAGAAGCAAGTGTGTTTCTTTATAGGAACAGGTATTAGGCATTGATGGAAGCTCATCAGATGATGATGAGGATGAGGATGATGAAGTTTCCAAAGATAGTGAAGAGGAAGAGGAAGAGGATCCTGATCAGCTGTACATGGAAGATGATATTGTTGACACTCCTGAGTTTGAAATGCCTGATGAACGAGCATGGGGCAACAAAAAGCATCGTTACTTTGGCACAGATACAGCTGATGAGAAAATTAGATGTATGTATTCCATTTACTGTTAATAATTACAGCTTGCTCTCTCTCTCTCTCTCTCTCTCTCTCTCTCCAAGGGCATATTTGAATAGACTAGCGAGTCTTTTAGTTGCCTCTTTCCTTGTGTGTGTGATGGATTTTGTTAACCACATAAAAATTCTTGTCTTAAAGGAGCCATTATTTCCATTTCTGTTGGTTGTGGGTAGTTTTCTGTTAAGTAACTAACTAATGATTTTTCCAGGTACAGAATGAGGTACAGCCACCATTACATTTTCATCCGTTTGCATGAAGCTCTGGGTTCTTTATATTGTTTGATTTTGCACTTGTTCTATATTCTAAAAGCTGCATTCAGTATCAGAAATGCTATGACTTGAGAGTATTATCTTCATTCAGGTTTCTTTGTACCGTTTTATACATTTTTAGTCAAACTAAGTGCTGCTTTGTTGACATTACATTAATCAAATCTTTTGACCTTCCAAAAGAATTTCCCTAATATGTTGTACCCAGATGTAATATAACTATTTACTGATGTAAAGGAATGACTTGCTCTCTCTTGTTAAGAAAGTATGATAATAGTAATATTGTTCTGATGCTCTCATTTTTCACTCTGTAAAGCTAAGGTACATTTCTTTTATTTTTATCCTATGTTAGGGAATATATACAATCAAGATGAGGAAGTGGCTCAACTTGAAGAAGAAACAGCCAGGAAGTTACAGGAACGAATGGCTGCTGAACTGAAGGACTTGGTATCAGATGACCTTATTCTTCAGGTTAGTTATGATGCAGTTTTTTTCTTAGGCGACTTTTGTACCTTGTCCAAAGTGTTGTTAAAAGGGTTTTGTTATACAATGACTTTCATATCACAAAATGTGTATTGAATATATTGTAACTAACCCATGTTGCTTACATTTGATCAGTTTTTGCAATTGTAAAATGCATGGCAAAGCCAAGAAGCAGGACACATTAAACAAAGCTTATCTGCATTTAAGAATGAAAGGAGAGCAGAAAAATTTACGTATGCTAGATGGGAAAAATGGATGATAGTGAAAGCTGATGAATCATAAAGGAAGAATAATGACATTGATTCAGGCATTTATATGATGAAGTAGCTACAAACAAAAGTATGATGTTTAACAACATATTCAGCCTCAAGCATGAAATTTAGTTTTGTAAAAAAAAATGTTTCGACAGTTTCTTTTATGTTTTTATTTCACAGTACCCTTCAAAGAATTCATTTCTAAGTTTTCTAAGAATGATGCAGTTTCTTAAATATACTGTATATTAAATTTCTATCATATTCTACAAGGCTGATGATGAGGATGAGAAGAAAGAGCCTGTATCAGAAGATTTGGTTGAAGCAGATGTCTCATCACTCTCCCGCTCAAGAAAGTTGCAACTGTTGAAAAGGGAATCCCCAGAGTTTTTACCTCTTATTGAAGACCTTAAAAGTAAGTGGCTTGATAGTAATTGATGCATTCTTTTCTTTTTTACTTCTTGTTTGATATGTATTGGTTTAGTAAATTAGAAGTGAATTTTTTATGTGTTTTCCATTAGGGGTCCCAAACCTTTGGCTTTGGAAACTGTGAGTTTTGGAGATAGTCTCTGAAAAAAATCTAAATATATGTGAATGATACATGTTAGTATTAGTCTTTTGATGTTTAGAATTAATAACTCCATTTTTAATTTTCTGTAAAAGAAAACTACTGAGATGGCTTTGTATGTCTGCCCTCAGATCTTAAAACCATGACTGAAAGTTCCATGGGCCACGGCTCTACAGCATTATACACTATACAGAAAACTTGATTAGTAATTTTGTTAGTAATTTAGTGTCATATATCGGCTGTGCTTTTAACTGAATTAGGGATAAGCAGTTAATCCAGTGGGAATATATTTTGCAGTCCTGTATATATTTCCCTTTCCTTTTTTTCAAGTAGTCAGATACAAAGTAGGCTTCTTATCTGATGAGAATGTTGCTAGGTATGTTAACATCATTGTCAGTGTTGTTGAATTTGGTTCTCTATATTCACAAGGGAGTTTAATATTTTGACATATTGTACTTATTGCAATCACCTTACATGAAATAGACTTGTGCAATTTGCACATGAATTAAGTAGACCCATGCAATTTATATCATACATTTCACCCATTAATGGGTGAAGTTGCATAAAAATTACTACATCCTGCAGTTCATCTTCTGAGTGATAATATAACAATAATAGTTATAGTAATGATAATAGTAGGTTCTGTTAAAAAGAATAGCAGCATCAGTGGAATTGATTTTATACAACATCTTTTCAATTCTTCTCATGATTCTCTTTTCTTCAGGGCTGATATCTGCTAAGAGTTGGCCAATGTACATAATCTGGATAAGGGGAAAGGCAGTAGTTTATAGTCATGTTTTATTCTGGTATGTGTGGGTGTAAGTTAAATATGTGTACTAGAATAAAATGTTCCTATAAACTATTGCCTTTCTCCTTATCCAGATTATGTACATTGGCCAGCTCTTAGCAGATATCAGCCCTGAAGAAAAGAGAATATTTAGAAGAATTGAAAAGACTATGTATAAAATCAGTCCAGTGATGCTGGCATTCTTTTTAACAGAACGTGCTTAAAAGAGGGTCTGCTCCCTTCATAATGATGATAATAATAACAATTTGGTGAAAAACAAAGTTTTCTTTAAAATTGTAATTTCTGGTGAAGGAAAGAGTATGGATTATTAATAATGCTAAAGATATTTATAATAAAGCAAAGATAATGTCTTTGCATATTCCATTGTAAAGGATAGCACTTTAATCCCCCATCTGTATCCCATCAACAGGCAAGTGTGAAGAGCTAAAGTGCATCCTGAGTCCACTGATGGAAAAAGTAGGAGCAGGAAAAATTCCTGATGGTCCTGTGAAGCAGTATGTTACAACAAAGTATCGATTAGTTCTGAAGTAAGTCATGCATTCTTTGTTATGGTGTTGAGTCCTAATTGCCTCTTTTATCATCTGAAGTAGTAAGCCTCCCGACTTGCTCGAACTACCTCATCTACTTCTGAGCTCCTGGAAACCACATTATTGCAGCTCCCTCATTTGTGATGTCTTTCAGTCTCATGCAGCTGTGAGCCTCCTGATTAGTTGTTACAACTCTTCTGAGTTTCTGTTTTATGTATAAATGCTCATGTCCTTGAATGTTAGAGAAGTACATTCCTGATGTCATAGATTTTTTTAATTGTTTACTAATCATGTAATATTTACATGTAATCTGCCAATCTGCTTCATCTTCAACCAAGGTTTTTCAACTATTTTCCTTGCTATTTGTCAAGGTAACAGCACAAGTGTTCATCCTCATTTGATGTCTGTCCTTTCACTGTAACATGAATCTCTTCATCCTCCTCTCTTTCTCTCTTCAACATTGTCTCTTATTAAGTTTGGGTACTGAAAATCCTGAGCATCTCTTGTGGTACATAATTTCCCCTCAGAATCCACACAACCACTTTCCAATCACCATTACCTTCAGTTTACTTATCAGTACATTGATTTTTAGTCATCTCTTCTCCATGTGCTGTTCAATCTTGTAAACATTTGCAAGACCCCTTGTTTTGAATCTATTAACATCAGATGATATACACACAAATGATGCCAGGGACCATCCCTTCTTCTTCCATCACTGTGATAAGCAACAAAAGACTTAAGTAAAATCCTTTGTAGACACTAACATTCATGTCAAATTCTGATATACCTCCTACTTGTTTCATTCTAGATCTTTTGTTGCAGTACCATACGTTCTTTGGCTTGATACTTTATCAAAAGTTTTAGGAGTCGTGAGTGACTTAGGAGTCAGTATAGAGTTTACTTAAGAGCAAGAGGATTTTTACATTTATTTATGACTTCAGATTATGTTTGGTACTCTTATTGCTCTGCAGAAAATAGTCATTTTCAATATTTTTAGTCTTTGGATGATCTTTTTGAGAATTAACAGTTGTGTTTGTACATTGTGCAAACCGGTATTTGTACTTGAAATTTTTATATAAGTAACTTACCCAGTAAGTACATAGCTATTAGTTTCTTTTAACCAGCAGCTTAAAATTTTGAAATTGCGGGTCACGCTAATTTGTTTTGGTTATGGCAACGTGCCGCCCACTTTCGGGTGTAAGAGAAGGTACAACATAGCAAAGAGCTTCAATTTTTTTCTGCCAGCTGTGGTTGGCAGCAGCTTGAATTTTGAAATTTATACTTTGCTGGTTGTTTGCTCTGTCTTCGATTGGTGAAGTATATATTTTCGTAGCCTTTTGGCATAATTAAGTTAGTGTTAGGCGAGTTTTGATCATTGGTTTACGACTCTCTGCCCGTTTTTTGGACTTGTATTAGAATTTTCCAGGATGTCTGACACTAGTAGTTCTAGTATTAGGTATTGTAGCAAAGGCTGCAATACCAGACTGACTAAAGAATCTTATGACCCTCACACTGTTTGTGTTCAATGTAGGGGACAAACATGTTCAGTGGATATTCGTTGTGAAGAGTGTAGCGACTGGGATTTAAAGAAATAGAAGACTTTAGATTCACATCTTAAGAAACTAGCTAGAGACAGGAAGAGGAAAGCTAGGGAATCTAGTAAAGCTTTAGCTAGTCAGGATTCATCCGCTAAGTCGGATGCAATTGCCCCTGTAATTTCTTCCAATCCCATTCCATCTCCTCCACCTGTGCAACCCTCTCCTTTACCTGGCTCTCACGTTTACGACCCCAACACTATCGCCAGTCCGGAGTCGAAAATCGACACTCACTTCTAGTTGATTGTGCAATCGATCGCTAAATTAGCAGCATTGGTGAAAGTGCTAATGGATAAAAGTGAGTCAGAGCGCCCCGTGGCCCCCAGTGGAGGAGGTGGCTGTTCAGCCCACCGATTCTCCTAAGCCAAGGTCCCTGACATACTCTCCAGCACCTGAGAAGAGTCAAACTGGCAGCTTAAGGGAGGTCGATGGGGTTTGCCCCAAGCAGTCGCCCCCTCGGTTCAGTCTGTTGATGAATCCCAGACTGCAACCAAAGGCCATTGGAAAGGCCTTCAAGTGGGTGCTCACTGTATGTCCTCCAGCTCCGAAGATTTTAGTCCCAGGCGCACAGCGCTATGTGGACAAGTAATGCCTGCTGAAAAGGCGTGCAGTGGAGTTTGAGATTTCTTCCCCTGTTCCTTGTAAAAAGGGCAAGGATTCAGCGTGCCCATTGTGTAGTCGCTGGGATACCCCGGAACGATTCTCTTCTGCTTCTTCAGACAACGGTCGTAAACTGGTTCCTAAGCGCCTTGTGGCACTGAGACATTCTTCGTCGAATAAAGGAACTACTGCATCAGGAGTTGTGCACCCAGCACCTTCATCTCTACAATTAGCACCAGCAACTAGCGTCGAAGCGCCCAAACACTTGTTTTGCGTTGAGCGCTTATTGGCACCCGTTCACCAACAGGTTTTGCTACCGGCTCCCGTCTCCATAGCGCCCCCCGAGTGCCCATTGGCGCCCGCTCCTCCACCGCTTCTTAGTAGTGTCGTCCTGGGCAGTGTTCCTCCTCCAGTTGACCTGATTCAGAGTAAACTGGATAATATTCTCAGTTTGCTTCAGAAGGCACCTCCTGCAGCTCATATGACAGCGGACTTATTGCTTTCTCCTGTCTCTTCTGAGGAAAAGGTTGTTCCAGAACAAGATGCTCCTTCATCGGCATACTCTGTGCTGTTAAGGTTCCTGCTAGTGACTTATCCAAGCTTCTTTTAGCCAGCTACTCCCTCTGTTTCTGCTTTGACTTTCTTTTTGGAAGCCCCCCCTCAGTCAGTTCTTCGAAATTACCGAAATTGGTTCTTTCCTCTTCAGCAAAGAAGGCACTGGATGAAGTAGAAGGGTGGTTTTCTGAGAAGAGGGAACAAGGCAAAGCAGTTTTTTGTTTCCCACCTTCCAAGTTATCTAGATCGAGCCACAGGTTTTATATGACTGGAGAAGCTCCTTCCCTGGAAGTCTCTGCCTCCTCTCAGGAGACTTCTCTGGCCTTATCGACTCGGCTAGGAGATCAGCACTCTCCTCAGCCAAAATTAGGTTTTCAGCCTTGGAACTTGCGCACCTTCTCAAGAATATTTTTAAGGTGTTCGAAGTGATGAGCTTCCTAGACTGGGCAGTGGGTGCTCTGGCGCGCAAACTTAGAGAGCGCTCCTTGTTACCTCAAGAAATCTCATCAGATGTCTTAGGAGTGCTTTCCTGTATTGACAGGGGCGTTCGCGATAATACATGGGAGTTAGCTAGTCTGTACGCATGGGAGTACTTAAGAAAAGAGAGCTTTGGTGTTCTTTTACGTCGAAAGGCATCACTCCGTCTCTCAGAGATCGGCCCCCCTATTCTCCCCCTTGGACAAGACGTATCTTTTCCACAGGGTATGGTACTGGACATCGCCTCTGGCCTGCAGAAGAAGAGCACTCAGGACCTGCTCTCCCAGTCTACAAGACCCCCTAAGGATTCTTCAACTCTTCCTCCCAGATCATATACCCATTTCCCATAGCGTTCCATCAAGAAGTCCTCCTCCAAGTCTTACTTCCAAGAAATGAAACCATAGTCCTCCGTACTCTGGGAGTATGCTTTTGGGAATGGTGGGAACAAAAGGGAGCGGAATCTTGGATAGTGTCTGTCGTGAAGGAGGGCTACACTATCCCCTTTTTGAACAAACCTCCTCTAATATGCAAGCCTGTCGAATTGACAGCTTACTCTCCAGGCTCAGAGAGATTTGCTGCTCTCTTGCTAGAGGTCGAGTCCCTTGTTCAGAAATAGGCTATAGAGGTAGTAGAGGACATTCATTCTCTAAAATTCTACAACCATCTTTTTATAGTGCCCAAGTCATCGGGGGGCTGGAGACGCATTTTGGACATAAGTGCTCTAAATGTCTTTGTCAAAAAGACAACATTCAAGATGATGATGGAAACAAACCAATCGGTCCTTGCATCCATTCTCCAGGGAGAATGGATGGCGTCCATCGACATGCAGGATGCGTACTTTCACATTCCAGTGCATTCAGATTCAAGAAAGTACCTCAGGTTTGTGTTTCAGAACAAGGTGTTCCAATATCGGGCTCTGTGCTTTGGTCTCGCGGCGGTGCTGCAAGTGTTTACCAGGGTATTGGCTCCCCTAGCGAAATGGCTTCATATGAAGGGGATAAAGATCTCCCTATATCTAGACGACTGGTTACTACATTCCTGCTCGAAAGCTCAATGTACAGAGGACATTCGCACGACTCTTCTCTTGGCCCAAGAATTGGACCTTCTCATCAATTGGGACAAGTCTCTCCTGACTCCTTCTGAGAAGATTCCTTATTTAGGAATGACGATTAACTCTCGAGATTTTCAGGTTTTTCCAGTCCCAAAGAGGATAGAAAAGTGTCTCCAGACATTGGAAGAATTTCTGGATCTAAACTTTTGCTCGGCCAATCACTGGATTAGTCTTTTAGGCACCCTCTCATCCATGGAACAATTCGTCACTCTGGGAAGACTTCACCTGAGACCTCTCCAATTCTTCCTCAGAGCCAGCTGGAACAGGAAAAAGTTTCTGGACTCGCTTGTGTTCCCAATAACGGTAGAAATCAAGGAGGACCTTCACTGGTGGAATTCCAGGAAGAGACTATCAGAAGGGAAATCTCTTTAACCTCTGAACCCCAGCCTAGAGTTCTTTTCAGATGCTTCGAACCTAGGTTGGGGAGCTCTTTTTGGGGTAAAAGAAGTGTCAGGGACCTGGTCTCAGGAACAGCAAAACTGGCACATCAACCTAAAAGAGTTACAGGCGATATTTCTGGGCCTACAGTGCTTCGCGTCAGAAATTCAGGGGAGGACAGTAGCAATGCATTCAGACAGCACGGCACTAGCGTACATCAAGAAACAAGGGGAAACCCACTGCGTCCTCCAGGAATCACCTACTTCCTCTCTTCTGCTCACCAGTACCAGATCCCTTGGCATGGGCGACCGATGCAGTGTTGCAGGATTGGCTGAACAAAGGTCTGTATGCCTTTCCCCCATTCAGTTTAGTGAGACAAATCATCAACAAATTCCTGTCTCATCAAAACCTGTCCATGATCTTGATAGCCCCCTTCTGGCCAGCAAAAGAGTGGTTCCCGAATCTGCTAGAACTTCTTGCAGACTCCCCGAGACTGCTGCCACAGAAGCAACAACTTCTCAGGCAACCTCACTTCCGTCGGTTCCACCAAAACCTGTCTTCTCTGGCCCTAACAGGATTCAAACTGTTAGGCGACTGCTCTGAAAGAAGGGCTTTTCAAGAGCGGCTGCAGACGCAATTGCGAAGTGTAGAAGACAGACATCAGATAATGTCTACCAGGCTAAATGGTTCATCTTGAGGTCCTGGTGCAGACGAAATAACGTGTCCACTTCTGTTACCTCTGTAGTGGAAATAGCAGACTTTCTTCTGTTCCTACACTCTACCATTAAAGGCTACAGAGCTATGCTTAGCTCAGCTTTCCGTCATAAAGGAACAGACTTATCGTCTAACCAGAATTTGTCCGACCTTATTAAGTCCTTTGATACCGCAAAGTTTAAAGAAAAACCTTTGCTGTCCTGGAACTTAGACATGGTACTTAAGTGGCTGTCCAGTCCACGTTTCGAGCCCATGCAATCTATCTCTTTAAGGGATCTAACCAGGAAAATCTTTTCTGGTCGCCAACCACCGCCAAGAGATCCAGTGAAATCCATGCTTTAGACAGAAACTGGATTTTCTCAGGGGAATGCAGTTTGCTCCTTTTCCCTAGACTTTCTGGCTAAGAACGAATGGCCATTGAATCCATGGCCTTGTTCTTTTACGATCAAGAGCTTGTCCGAGATAGTAGGGTCGTCTGAAGAAGAAAGAACTCTCAGTCCATTAAGGGCCCTTAAGTTTTATCTTCAAAAAATGAAGGACATTCATGGTACTTCAAGGAATCTTTGGTGTTCTGTGAAATATCCCTCCAGACCCTTGTCTAAGAATGCCCGGGCATTTTTTCTGAGGAACCTGATTTCAGAAGCACATTCCATGGTGAGCGAAGACTCGCTCTCCGCTTACAAGGTAAAACCCCATGAGATAAGAGCGGTCGCTATGTCTTTGGCATTTAAGCACAATTTATCCCTCATATCAATTGTGTAAGCGACGTTTTGGAAGTGCAAGTCGGTGTTTGCATCGCATTATTTAAGGGATATCGAGACTACTTATGATCAGTGCAGTACCTTGGGTCCGTTTTGCGTGGCTGGCGTGGTGTTGGGTTAGGAAACGTAGAAAGCAATGTCCTTTCTTTAACCTCTTTGCCTTGCTTAGCGTGTTGAGTTTTTTGGGGAGCCTGGGAGTACTATGTACTTGGAGTACCCTCCAGTCTTTTGGTTTTTATGGTTGGGTATTGGTGTTTTTAATTTGGTTTTTGGTGGTTATGGTGACTATTTACTCTGGTTATTTTGTGTGGTACTATGCCCTGGACAGGGGCATCTTGTTGTACTTTGCCAGCCCTTGGAAATTAGTCCATCTCTGGCACCCACTGTAGTAGTAGGCCCTCAAGGCTCTACCGCCTCGCTTCTACTGGATAAGATGAGTGCCAACCAGAGGCAGTATCTACCAGTAGCAGCTCTCTTATCAGGTAAGGTTCAACAACATTGATTCAATGTTAGCAAATTTCTATTCTTAAACTCATTACTATTAATAATTTTTTGGGTTAGATATGTCCAACATTCCCACCTTCATTCATTGTGGGAATCAGCTATGTAATTACTGGGTAAGTTACTTATATAAAAATGACATTTTTATAATAAAATAAAGTTTTATATACTTACCCAGTAATTACATGATCGGAGCCCACCCTCCTCCCCTCAGTTGGACATAGGGCATAAACAAATTGAAGCTCTCTGCTATGTTGTACCTTCTCTTACACCCAAAAGTGGGCGTGGCACATCGCCATAACCAAAACAAATTAGCGTGACCCGCAATTTCAAAATTTTAAGCTGCCTGTTAAAAGAAACTAATAGCTATGTAATTACTGGGTAAGTATGTATAAAACTTTATTTTATTATAAAAATGTCGTATTTATCCCAGTGCAATATGGTCATTAGTAAGCAGAAGTATGTTTTGAGTCTCACAAGTAAGTATCCCCAATTGAAGGACACATCTTTACTCACACAAATAACTTTGGTGCATGGATTGTTTTTTGATGAGGTATTGATGTTAGATCTGATATTTGTTACCATTGTCTTTTTGTTTTTTCTTCCTTTCTGCATAAATTTGATATGCTTCTATTAGACCTCTACTGTAAATTGTATTGTGTTTCCCTTGCATTGGCCTAACCATAAAAATGTAACTGAAAATTACAGAACAAGAAAGATCTATAATTTGATACCCGATTACTTTACAGTTATGTGACAACAATTAGCATGTACATGTTAGTGAAGTGCAGCGCAAAAAATGCGAGGGACCACCCTGTGATTGGCCGACTGGCACAGTATCGACAGTTGCTAAAGGTAAGTCTCCTGATATATTTTTTATATCATGGTAAGATTTATTTTTTGAATAGTTTGATATTTGAAAAGCATTTGAAACTGCTCTAATTATAATTGAAACACTTCTTTATGTAAGTAACATAAAGTATGGATTGTGTAATTTTTGTTATGTGTACTTAAATGGTTTTAATTTTTTCCTTGCCCCAAGCCTTTAGTTTTCTGTAAATATTTAGAAGGAAATTAAACTAGAAAATCTTATACAGCATTTTTTCGTAATTTATTTTTACGATATCCTAAATTAGAATTATGTTTCACTGCTTTTCCAGGAGTTGGAACCCTGTGACAACAAATTAGCCTCACACCTTGGCCAGATTCTAAGTGAAGCCCCTGAAGAGGAAGATAAAGTTGATAATAAAAAGAAAAAGAAGGATAAGACCAGGTGAGAATGGATATATTTTTAATTGAGACTGAATTTTGTACCAATTACAATAGACAAACAGTTCTTCACTTCTTGATGTATAATAGTGGATGGTAGTCTGTAAGTTTCTTTTGTTCAAGCAGGTCCTTACCATGGTTTTCCTTATAATGCATTTGTTGCACTTGTTAGGAACTAACCCCCGGGATGTTTAGATGGTGGTGTGACACTTCATAGGTACCACCTCATGTCCTAGTGTTCTCTTCTTCTTTGTTTTCAGCTTTCCCCATTTCTATATGGGGTCACTGTTTCTTATTATTCTTCTCTACCTTTCTGTCTAATGCATCCTGACTTCTTGAACCTTTCTCCCGCATGTCATTTGCTATTTTATCCTTCCATCTGAACTTTGCCCTTCTCTTCTCTTTCCTTCATGTCCTAGTGTACTAAGGGAGCCTCTGCAGATACTTGCTGTTGTTCATTTTATTTCTTTCTCTCTTCTGTCTTGTGCACTGTCGGCCTGAGTTTTCATTTGATTATGGTTTTCATATATGCCTTTTCTCTTAAAATTTTTAGGTTTTTATACCTGTCTTTATCGAGTTATGTCTGTATCTGCTACACTGTTTAAACTAACTGCTCCTCTTCCCTTCTTATATATCCAATCTTCTGATTCTTTGATTCTATACATTATATTTAGAGGTTATGTTGAGCATAATTGAGCGTTGGACTGGAAACATATTTATGTAGAGTTTTTTCAAATTCTTATTTCAGGGCTTATAGCAGACTTTGCATTTTTTTTATTACACCAAATTGATTCCTGACCATTTTTTCAGTAAACCTAAGAGTAAACCTAAGAAGCTGCAAATCTTAAAGAAGAGCAAGTCAGCCAAGCTGGAAGAGAAGAAAAGGCTTATGGCTTTACTAAAAGAACCAGTTCAGGAAACACTGGTAAAAGCTAGGGGAGAGACAGAATCTGTATTGGATAATGCAGTGGATCCCAGCAGTGATGAAGAGCATGATGGGCAAGGTGAGCATTTCCCTCAAAATTATGAAGATCTTATGAGACTGATCATTCCATTTTATGGCCTACGTTTTGATTAGGTTTCCACTTTTTTAGAGGAAGTTATTGTTTTCTAAACCATCTGTGCTCATAAAAGCATCAGATATATTGCTAAATTTTATATGATTGTGCCTGTTTACCTCCTTTCTTAATTTTTTTTATTACAGGGTACAGTATTACTTATTTCTTAAAAGCCCTTGTAGATTCTTACGTTCAGTTTTAACATTAGTACTGAAAATTTATATTATAGCTCCACATTGTAAAATTATCATAGTTTGCTCCTGTTCTTATTCTTCTTTGGACTGACCCTGAATCACTTCAAAAATTTTGGAGATACAGCTTTGAAATGGGAGACTTAAAGAATCATTATTGGGCACAAGGGCAGTTAAGCTCTATGCCACAAAAATACGTACACACAATAGCAAATAACTTTTGGAAATTCTTAAACTCCCATGTAGCAGAATACACTAAATTGATAAAAAATTCTTTGACCTTTAGTTTACAAGTTAGCTGATTGCCTTAGCTCCCATACAGGGTTTTAATCATGTTTTATTTTTTAGTGCAAGACGGCAATGAAAGCACAGTTCTGCAAAACTTCGGTTGATTTTCCCTCCTAGTAAATATGTGTAAAATACATGAGTGGGCAATGAGAACATCACTTCAGCAAGGCCTGAATGCTTATTATTATTATTATTATTATTATTATTATTATTATTATTATTATTATTATTGGAAACCACTTGTAGTGTTGTAGCTTTAAAGACAACCACTGAATCAGCTGCATTCATTTTTTATTTTTTCTGTATTTCTTACAAAAATTGAGGGCAGTTTACCATCAGTGTTATTACTATTATATTTTATCGTGAGTGTTATTGTTAACCCTTACCCCATAGGGGGTTAGTGCCATTAGTGCACCTCACGTGGTGTACTCTAGGCATTACTAAAGGGTCTTTGCAGCGTCCCTTCAGTCCCCAGCTGCAAGCTTTTTCATTCCTTTTTCTGTACCTCCGTTCATATTCTTCGTCTTCCATCTGACTTTCCATCCTCTCTAACAATTATTTTATAGTGCAACTTCGAGGTTTGGCTCATGTTACATCTTTCAAACCTTACTGTCAATTTGCCTTTCAGCACTAAATGACCTCTTAGGTCCCAGCTCTTGGCCTTTGGCCTAATTCTATATATATTCTGTTCTAGCCCATGTTACAAGACTGAATCACATTTCTAAGCACTCAAGATGGTGGCCCAAAGGATTTGGTCCCCAGTAAGGACTGAAATTTGTAGCAAGATCAAATTAAAGAAGTTGGACACATTAGTAGGAACAGACCAAAGGGAATGGATGAAAAGTAAAAGCAGAAGGCAGTGCCTGCACGGTTACTCCCTTTCAAGGAAATGTGAACGTAAACCGTGTGCTGAATTTTAGGTGTAAAAAATGTAGGAAAGATAACTATCTGTTCAGAGGTGAGGTGGGTTTCGTGAAAAGAGATTTGGGAAGATTGAAATCAGATATCTATGTTATACTTTGTAATCCGTCTGCATGATGTTCTGTCAAAAATCGGGAAGGCTTGAACCCATACTTTGATCCCAAGCCAGGTCCACAGGTATTTAGATCCTCTTTGGCACCTTCATTCCTTCACTTGCAATTAGTATCGCTCATGTGTTTGTACAGTTTTATGATAGATATACTCTTTTCTTTTCTCTTGTTCTTAAATTTTTTATTAGAAATCTGCTGTGCCCTTCTTTCGACCTTTAGCAATGGTATGTGTTTGCCTTAACAAACTAGACTATATTATGTTGTAGTGTTTTAAAATTACAGGTACAGGTTAAAAAATAATAGGTAATAGATACGTGATAGAGCAACAGTTAATCAGGGCTGCAGTTAATGGGGACTCCTTGTTGTGCAACCAGCATGTTGTTAGAGTTGACCTAGAAAGGCCTTCATGTCATTCTTGATTAACTGTTATATTTTATTTTCAGAAAACTCTGAGCCTGACAAGCATGCATTGGATGCTGATGAGAAGCGTGCTATAGGTTACACTATAGCCAAGAATAAGGGTCTTACACCATATCGTAACAAGGACCAGCGGAACCCAAGAGTACGATACAGAAACAAGTATACAAAGAAGCTGAAGAGGAGAAAGACTCAGGTATGTTGTGGTTGGATTTGTAAAAAATGCAATACGATTTGAATTTGTTTTTTTATGTTTAAATTCCTATAAATAGTGTGATAAATAATTTGTCTTACTGTATTTTCCTTTTAGGTACAAAATGTGAGGAGGGAGGTCAGCCGATATGAAGGAGAAATAACTGGTATCAAGTCACATACAATCAGAAGTGTCAAGATAAAATCATAGTGCTTTAATTCATCACTTGTGTTACAAGGTAATAAAATTTTTATTGGTTAGAATATTTTCAATATACCTACTTAGAAGTTACCCTATTTAAGTCAGTTTAAGTGATGAAATGCACAAGTCCCAATAATGCCGTAACACTTGTGAAAATCACTTTCTTGTATTGTATGTTACAGTCCTTGGGTACCATTCAGTAGTTATCATTATATAAGTAGTGCAGTTCTTGATTAATTGCCATGGCATTGCTTCACTGCAATAAGACTGTCCTATGCATACAGATGTTTAGGCATAAAGGATTTAGGAAGACTGGTTATCGGTTTAGAGGTAAATGAGACGTTACATGGGTGAAGAGATTTGGGAGGAATGAAATCAGAATTTCAGTTCCACAGGTGAAAAAGAAAAAGTTCAAAGTAGAAGAGAGACAAGGTAAGATATGTGAGAGTACTTAAAAGATAAGACAAGGAAATATATGTATAAAAGAAAAAATGCAAAGGCAGGAAGAGGACAGTAGTTTGAAAGGTGACTAAAAGAATAAATTTAGTAATACAAACTTGAAAATGCAGACGTGAGAGAGTGACCAATAATGATTATACAAGACCCTTTGGAAAGATGAAAAGTGGGAAAGGTCTCAGGTCATCAGGATAACCAATGATTTGCTAAAAGCAACGGGAGAATCAGCCTTTGGTCTACAGATCAAAACAAGGAAAGGTATTAAATTAAAGGAGTATGCAATGACAGTACTAAAGATGTTGGAGGAAAGCTCAGAGTTGTTTAGACTGACAAAAACAGTTTGTTTCATGCATGGGAAGTCAGTAACAAAGACTGTCTTTATAATGAAGCATCTGAGAAAGAAATACCGCATAAAAAGTCAAGAAATTATATAGAAAACTGTATTTATGAATTTAGATATAGCATGTGACAAAGTACCAAACAAATAATTGGATAGGCATTACAGAATCAGACTACCAGAAAAACATTAGGCTAGTAATGTGACTATTATCATAAAACATGATCTAGAGTGAAGACAGTGGCAGGTTGACCACAAGCATGTAAGGTAAATGGTGGTCTCCATCAAGGATCTGTGGTGGGTTTTTAGTTTTGCTTATTTTTTTAGTAGGGAAAGCTATGAAGGAATGCAGAAAAGAAGAGCCAAGGAAATGCTATTGGCAGATGATCTAGTGTTGACTGCTGTGTAAGAGGAAGAGGTCATAGAAATGTCCAAAAGATATGAAAGTAAGAAAATAAAATCAAACAACTAATTGTATGGTGACTGGCAAATCTAGTAGGGAACGTGGCCTTGTGGCTGATCTGGAGAGATGTATTGGTCAATGTAAAAGAAGTAAGAGTTATATTTTTAATGTCCAAAATGGATAAAAAAAATGAATGGTGAAGAGATAGAGGAGGCCATGTTGTGGAAGGACAATCCTGGTAGGAGAACATTTCTGGTACTGTTGTTACACACTGAAACATGAATCTGTTATCAAAAGGATGGTAAGAAAGACTTTCAACAGTCTGGATGAAAGTGGAAGAGGTTGCTAGACTATTGATGAAGAGGAGTATACCAATGATAAACAGAGCAAAGAGATATGATGCATGTATAAGGTTTGTATTAATGCATTTAGTAGAGAGAAAACCATTTACAGTACTGTACAAAGAAAATTAATGAAATTTTGAAAAAATATCTGCAAAAGGCTGGGACTCATGGCTGAAGTACTCTCGTTTCAAATGAAAGTTGCCAAGAACTGAGTTGTCCAGAGGCTGGAAAGGGAGAGGAGCAGTTACTCAGAAAAGTAGTAGACAAGTAGGGAAGAGCAGAAAAACATGGAGAAAGAGCACAAGCCAGATAGGAATTTAAGCAGAAAGTGTATAAGGCATGAAAGATTTGAGGGAACTCATTTCATTTTAAGCCCTTTGAAGAGACACACTGATGTCAATATTACACAGTACATGCTTCATGCTATAGATAGTGTTTTGACAGATGAGCCAATGACTGTTTAATGTTATGTTATTTTGTGATTTTCTCTACTATAAGGAAAAAATTACAGGTCAAAAGGGAATGGTACCTTTTGACAACAGAGTTGATATTAAAAATACTTATGACAGAGTACCAAGAAAAGCAATTAGATGGGTGTGAAGAATCAGAGGGCACCAGAAAGACTTTTTGAGCGTGTAATGTTATTATACTATAATACAAAATGTAGGATGAAGACAATAGCAGATGTATCAGAAAAAATTTGAGATAGATGTTAAGGTCAGATCTGACCTCTTTGCTGTGTACCAATTTGATGGACAGAAAATGACATTGTTGAAAGCAGAACAAAGACAGAGATTATGGAAATATTTAAAAGGTGGAAGAATTGATTGAAGAGAAATTGAAAATTACTGTAAGCAAACAAAAAATCTTATGGTGATCCGAATGGCAGCAAAGGGAAGAGAAGTCAGGAAAGTGAGCATGTGGAAGTTGTGGGAAAAATGTGAGGGTGAACTGGTACTAGGTCAAGGGTAGCCAAAGTTGAAATTCAATAAAGGAATTGTGGAATCATTGCTCCTTTATTAAGGTCAAGTGGGGTTTTTGATTGTAAATGAAAACAAAATATTGAAGATATGATGACATATTTGAATAGTATACATACAATATGTGGCATAAGAATGATTGAAAGGATGAGAAAAGTGGAGATATAAAGAAATGGCAAAAAGGCTAGGGAGTTAAGACAGATCATTGCTCTGGGGTCGTTTGATCATGTGGAAAGGATGGAGGAAAATAGACTGGTGAAAGTATTTTTTGAAAGTGCTGGAAGGAGAGAGGAGAGAAAGAACTCGTAAGTTCTGAATGAATGGGTCTTAGAACATACTGATACAAAAGTGATTTAATATTCAGGAAGTATGACAGTGCACAAGAGATAAAGGTGAGAGGTGAAATGTGTGTGAGAGTGTGTGCATACAGAAGTTTAATGTACTTAAGATTTTTTGTGATGTGGCTAGTGTAGTGAAAGTGGTCTGCTCATTTTCATCCTTAATTGAGCAGTTAAAATATGAATGTAGCAATGATTATTGTCATGAATTTTCTTTAATTATTAATTTGCTGGTAGATCTGGCACATTGTTTACAAACTTACACATATAGATATAATGTATTCTGTTGCTTTCAAGGTATTTTTTTTAACTCCACTGTTTCAGAAATGTGTTTTAATGTTTCTGGATGGCCTCATCAGCCTGATGCAAATAGCACTCATTGGAATTGAGATGGGAGAATTTGTTTTAGGTAAGTGGAGGTTCATATTTGGTAGTGCATTGAATTTTTGTATGTAAAAGAAGGGATATAATTTATGTAATAGAAGTTTTATATATTTATGTGTATATAAATACATGGCGAATCATAGACGAAGCAGTAAAAATGCTAGTGTAGGTAAAAAGATGGACTGGAGCATTTTTAGATGGTTCAATCACAGTGAAAAGAATGCAGATTCTAGGAAGGATGAGAGGAAGACCTCGAAAGTGCCAGATTCATGGACAAAAGTGGTACTAGAAAGAAAGTACCTAATATACCGTACATAAAACATGGAAGTGCATGCAAGGTAGAAATGGATGCTTAGTGGGTTAAGGGGTTCAGCGCTCGGGGAACTGGCCTTCCCTGTTTGTGTATGAAATGGCTAACATTGTGGTGTATGTAAGAGTGTTGTAAAGACTTATAGCATATGGCAGAAAAATTGATTTGGAATGACCAGTATAGTTTAGACAAGGAAGAAAAGTGTTGATCAATTGTTGATGACATAGTTGTGTAAGAAGTGTATTTTATAATTTTGGAGCCAAGGAAATCATTGATTTAATGTAAAAGTTGGTTTCAGGTGTAATTTGCTCCTCTTATGAAGTTGTTTTATGAATGGTCCAACAAAAAATGTCAAGGTAGCCACAAATATAGATGAAAGTTTGCGAGGTAAAATAATGTGGACTTGAATGATGCAGTAATAAATGGTAATATGGAGCTGTAATGAAGCAATACTATGGAGGCTGACAAAAAAAGTTTAACAGTGCTTTAAAAAGATGAAAGTGAATATTTGTAAAAGTAAGAGTATAAAAGTAAGTGGGACAGTGAATGTTGGTACAAATGGAGCATGAATGGTTATTAATGATAGTAGGAAAAAATGTGTCAGTGTAAATGAAGAAAGGGAGGAAACAGCAGCTGTGCAAAAAGTTTCGTAGAGAACAAGAATATTTGAGGATACTAGCGGATCCAGGGATGGGGGCCACCTGGGCACGTGGCCCCCATGAAAAATAATAACAAAATATTAATATTGAAGATTTAGATGATACCATAAATGAGAAATATAGAAATGGAAAAAAATTTAAAATCTATTATATTATAGAAATAATATATATATATATATATATATATATATATATATATATATATATACATATATATATATATATATATATATATATATATATACAAATGTTATGTATAATATGAAAATTGGTGCTCCCCCCATGAAATTTTTCTGGATCTGCTAGTGTTTGAGAATAAAAAAAGTGAAATGTAGGAGAGGACTGATAAACTAACAACTTCCATGGAGGTGAAAAATAGTTTCAGAACCTAACGGTGGAAACAGTCGAAGTCGAAGAGAAACGTAGATCTCTGCCATTTTGCTATAAAGGATAAACATAGCTGAAGTGAGTTAGTTTTCCTGTACTTTGGTCATCTGAAGGGAGTAACAGATGATAGGCTGGGTGAAGGGATGTCTCATTCAGAAGCCATGGGAGAAATAGGAGAGGGAGACCTAGATAGTTTTGGGTCAGTGCAATGGCAGAGATGTTTGAATGGAAAGGTTTCAATGTAAAAAGAAGCACTTTAGTGTGTTGAGCAGCTGGTGCTGTGCAACTTTACTTTAGAAAGTTCTGGGATTAATTCGAGTGGTTTTTGCTTTTGTCTGGAAACATCCTTTGTAGGGTAAATTCTTACTGATTATATATATTTATACACATTATATATATATATATATATATATATATATATATATATATATATATATATATATATATATATATATATATATATATATATATATATATATATAATGGATAGCCTACATTGTTATATACACGTGGACACTAAGGGTATTTAAAATAAAAGTGCAGGTATATATATTTTCTAAATAATTTTATTGAGATAGTCGTTTATCACAATTCATAATTTAAATAAATAGACTCTTTAGAGAGGCTTTAAAAGCTTATGAAAGTAGAATATCACAAAAAAATTCCAATAAGTCTGAAGCTTAAATAGTGATTGGGGAAAAAAAAAGAATAATCATCAAAGAAAGATGGAAGGAAATTGGGAGGAGATTGGTAAAGATGGGAAGAGACAATAAGTGGAGACTAAGAGCCGTCATCTCGCAACCGAAGTGGCCAAAGCGTCAGGTGACACTTGTAGGCTTAGACTCGGCGTTCGCAGATGATGGGCTTGGTGTGGTGGCAAGCAACGTCGTGCCATTTGATTCCGTCGCGGTAGAAGTCGTTGAGCACGGCCAGGCAGGCTTCGTTACCCTCACGGTTGTCGGGCTGTGGCACGCGGTTACTGCAAGAGATGGGGTGAAATTCGTTAAGGTGTCGTTTTGGTGATCGAGGGGACGTATTATGGGATATTACAATTGTTGACAGATTGCATACGCGACTGTTTATGAGCATGGTTGTTATCAAGAGAAACAACACTCATTTTGGTTTGGGCTTTTTCTAATTTGTGTTCCGTAGAAAGTTTTTTTCATGACTTTCGTGAACTCCTGTTTCCTTAAAGCGTATGCTCAAACGTACGAAACTATAAGCTACAGCAATTTTGACGTATTTTAATCTTTCTGCATTGTAATTACCAGTAAACTTACCCTCCAGTGTGGGACCAGTTGATTCCATTGAATGGTCCTCCGTTAATCCAACCCCATCCAGCTCCCTGCTGGACACCTCCTGTCCAGATGTATTCTTGGCGGTCTGCGGTTTAGAACAGAGACATTTTATGAAAGGCTGGACCTGAAGTTTGTAAATATCAGTCAATGCGGAAGAAAGAGGAAATTACTAACTTCACGTCTAGACCCACAGAAGGAACGTACGACGCAAGACATTAATGGTGACGATTAGCGAATCAAAATGAGAATAGGAATATAGGAAATGAGCGTAAATAGTAAATCCACGGGAAAAAGGCTAAACAAGGCAGGAAGTCTTTAATGCTAAGAAGTGACTGCAAAAGTTTTTGATATAAGAAAACTCATTCGAAGGGAAGATTGTTCCCTTTCCAAACTAAGATGTTTGACATCCGCCTTCCGATTCTACTTACGGGATGAGATGACTCCGTTGATGAAGTTGCTCTCGCCGCCGGATTCAATCCCCACAGGGCCCCATCCACCTCCGAGGCCGTTGCAGTAACCGATGGCTTGTCCGTGGGGGTACTTTCTGCCTCCGTCGTGAAGCCATGAGTAGTGGTATTCGCTTTGGCCGTTTCTGCCGTCAGCCTGAGGGAGAAGGAAATGTTGCCATTGAGAGAGAGAGAGAGAGAGAGAGAGAGAGAACTCCAAGGAGGGATAAGCGTTTAAAGAAGTACGCTAGCGAGATTCAAAGGGGACAGCGTACTTGAAGAAAAGGTTTCGGAAAAGCTTTTATAGAAGTTTTGAGGGATAATTACTTTTGAGGAAGAAAATATGAGATAAAATACTTTTGCTTTTGAGGGAAGGTGCTCAGTTGCAATAAAAAACTTTTAAGGGCGAAAATGAATACTCAGAAATACACTTATTTGCTACAGATTTTCCCTGAACAAAGGAATTATGTATCGAAGAAAATACAGTGTTCCTATGTTACTACTGATGAGAGCAAATTTACTGAAAGTCATTCTGACTTGGATTAAATTGTGACAGATCATTTTTAGAATAGAAGTTGTGCTGACTGTCGATTTTTTAAATTATATGATTCAGCTAATCACGTGGTTACTGTAGAATACGTATTAGGGGCCCCTACCATAATCACCGAGAAGGATTTCGATTGGTAGATTTAATATTGCAAAATAGGCGTTACAAGGACTATGGTCAGTGTTCGGGACACCGGAAGGAAAATATCAATCAGAGTAACATTTACGAAAAGAGATTTATACTTACACCGCCGCCGTTACGACCTGAACCGCCTCCGAATCCTTGGGATGGGCGGGGCCTGAATCCTTGTGGTCTACCCCTGAAAGGGAACTGGGCGGCGGCGAGCGCCACCAATGTCAGGAAGAGGAAGTATTTCATCTGGGGAAGGAAGAAAAGTGGAATTGAGTTATCTTTCCAAGTTTGCATCTCTCTCTCTCTCTGATTCGTTGTTGCTAGCCGAGTATTTTTCCAGGTTTGGTGAAGGCGCGGGTGGAAAGTGAGAGTCGGATACACGAACAGAAGGTCGTAAAGCGTTTCATTTAGATCATCTTGACTGGCGACAAATTCGTCACCTCTCATGAACGCGGCCGAGTAAATCCTCGGATTCATACTTTCATTTGTATGTTTCGATGTGTTTTCTTTTTTGTGAGGTTTTAATTCTGCACATTATTCTCGTGGTACCGATTACGGTCGTTTTCTATAATTTAAAATTGGACTCAAATCCCCAACAAGTTTAAGTGACTTCATAAATCAGGGGAAGATGTGTGTAAATAACATTTAGCTATCTCCTTTAGGAACCGACGCGGCTTGTTTTTCACTTGTCGATCTGCCTGGCGACTTCTTGTGCAATGATGACGCCCCACTGACGTTGTCGAAAGGAAAGAGCCTTGCGGTTTTTTAAAAGTCAACAACTTGAATCATTTTATTGTTTATTTGATTGCTGGCACGCAGCCTCGTTGTAGCTGCGTTCGCTGTGTCATTGTTTACGAGTTAGCGGACGCTTTGATTTTAAAAACGACTTAGTGTAATGCGAAAAGGAAGAGAGAGGGAGAGAGCGATTTATTTTTAAAGCCCGTTTAAAGCACGGACAAGTGTTGGCTAGAGGCATGCAAATATGTTGCACGCGAAATTGCTTTAAGTCGTATCTTTGTACTTTGTGGATTTAAAAAGTTCCTTTGAAATTTTGCTTGTTATTTGATTTCATTTCAATTTACGTAGACTATATATATGTGTGTGTGTGTGTGTGTGTGTGTGTGTGTGTGTGTGTGTGTGTGTGTGTGTGTGTGAACTTCCAGTAATAAGTTTTCTTGTACATCTAGCTTCAAGATTGCAGTGGCTAGTTTAACAAAATATGCCGTATAAATGTAAATCATATTCTCATCAACCGATGTGACCCTGCTGAGATGATGTGTACATATACAATATTAAAATTATCTGTGTTATTACTGCTTATACTTTAGCTTCTCGTTCTAAAAATTTACACATTGTAGACGTTGCAGTTATCATATTTAACTGATGATATTTGTATCGGATTTATTATTGAATTTTTTTCGTTTATTTTCTGACAGCTGAGCACGTAAACTTATTGTAAGGATGTATTATATATAAATAAAAATTCTGTGCAGTCTGGTATTTGACAAATAGAAGATAGGATGCTTATAGAAAACGTACATTGGGAAATAAAGTAATGGAAATAACTGTAAGGAGAGATTGAAGAAATTTCGTAGAAATAGCATAGGACTCATAAAAGCGATGAATTGGTAAAATAACAATATGATTTGAGCGATTCATAAATTCTGCATCCTGCAGAATTGAGAGCCGCTTTGATTATTGTGACTTAGTTTTTAGTTTTTTTTTAGAAAAGATTCGGAAAGTCTGATATAAAATTCTTTTTAATTCAGTGAAAAATATTGTCCACTACTAATGTTCCTTACGATAAGAAAGTTTTGATTTTACTGAGAGTATCAA
>NC_089782.1:26365621-26375621 GCF_040412425.1 Macrobrachium rosenbergii
ATCCCACTAAAAAAAAAAAAAAAAAGAAAAACAGAGCAAGGACGTCTGCCCCGTCTTTCCTCTTTCCATGAGGTACACTTTCTCTTTACCCTCCCTTCCGGGTGATGGCTACCTCAGGTGACTGTCTGTCATTCTTGAATGGGCTGAATTATTATGCAGGCTTACTTGATATGTTTGATTGGCACCCATATGTACATGTATTACACATTCATCATTCTTCTGTGAAAGGGTGGATCCAGGGTTTGGCTATTTTAGGAAGAGGTTGCTAGACTCATACCCTTTTTTCACTTTGGCTGCGACCCACTGCAGTTTTCTAGACATCAGGTACTTAGGTGAGCTGAGGCACAATGGATTTTTTTCAGAAGACGGGTTCGACTTATTTTCTTAGCGTGGGATTGATCTCTGGTTTCTCGCTGTGTGTGCATGTGTGTGTGTGTGTGTGTGTGAGTGTTTGTGCGTGTGTGCGTGTGCAAGTCAGGATAATCAGAACGTAATTACTAAATGATACACTAAACCTCAAACACGTGTGATGACGCATTTTATTAATTTCAAGGAGACCACACCTGTCAGGTTTAAAGCCATACTAATTGTTAAATTGGAGTTGTCATGAGATTACCATTAAAAGGACGAATATATATAAATACAAATGTGTTCGCAAGTTGAATTTAGATTAGTCCAGTTCAGTTTAATTTGCAGTTAATTTTGCTATAATTTTCCGTCTGGGCGTCTCTTTGCTCTCAAGATCATTCTGGACTTTACTTCTGCCCACAACACGAGAAGGAGCGGCGTTTGTTCCGAAGAGTACTAGGTTAAGCCTTCGTAATACAAAATGTCTTTATTTTATTTGTTTTTTTAATTATTGCTTTTGTTTCTTTGTTTCGCGGCTCTGATCTTTTTCTTCCTTTTGTGCTGTAGTAATGATTATTATTCGTTTTTCTGTATATCATGTCATAAAAACAGGAACTTATTATCTGAATTATTTTAGTACTTTGCTTTGCACATTTATTTATTTGCACGTATTATTTGTTATCGTATATTTCTATAGAAAAATGATGACCATCGCGATTTTGTTTCTGGTCTAAGAACTGAAGATTCTTTAGTAAGTGGAAAAGTCAGAGTGGAAATTTATTTGCTATCTCTCTCTCTCTCTCTCTCTCTCTCTCTCTCTCTCTCTCTCTCTCTCTCTGTACATATATGTAATGTGTGTGTGTATGTATCTGTGTGTGAACGTATAAATATATTTGTACGGTTACACACGAGCACACAGATTATGTGCAGAAGAAACACTGGGCACTGGAAAAACGCGAGAGAGAGAGAGAGAGAGAGAGAGATGTTATCATGAAAAAAGATTCAGTAAAAGAATGAATAGATTAGAAATCCGCAATCGTTTGAAGAATGACACCGTATTGATCATGTTCATGCAGAAGCTTGTTCCCGTTCGCTTTGGGGAAATGAAAAACAGCCCCTCTCTCTCTCTCTCTCTCTCTCTCTCTCTCTCTCTCTCTCTCTCTCTCTCTCTCTCTCACGTTTTCCCAGTTGTATGATCTATTTCTCGCTGGTGGCTATTTACATGTCTATTGTTTGTTCTACTGACATGTCTCTATACATAATCTGTGTGCGCGTGTGTAATCGTACATATATATTTATACGTACACACGTAGATACATACACACACACATTACATATGTGTACAGAGGGAGAGAGAGATAGCATATATATATATATATATATATATATATATATATATATATATATATATATATATATATGAGGAGTGAGAAATATACATACATACATATATATAATATGTATATATACAGTATATATACGTATATATGTATATTTCTGCTCCTCATTTCAGCCTTCTGGCGAGGCCTGCCAACGTGCGTTCTTGTAACAAGGTCAACTACTCTCCATTTACTTGTCATAGGACTATTTTTTCTTCCTTTTTTTCCCGTATGTGTGAGGAGAAACAAAGCCCTGTTGCCCAGAGTGCCTCATAAAGTTATATATATATATATATATATATATATATATATATATATATATATATATATATATATATATTCTTGTGTGTACATATATATTGTGTGTATGTATATGCGCACATGACAAGACTGTAAGGAATCTAAATAACGAATATGGGACAACAAAGATTTATGCATATTAGAATTGGGACAATATAAATTGACTATTTAGTTTTCATTAGCTTCAAAATGTGTTTCCAAATCATTATGCTTGGATGATAGCTATTTAAAAGTGCCTTTTCATTAGTTCACTGACTGGCCATCTTCGGAAAACCCGAAGAGAGAGAGAGAGAGAGAGAGAGAGAGAGAGAGAGAGAGAGAGAGAGAGAGAGAGAGAGAGAGAGAGAGAAAATTTAGTACTGACGGATCTGCTACCATGTAACATCAGTCATTTTTTGAGTAGCAGTCTATATAATCCCTCTGCCCATCCTTCAATGAGATAGATTTACATAGATAAATAAGTAAATATAAACAAATAAATAAACGGACTTTCTACGACATTCCCACTTCTCTGATATAGCATCCAGGAAAAGTCTTTGACGGCCGGATTCACTCGTCCTCAAAAACCCTTGGATTTCACCTTCTGTCGATCACTGCAGGGCTAAGCGCGCTCTGGGTGAGGGTGGGTTACTAAACCTTTTAGCAATCGCTAGTTCCTGTTTGGCTAGAACGCTCTTACTGCCGTGTCTTCTATGTACCTGGCTTAATCATTTTTATACGCTTTTATTTAGCTTGCTTTTTTGTCGGTGGACTTGAAATTTTGCATGGTTACTCAGTCCTGGTGATAATATAAACTAACATGATCAGTAGGTCAGCAGTGACCTCTAGTGACCTTACAGTGACCTCTCCTAGTATCTCAGGATTTGTATGAAGTTAATAACTCTTCGGATTTTTCATACCTTCTTTGACTCGGTAGAATAAAAGCTTGTTTTAAAAAAAATTTTATATATTTTTTTTGCATCATCTCTCTCAAGATGTCTTTTAATATTTTTATCATAGGTAGACTGTTGTTTCTGTTTTTCTGAACTGGAAATGTGTATATTTTACTAAATTAAGTGTGGGTCTTTTTTTACTTAGTTTTGTTTTTGGTTGGTATATTTTGAATGCGTTTAGACATTTCATTTACTCTTTACTCCATTCAAATATATATATACATACCCCTTGTTAGAGGATCAATTTCCCATGCGTGAATTTTGCAGATGTCTGTATATATCTCGATTATATTTACCAATTAAAAACAGCCTTATTTTCAAGAAAGAAAATGCATGAATTTTGAAATTTCTTCACAAGCGGACTCCATTTTCATGATGATGATGATGATGATGATGATGATGATGATGATGATGATTATTATTATTGGAAAGAGAAACCCACAAGATTCCTGTGTATAATTTGTTTACTTGTAAATATTTACAAATTACTTTTAATCTCGAGGACTTTCAGGTCCTAACTGTGACCCTTTGAAAGTACTCGAGATTAAAAGTAATTTGTAAATATTTACAAGTAAACAAATTATACACAGGAATCTTGTGGGTTTCTCTTTCCATCTTCAGAAGAAAACTGAAAGAAGTTTTTGTTTGGTTCATTATTATTATTATTATTATTATTATTATTATTATTATTATTATTATTATTATTATTATTATTACATCATAAGACTCAAATATGGGGGCTTCCAGTGATAAACATGGGTGATAACGATGGTAATTTTCAAATAAATTGTGCAAATTGGTTTCACAAAAAACCCGGGGTCATTATCGCTCTACTGCAAACGATAACTATGCCCCTGTGGTCATCGTACTAACGCCATACCCCAGTCTTCTTTTCCCTCTCTGCCCATTCACCGCCATAGGGGGATAGTGCCGTCAGTGCACCTCATGCGGTGTATATATATATATATATATATACATATACATTATATTAGATATAGTGATATATATTGTATATATATATATGTATGCATATATATATTGTGTACATAATAACGTGTGTGTAATGCTTTCCTCGTGGTGTAGCTGCTAGGTATATTTCTTTCAAGACTTCTCGTTTTCAGACTTTCAAGTAACGAGGAAAAGGAACAATTTTGTAACTGTCTAAATTTTTCAGATACCAGCGGCCTGGTTTGGAAAAAGAACAGTTACAGTGGTGACAATAGCCCCCGTTTTTTTTTTTTTTTTATTTACAAAGGTTTCAGCTCTTTTAAGTATGCCAATGTACACTCACGCATATATATATATATATATATATATATATATATATATATATATTATATTGAAAGTGAGTCATGTACGTGTATGTATACTTTGTGCAAGTGGAACCAAAATTATTTGGGAATTACTCCACAGGGTTCACTTTACAGCACGTATATATATATATATATATATATATATGGATACACGTGTGTGTAATGTTTTCCTCGTGAATTGTAGGGATTTCTTTCAAGATTCTCGTTTCGCGACTTTACAGAGACGCAATATTTTTATTTCCGCCTTTAAATATTATTTGTGAGTCCTTTGGCGTGGACAATTTACCAGATGAGCATGGAGAGAGAGAGAACATATCGATATTAAGTTATTTGTGGTCGACAATAGATGAGAGAGAGAGAAGAGACGGCGCGGGGTGGGGGCGGGGTGCGGTTATAAGTGTAACAGAATTATCAAATATTCGTGTACCCTAGAAAGATATTTTTTCTCATATTTCTCAGACAAAAAAGATATATACTTTCAAAGCAATTTTCGATACAGTATTATCAAACTCGGTAGAAGTAATAGCAAATATCCTTTCTTTGAATCGTCTAAGAAGGATGAAGAATCCTGTTTGAGAAGGAGGACATAATTGAAATGAACACTTTCTTCAAAACGAGTTTCGACCATCCAAAAGTCCTCACAGGATGCTGACTCTCTTCTCGATACCTTCGCAGGTAATGTTCCTGTGTAAGAACTGTCTTTGAAGGTGAATTGTGAATCACTGGGATAATTGTCACTTCCACACTGGTAATCATAGGCGTGGCCAGTCCCTCCGGCTCACGAAAATAAGAGAGTGACAATTATAAAATCATTCGGTGTGACATTGAGACGAGAATGCATTTAGACTATTTCTTACGACAATCAGAAAACAACAATAACGATAATAAATAATACGGCTGCTTATAATGGTGACGTCCCTGTACGAACTGGTAAAAACTAAATATCTATATTAGAAAAAGAAATATGACAGATCATACCGTTTTGATTTTGTTTGTAAAGGAGTCATTTTTTTATATAGAAAATAAAATCGTAGCGACTGAGAACCATATTCTTACTATATGGCGCTGTAAAATCTGTTATTATGCCTTTCTTGACCCAAGCAGTGAGTTACGTATTTGGTAGTGAGTAGACTGGTTGGTCGCAGCCAGGATGGAGAACGGTGTGATGCTAGAAACCTCATCCCCAAAGCGTGCTGTGAACTCTCTAGGTGGAAAACCTGTAAAATAGAAGTATATGTATATGTATAATGTATATATATATATATATATATATATATATATATATATATATATATATGTATGCATATATATGAATTGTAATGTGATTTATTACAATCATTAAACTACAAATGTCGATTAATATCCAATTCACGCTACTTGGGAATATCACCGACATTCAAAACATTTTATGTATATATATATATATATATATATATATATATATATATATATATATATATATATATATATATATATATATATACAGTATATATAATATATATATATAGATATATATATATATATATATATATATATATATATATAGTATAACTGTGTCTGTTAGTGGGGATATAAAAATTTTGAATATGAGTATAATTAGTCAGTAACAAACCAATGAAGGTAAATGCAAATTCTTGTTTGTGATTAACTGCATTTTTATTGCTAAAACATGACGTAAAACTTTAAATTGCTTTAAATCTTTTAAAATGTTTAAAAGATCTCTTGGATTTGTGAAGCCACTGAGAGAAATGCTTTGTTTTCCATTCTGAAGGAAGCAAGAGTATCATATAACTGTTATGATTATTATTATATTACTTTCGTGTGGTAGATGCTGTAAGAAATCTTAAAAATAATTTGACAGTACAAACATGCTTAGGCGTTTTAAAGATAATAATTGCTCTTGCCTCATTTTTTTTACTGTTGCCATGAGCAGCATGTTAATTACAGCAAGTTTCCGTAATATTTTACGCAGCAGTTAAAGTTATATCCTTCGTGGTTATGTTATTATAGAGCCACATTAGGAAGTATCCAAGACAGTGGTATCATAAACAGAATAAATGGGAAAGAAAAACAAAATTCTGATGAAATTTACCACTCGTCTGCAAGTATTGTTTTGGTGGAGTCTTTCATTACGACTAAAAAATTGGGCTTTTATAAAAAAGATGAAAACCAACTACGATCAGATATCTGTGGCCTTCGTAAGAATCACCACTTAGGTATTCTTTGCCACTTGAGGGATTTGAAAAAAGTATATTATTAATTTTTCCCCTTTTCCCTCCGCTGTATTATGTAACTGTAGTCATCATTCAGAAGAAACGGCACCACGACCGATGGTATCAACGTTCACGCTAATGATGATATGGTGTGATGGCGTGGCTGAGTCAGCATCAGCCCATCCATTTTGAAATCGTGACCATATCAAGGCCTTTTTGTCACACACGCATGCATTGAGAGAGAGAGAGAGAGAGAGAGAGGGAGAGAGAGAGAGATAGGGGGCGGGGGTGGGGAATTGTTTATTGAGCGTGACTAAAACACTTACCAGAAATGAATGAGGTCAAGAAAGTTTTGAAAACTAACGTGACTGTCAGAATTTATATTAGACGTATATTTTGATTGGCTGCAGGTTTGCTTTGAACCGTTTCACACATATATCGTTGTGAGATATTGTCTATATATATATATATATATATATATATATATATATATATATATATATATATATATATATATGTATATATATATATATTATGATAATATAAAAAAAACACTGTATATATCGTGCTTCTCAGTTATCTACAGAAGGATCCACATTTTAACTCTTGTTTAGACAGACGAAATGTATTTGTAAAAATATTCATTTGTATTTTACAAAAAACACTTCGTATCTCTAAACAAGAGTATTACCGTGGGTCCTTATATGAATGACCTCATAGGTCACAGCGCTTGCCCTTTGGCCTAACTTCTATCTATCTGTATATCTATCTATCTATCTGTGTGTGTGTGTGCGTATGCTTGTGTATGTGAGAGAGAGAGAGAGAGAGAGAGAGAGAGAGAGAGAGAGAGAGAGAGAGAGAGAGAGAGAGCTTGTCTGGCCTTTTACTTCGAACTGTGAATTTGGAGGTATTATATTTATTTTTTGCGTGCCAACATTACCAGCATACTATATGAAAAACTCTGTTTGTTTATTAATTACTTTTGTTTATTTGCTGTTTATTTACAACGTCCCACGCCAAAGACATCACGTGACTACACATCTAGGCCAGCAAGATTGTATCGTTTCGTGACCTTGGTTGAACAAATAGACGAGAAGATTTATAGCTTCTGATACTTCATTTATCGCGTGATAATTCTTATAGGTTCTCACAGCGCCGTTTTCACATTATTTTTATACAACGATAACCACAATTTTTTTTTTCTGATTTTTATTCGTTTCGAAGCGAATGTTTTTCTTAACTATTTGTTATGATTTTTTTCTTATACATGGCAGGTTTTAGTGTTCTATTTTTTACAGTACTTAGTTCTTTAATTTCTGAACGATGAGTCAGATCTTGAAATTACAGCAATTCTTGAATCAAGAACGTTGTTTTTGGTCGTTCTTGAATATAATGATTTTAGTTTTCAGTAAGTGTCCTCTGTTCTTTTGCGCTTGTTTCACTTAATCGACATTATTTTTCCGATTATCTCAGCAGCGAATTTATAAAATTATTCTTGAATTTCGAAGATAATTTGTGTCGTTCTTTCTGATTTATGATTTTGCTTCTGTCTTTTTTTTTTTTTTTAGCGACTGTACACCTTGTCTTGACGAAACACTGGGGAGGAAGACGTTGTCCACTCCTTGACTATTTATCAAAGGAGAGATTACGTTATCATTAACTTATTTATGGTGTCGTCCCAGAGGCGTCTTGGCGAGGACTCCTCATTTTGATGGTTTACATTTAGACGGAGTAAAATTCTCGTCTGTTTTTTTTTTTTCCAAAGAAGAGAGAGAGAGAGAGAGAGAGGGAGAGAGAGAGAGAGAGAGAGAGAGAGAGAGAGAGAGAGAGAGAGATGCCGTACTCTGAGTATTTTTCGATTGTTTTAAAACCCAAGTTACGAAGTAACTAAGCTAAGATTAAAAAGAAAGTGATAGAAACAGTAGTCGGTGACTACAAGACAACGAGGTTATGATGTAATGACCACACACAAACTGTTATTTATTTCTTATTATAATGTCAGTAATTTGATAATCAGGCCGATATATTCAAGCGAAATGTACGTAATGATTTGTATGGATGTCTTAACAAGAGAAAGTATCTTAAAATAATTCGGATTCCGACCCAATAAGATGATCTGTCATCAATAGGACGTCTTCGAAGAGAAGAGTCGACGTTGTTGACAGGTTGCGTTCATTACGCATGGAAGCTCACTATCACCCGAGATCGTCACCTCAATTATCCGAGTCCCCTTTTAGAACACTTGATTGTCGTTTCTTTTAAATTTATGGTGGTTGTTGTTTCTCTCTCTCTCTCTCTCTCTCTCTCTCTCTCTTCTCTTTCTCTCTCTCTCTCTCTCTCTCTCTTCCGCCTTGTAGAGCAAGACCACTTCCCGCCAAAATAACATATGCCAGACGGGAGCAGCGAAAGTGGAATTCATTCGACCGTCACAGAATACCTATAAACGCATTAGTTGCGGAGACTTCCCTTTTTTTTCTTTTTTTTTTGCGGCCTTCACCCATCCTAGCTATGTTTGTGCGAAGGCTGCAGCCTTTTATTTGTTGTGCATCACAACGAACGACGTTCGTTAAAATTCGTTCCACAAGACGCTTTCTAGTTGATTGTTGCTACAGGAGGATTTTATTATTTTGTTGTGTTCTTCCGCATCTCGTCCCTACTTCATTTACGACTTTGGTGTGGTTTGCGTCGGATTAGCGCACTGCTAGTTCATGCTGGCTTCTCTGTTGTTTTTAATGTCTAACAACTGTTGGCTTTTAATGGATCTTAAGCCTTTCTCGTTAAACACCGCAGAAAATTTCCTGGGTCTATTTGTTGCTGACAGTCTGTTGCTGTGACACACTTGCCGGCCTTGAACACAAAGATAGTACAGTATGTATTTGATGCAATTCACGTTGGTTTCATTCGCTGCTTACCAGTGGAAACTCGGTGGTTGCTAACCTTAACAAATGCCCTAAAAGGACCACTACAGGCATTCACTGTACCATTTGACTGAGCTCAAAAAAATCGAGATAGAGAAACTAAGACCAATTATTATGCGACCACTTCTTGATTCGTTGTGCATAAAGGACAGAGAACGGAAAGGTTCTGGAACTTGGTCGATACATTGTCACCTTGGATTCCAGTACGTTTTTTTATTTACAGGACTCAGAAAACTTATCATGTAACTCTGCTAAGATATGGTTCAGTGTTTTGGAGGTGACTGTAAATGTTACAAGACGATATCCTTGTAACCAATGGTAGATGCTGAATATGAACTTACGCCAGTCACGATGAGCTTCAGTGATATCGGTTGTGGATGTTTGCTGTCAGATCCGAAAACAAATTTCTATTTTGTATACCCAGCTAAAACAAGTAAGAAACGAGCCGAAGTTCCTTCGGCACAATCGAGTATTCTGTAGAGCGTATAATGCTGTATGAAACTTTCAGCCACGGTCCGGTGGTGGCCTGTGTTGTTGGTACCTATAGTGGTACCAGAAGTATGATTAAGGCTAAATTTAACCTTACATATAATAAAA
>NC_089782.1:26380621-26395621 GCF_040412425.1 Macrobrachium rosenbergii
GGAGTCCACACCAGTCTTATTCGTTATTTTACATCTTTGAGAAAAAGTCCGTGCTGTCATGAAGCCAGCTTAACCTAAACCATCAATATTGCTGGAAGATGTAGAGTCCAGGGTCCAAACCAATCATCTTTCTTTATTTCACACCTTTGGCCAAGGGCCCTTGCTGGCTTATTTCTGGAAGTCGTACTCAATTATTCATGTAAAATTTTAAGAGAAAACGCCTTCCACCCTCTCCTAACAATTGATTCATAGTGCAACTGCTTTGAGGTTTTCCTCCTGTTACACCTTTCAAACTTTTACTGTCAATTTCTGTTTCAGCGCTGAATGGCCTTAGTTCCCCCAGTGCTTGGCATGCGTGCCTAAAATCTATAAATCAATCAGTCAATCAACTCATACACTTATTTGTACTCTGACGACCACCAAACTGCAGATTGGTTTCATTTTAGAAAATTTAATAACCCCTGCACGAGGCCACCCGCAGACTAACCTTACAGGTGACAGCGCTAATCTTTCGCTTCCTCTTCAATACGAAAATTACATGTAATGACATGTGATTATTGACTGAATACTTACTATGCGTGGAGAGAATGTTTGTATACATAGGACGTACCTGTTTTGGGACACAAGAGACTGCGTCTCTATAAAAAGATCCTGATGGGAGTCTCTTTCACCAGCGAGAGATAACTGCATTCTAATTACGGCATTAGCCAGGGTGCTGCGGCAAACAGTGCGACATTTTCTAGCATCGGATTTAATACTACTCAGCTTGCGAGGAGTTTTATCCTGGCTGCAACTTAAATGTGGAATGCTTTACCTAATATTCAAGCGGGGAGCACATTTTTTCCTAGTCTCTGCTGACGTCTCCTGAATTTCAGGTGTATCGGTTTTATATTTATTCCTTCATTTTATTTGTTTTTCACCTTTTCCTATATCTCGTCTCTCTCCGTAGACTGATTTCCCTTTGGGCCTTCTTGGGTTTAGAGTCTGTGACTCTGTCCATAAGGGTTTTCAGCTGACGATTTAAAGGAAGAAAGCAAGCTGTGTATTTCACACACTCCCTGAATAGCTGGTGCCACTATTTTCAAATCAGTCGAAAAGCAAGCTGGGTATTTCACACACTCCCTGAATACCTGGTGCTATTATTTTCAAATCAGTCGAAAAGCAAGCTGGGTATTTCACACACCCCCTGAATAGCTGGTGCTACTATTTTCAAATCAGTCGAAAAGAAAGCTGGGTATTTCACACACCCCCTGAATACCTGGTGCTACTGTTTTCAAATCAGACGAGACGGAAGTGATTTGGGGTTCCTTCAGTGCAAGGGAGTTAGTGAACCGTGTCGATCATGGCTGAGAGTACGTTTATTCAAGGAAGTCGACCAGGGCGGAAGAAGATCCCCAGGGACACTTCCTCTCGTCTTAGGTCGAAGGAAGGGCATGGCCAGCTCTTGCCTCGGTACTTGTGCTTCTTTTTGCTGCTCTCGGGAATGCAGAGCTAAACACCTCGAAAACTCCATTCATCTCTTTGCCTACGATCCGGATGTCGAATTTCTCCGTGTCCTTAGGAATGTGGTCTTTAAGGGGGTCTTTGAAAGCCCATTGTTTACTGATAGTATCAGGTTGAGGTTCAGTTCTAGATGGGCGTATATGCACAGGAACTAGTAACTGCAGTATGCAAATGATGGACGTTGGGGAAATGGCTCTTTACTCCTTGGGCATCTATTAACATTCAAGTATGTCTCTGTCAATGTCTTTCTTCTGTGATGCATTTTGGTGTTTATTTTCCTTCGCCTTGTGGACTGACGTAGAATAATACACACACACACACACAAATTATATAACACATATATATATATATATATATATATATATATATAAAAATACTGATTTAACTGTTGTTGTAATAAATGGAAAGTTTAGTGGTTAACTGTTGTTGTAATAAATGGAAAGTATTATTGTATCCTAAACAAAATATATTTGAGGAAGAAAATGTAATGAAAGAAATATATATATATATAGATATATAGATACAGAGAGAGAGAGAGAGAGAGAGAGAGAGAGAGAGAGAGGACAAAACTGCAATAAGATGGAGATGGCCTGTCCACGAAGGTTTGAAATTATGGTCAAAGACCTTGTCAGGAGCCTAAGGAAAGATTCAGAGATCCTACAGTTTCACTGCCGTGACCTTGACCTGGTGGGTTATCCTCCGTCATCATCTGCTCAGGTGAGAGCCGGTGAGAAAATAGACATTTTAACTTCGTTTCAAGATGAATTATTAGTTAACTTATTCATTGTTTTCGCTTTTATATAGGTATGGAAGCGTGGATGAATTATATAGGAAACATTTATAATAAAAACCGTGTATGAACTGTAAGTGAATGTTATATCTGTATGATTATTATAAACTTGCCTGCAAATATGAACACACATGTATACACATACATGTGTATGTATGTATATGTATATATATATATATATATATATATATATATATATATATATATATATATATATATGAATGATCAACACATGAGGTCGTGTTTCACAGAAATAAATTTCTGACTCACTATATACATGTATATATATATATATGTATGTATGTATGTATATACAGTATGTGCGTGTGTGTATACATAAATTCATCTTTATCTTGGTTTAATTCAAGGTAAGGCCCCTTTCACCTTCTCCTTCCCAGGAACACCCATTAACGAGTTCTCTCCAAATTAGTATTGTCAGTCATTCTTGGCTCAACACTAATATCATGTTCTCAATCCTCATGGGGTTGGTGGGCGGCTTTTTCCGGTATGATGTTGTTCCGGCGTGCCCAAAATTGCTTATTCTAGTGGTCTTCATATATTTTAATACGCTTGTAAAGAAACGCACTTACATATTCACATATATACTCACACGTGAAATCGTACCTTGTTACTCTGTAACAAGAAATATGGCCCTATTTCTCTCACCACCCTCCCCTGCCACCCAAGGAATTCTTCCCCCCCAAAATAAGAAAAACTCATTTGTTCAGTTTCCCTAATTTAATGCCATACTTTTGCAATACTCTTTACTGATATTTATCATCGTTATTCTTACCTTTCCTTTTTTCCTGTTGTCTTCGGGCTTTGGCAAGACAGGGACATGTAATAGCTTGTCCTACTTCATTAAAATGCCAACGAGTTTCCTTTAATATGTCTGTATTAATGCAGTGTTAATCACTTTCAATATCACCAAGCCGCCGAACTTACGAAAGCGACATATTTCAGTCCTCGAGGTCTTCCAAAAGCCAGTAAGTTTTCACCTGCATGAAATTTTTTTTTTTAATTCTTTCAACATCATCATTGAAGCTCCATTGATTTGTCATCCTCCCGTACTCAGAGATCCAAATGATCTCGGAGAAAGCCAAATATCAAATCACGAGAGTTTGTAAATGGATGTCGGAGTTTCCCGACGCTCTGTTGGGCTCTATTGTCATTCACTAGAGAAGCTTTTTTTTGGTCGATTTTGACTGGCGTAAAGCTAATTGTGTTATTCACTCTATTATTGAAATTTGTCATCACACTGAACTATTTTTGATTAATATAAGTTCTGGTTATGCAAAGCACTTCTCTTATATTTTTCCATTGGAAAACCCCTCCAGACTTGTCCTAATTCCTTTCAACCTAATTATATTTAGCCAGTTAATATCTAATCCGCAAATGCCACAGTGTTTAGAGCACCTGATCTTTGTGTAGTGTTCAGATTGCCTCTGTTGGTTAGGCAGAGTCTGTGGGTCCACACCAAGACTCCTACTCCCTTCACCTTACCATAAGGGACCGAGCTGCCATAAGGCCGGCTCAAACCTAAACAGCCTAAGCCTAAACGTCTTTCAGATGCAGAGGGTTTGTTGATAGTTTTAATTTTCGAGATTTTCAACTTTCTTCAATTTGCGTCTGTTTGATTGCGTTTGTAGACTTATATGCGTACATACATACATACATATAATATTTGATTAGTATTATGTTTACAGTTTCTCGTTACACACACACACACACACACACATAATATATATATATACGTATATATATCTGCCCGAGAGAGAGACAGTTCGGTCTCTGAAATATAGCCTTTATTTTTCCATATTTTCGTTTTTAAGGGCTCCACTTATATTTGATGTATACATATATATATATATATATATATATATATATATATATATATATATATATATATATATATATGTATAATGTATGTAAATATATGTAAATATATATATATATATATATATGTATATATGTATGTATATATGTATATAAATATATATATATATATATATATATATATGTTGAAATTTTTATCACACCGTGATTTATATACAATCATGAAGCTCAATGTCGCCATCATCAAATTCACGCTGCCTCAGGAATGTTCCCGGATGGGGAATTATCATCGAAGGGAAATTTATAAGTGATAAATGGGAGGCATGCCGAGTCTCTCGATCCCACGACACAGATACCTATCCAGCGACTTGATACCTCAGTGGGTAGAACGTCGACTGGAGTCGCTGGATAAGTATCTGTCTCGTGGGATCGAGACCCGGCAGTATTCCCCATCGGCGATATTCCCGAGGCAGCGTGAATTTGATATTAAGAGACATTTGTAGCTTCATGATTATATATATCCAAAAAAGCGCGAAGAATTCAAGAAGTTACGAGGGCATTGTGGCTATTAGAATTACATATGTGTCTGTTAAAAGTGACCAGTAGATTCTACATGTGTATATATATATATATATATATATATATAGTATATATATATATATATATATATATATATATATATATATATATATATATATATATATATATATACTGCACACACACCAAATGTAAAGCGTGTGCGTGTACATACACATAGACACACAGGAACACGCACGCCGTTATTCCTCGTCAATCACACTTTCATAAAAAAAAAAACACAGCATAATCCCCTGAGCGAAGTCGGAACATTGTGTCTTATACCAAATATGACTTGAAAGCGCTGTTGCTGCAATATTGGCCTTAGATGCTGTTCGCTGAAGTGGTCAGGGTCGCTAGTGCCATGCAAGATGGCTGCAGATTTGTATCACGTACAGGCACTAGAGAGTTTTATCATAGAGAGTTTATCACAAACGGGTATTACAGGCATCAGAGACTTCTGCTTCTTCTTCTTCTTCTTCCTCTTCTTCTTCTTCTTCTTCTTTATAGAGAGAGAGAGAGAGAGAGAGAGAGAGAGAGAGAAAAGTTTTATCATAAAAGGGTATTACAGCCATCTTCTTCTTCGGAGGGAGATGGACAAAGGTTTATCATAAATGGGTATTACAGCCATCTTCTTCTGGGAGGGAGAGAGAGAGAGAGAGAGAGAGAGAGAGAGAGAGAGAGAGAGAGAAATACAATTTTAATAAAAAAAATTATTACAATCACCAGAGAGCTCTTGTGGGAGAGAAGGAGACAGACAGACAGACATCGTCTCATTAGAAACGGGTACAGAAATACAAGTTAGATTTCCGTGCACTCAGGATGGTTCTGCCCATTCAGTGGATTTGAAAATATATTGCTAATCATTTGTTATTTGGTCCAAATCGAATCACTTTTTTTTTTATCAATTTTTAATTCCTTTCAAACTGTTCTTAGTCTCCAGAAATCTTTGTAGATTTTAATATTGGCAACACTTTTTAGGTTTCTGTAAAAGAAACTACTGTGCTGGCTTTGTCTGTCCGTCCGCACTTTATTCTGTCCGCACTTTTTTCTGTCCGCACTTTTTCTGTTCTGCTTCAGATCTTAAAAACTACTGAGGCTAGAGGGCTGCAAGTTGGTATGTTGATCATCCACCCTCCAATCATCAAACACCAAATTGCGGCCCTCTAGCCTCAGTAGCTTTATTTTATTTAATGTTAAAGTTAGCCATAATCATGCTTCTGGCAACGATATGGGATATGCCACCACCGTTTTTGGTTTTAAGTTTCATGGGCCGCGGCTCATACAGAATTAAGACTGAGCATTCACTGCGAAAGACAGATCTATTTTCGGTGGCCTTTGATTATAAGCTGTACAGAAAACTCGATTGCGCCGAAGAAACATTTTTTACTTGTTTATTACAGAACATTGATTTAACAAACCATATGCAATGAACCATTTTGAATGTGAATAAACATAAAAACCCACTAGACGTGGACTAGTGTTCGATACGAATTGTAATTGTCCATATGATTTGGCAATTAGTTTTTCCTCAGTTTATCTTTGGAAAAAAGAACTAACCGTGCTGAGAATGATCGTTATAATTAAACCTTCAACATTTCACTTGCATGAATTATTTTGCTCTTATTTCATTCTCATTTGTAGAATTTTGGAGTTACCGAACTTTGGATAAAGACAGACGCTTCATGTTAACAGAAATGACCTCACAAAAGAAGCATGCTCTTAATATTGTTATATTGATAATCTGGCGATAACAGCAAGGAGTCTTGCTAGAGGAAGATTAGCCATTAGAACTAAGAGTCTCAGTTTCCGATAACAGATAACCAGTGATTTCTCGGTATGTAGATTTAGATAACATTCTCGTCATCCCTGACATAGGCCTAAGTTGTTATTCGTCTGCTGAAAGTCTTCCCTGTTGATATGATATGGAAACGTAACAGTATGATAAGGCCAGCAGGACTGTTAACATGGATGCGTTCATGCTTTAAAAATAATAAACAAACTAAAGTGATTAAACATTTGTTTGTCCCAGTCACGGCTCGAACCCTGGCTTTGAAGAGAGATTCCTCACTTCAGTCTTAATCTTGAACTCAAGAATTTCCAAAAATACTGAAGAAATTTAAGTGTTGTTTGCATTTTAGTTGTTTTACTTATGCGTTAGGTATGCTTGTATTGATACTGAGCCATTTATCTTCATACTATGTATACTTAGTTTGGGAAAGTAGTTATTTCCGGATATATATGTTGTGTTATATATATGTATATATTATATATATATATATATATATATATATATATATGTATATATATATATGTATATATATATATATATATATATATATATGTATTTATATATATATATATGTATATATATATATATCCGGAAAGCAACTACTTTTCCAAACTAAATACATGATATGAAGATAATTGGCTCAGTATCAATTCATACACACTCAATTTACAAGTAAAACAACAACTAAAAATACAATGGACACTAAACTCTCGATTTCTTCAATTCTTGAATTCAAGATTAAGACTGAAGCGAGGGATCTCTCTTCCAAGCCAGGGTTCGAGCCGTGACTAGGATAAACAAATGTTTATTCACTTTAGTTTGTTTATTATTTTTAAAGCATGAACGCATCCATACCAACAGTATTAGTGACCTCATCATACTGCTACGTTTCCATATTATATCAACAGGGAAGAGTTTCAGTTGACGAATAACAACAGGAACAGAAAAAACATCACTTGAAATGTGTTTTGTATTGAGCGTGGAATTGAAACTTGAACAGTTGAACCACTCTCTTTTCTTAATTAATACTGACCTCAATAACAAAGAGAAATTAGTTAGATGGAAAGAATATTTATTATCGTTTTGCCTTCTTTGTGCTTGTTTTGTATCTAGCAAGTTTATACTGGCTGTAAAAAGAGACATAAAAACAAGTGGGAGTTATTGTACATTGGGACTAAGAGTCATTCTTTTAACCTTGGCCGACTGAAGGTGGTTCTATACGTTTCAGAATGATAAAACATTCGTAAATTTTCTCCCACTCTCTTCTTGTATCTCTTTGCTGGGCTTTACGGAAGAGAGAGAGAGAGAGAGAGAGAGAGAGAGAGATTTTTCTTGTCGGTAAGTGCGAATTTTATTTTTCATTGATTTGTCTTGCAACATTTAAGAGGGTTTATATATATTTACATACATATATATATACATATATATATATATGTATTATATATATATATATGTATATATATAATACACAACATACAAACATACATACATACATACTTCCCTGTTCCAACTATACCAAAATTGTCATTCATCCACATCTCGAAAACTAAGAGTAATGAAATGATCATTTATTTACTAACTGCCACTGTCGGAAATTGGGGCAGGAACCCAGTGACCCCGTCCTTACTGTGACTGCCAGGTCATGCAGTGAAACGCTAAATCCTTCGCAGAGGAAAGATACGGAGCCTCTGGCGTTCTCAGGCGGTTAGGCTCCCTCCGTCCATTGATGGAGATCGTCATTAGTAAGCGTTCCTCCTCTCAGGGACACTGTGCGCTGATTGTATCTGATCGTTTTGTCATCGGAGGGCAGTTAGCCCAGGTCTTACTGGTTTGAGTTACACACACACATATTTATATATATATATATATATATATATATGAGTATATATATATATATATATATATATGTATATATATATATATATATATATATATAGATATATATAAAAATACAAAGGAGCCCGCAGAAACGCCAAATGTGGAAAATAAAGGCTATATTTCAAAGACCAAACTCTCTCTCCTCAGGAAAATAGTGAATGAGAAAACGTTACAGAAAATATTTCACAGTCATATATATATATATATACATATATATATATATATTATATATATATATATATATATATATATATACTTTATATGTGTGTGTGTATAAATATACATATGATAAATTGGCGACCCAATAGATCTTATTTATTTATCACTGAAATTTTCAGTACGTTCTTAGAAATGCACTTGCTAATTCTTGCACTGATATTATTCTTTGTTTCTCTCAGCTCTTATCATACTTTTTGCATATACGTCACTATCCAAGGAGATTTTTGTACATTCATACACCTAAAATATGCATTTCCCACTGTTGCCAGATGCTTTAATAATTTATTACATTATGAATACACTTTGTAGAGTTCTATTAGTGTTCTCTCATTTTTATTTAATGAGCATGCCTTTTTAAGTTCAGGACTGAAACTCGTTCAGAGTACTGTCTCCATTGAACAGTTTCATCCATTTATTTTATTCGTAAGCGTACGTAATCCAGCCCTTTTGAGAGAGAGAGAGAGAGAGAGAGAGAGAGAGAGAGAGAGAGAGAGAGAGAGAGATTATGCGTATCTCGTGCAATGTGGCACCATTCTAGCCCATCTGGCACGATAATGTCAGCCTTATTACCTCGTTAGTTTAAATGAGATGATTAATTGCGTTAATTAGCTACTTCCCTCCCTCCCACGTCTCGTTTTTACAGTTTCCGAAACTTTGCTTTCATCGGGTTTCGAATTTTCGTCAAGTTATCAGTTGTAAGGAAAATGCGTGAAAAATACGAGCGATGTTCTTCACTTACGGAAATTCCTCAACTAAAGCATAAGATGGAGATAAACTAGGCACATTTTCCAGTAAAGAAAATTACAATTATACACTAACTGAACACCAACCACCAATCCATCCTTAAGTGATCTTGATCACAAGTCAGAAAAAAAACGCAGCCTGGGGGTCAAATATGACAAAGGCCGCCAGCGTGAAACAACTTCGCTTGAGTGAGGCCTCTTAGGGCGAAAATGCTTCTCCTCTGCTCGCGATTTCCCACCTTACAGACAATCTGGACAAGGCTGTCCAGAATACTGGATAGCCCTCTGTGAAGCTGTTGACCACCAAACAAGATCATAATGCATCCTTTACCGATTAATATCGACCAGTAAAGGATCTGACTCAGAATCCTACACGAAGTAAAGGATTTTACTCAGAATCCTACACGACTTTGGGTGCTTTGAAGGTTAAGGCTGATAATAGGGCCACATATGAACTCTCGTTCTTTTTCTTTTTTTCATATATTGGTACATTAACATTTGGGCTTCATTTAACACGTAATGTTGGCTTATCTTTCAGATTATATTCTTGGGAAAGATGATCAAAATACATGTTTCTGTACATTTATGAATAAATTTATATTCGTGTATATCTAAGTACACACTTCCTAATCAGAGTCACCATCGCGTTTTCGTGTTGTCAGTCTGTGGTGACGCCGATGTGGAAAGGAGTGGTAATGAATTTAATGATTATTTATAAAAATGATTATGGAAAGAATGCAAAAGGAGACTAAACATAATGCTTACAAATAAGTAGTGAATAGAGCCGAGATAAAGAAAAGAAAGTAAGGACATGTACTATATATCAAAACAACAGATTAACTGTGACGTGTCCAAGCAGAATAGCCAAGGGGGTTCGATTGTTTTCCATGAGAGGCGATGAATGAATGAATTAAGTGAATGAATGGACGAACGAAGGATCCTGTGAGGATATAAATAAATCCAGGGCAAACTGAGTAGTGGGTAATTGTCTAGGAACTCTGGATAATTGTTTGGAAGTCAGGGTCACCTGATGGTGTTGGATACGAGACAGGGGGAACGGTGTATTCGTACGGTGGAAGAACAAAAGATGTCGGACACCTTACGAATCATACGTACCTTTTTTTTTCAGAATTATCTGGGATGTCTTAGTGCGAAAGTTGATGACATCTTTATCATTATCTTTTTAGCCTTTTCACTTTCTCTCCATTCCCGCTTCCTTTAGACCTTTGTACTTCATTTCCTTAACGTTCTGGATCTCTTTATCTTGCTGTCCAATCTCTCCAGCTCTCTCTTTTCACCGTCTTAAGCAATTAATGGCCGAAAATGCCCCAGTGCTTGGGTTGAGAGCCTGAATTTCATAAATGAATTATTCTACATCATTATTATCACGAAAGTTTAATTCTTATCGCGATTGCATTTCCAAGTAGATGTTCTGGCTTTAGGACCAGTAGTCAATATTCTTTCTATTTTAATACTAAAGATAATAACGCAGCATTAAGCTTGGAGTTACATTGTTATTTCTCAGGTTCCTCTAATGTTCTTATCCGTACATCGACTGATTAACATTAACAGTTTTGAAAGCAGAGGTTCGATATTAACAAGAAATTCGACAAAAGTCCCACAGTGCCATCTGCACTAAGTCTTTGAGACCTCTCCCCAGTACTGTGAAATAAAATTTAAATTATGGTTCAACAAAAGAAATAAATGAAGAAATAAATAAACACCAAACGGATTGCCTTTAAATAGTGTTTTAATATACTTGGAGTTTATCTCTAGGACAGCAGGATCAGGAAATTTCACTGTTTAATTTTACTTTAATGATTATGAGTATTTTTATTGCTAATAGCAATTTTGATATCTGCACCAATCTATGACGTTGAACAACTTTGACAGTTTTGTAAAGGGAACTTCAAAACAGGATGATGATAATAGTAGTAAAGAAAGTGACGAAGCACAACTTATGTCAATGAGTGCCTGTCTCCCCCCTCCCCCTGCCCCACAAAAAAGTAATCTCCGGCTCATTATTAATCGCTGAATGATTTATTTTCAAATATATATATACCCACGCGAGGAGAAATTTCATCTGACCTATAATCTCATTATTATGAATCTTTTAACGGCAAAAGAAAGCACTCATCGTGACGTCCAAGTGAATTTTCCTTCGTACTTATTATCTGAAGTGTTCTCTAGTTGTTATCATTGTTGTTATATATTTGTCATTGTAACTGTTGTGGACACGATTCTGCATCAAGGTGTTGCGTGTAACAACCAGAGGATAATGCCGATGATCTCATGCCATTGTTTCAGTTGTTGATTTCAACTCACAGTCTTCAATTCAAGGAACACACACACACACAAAAAGAAATAGCTTTAGTCTGTCGACTACGATACAAAGCGTCTTTAAAGACGAAGCTCTGAAACGTGACGTCACAAAGGATACAGGAACGCGTTCATTGTCTTCATCTGTGAACGGATTTTCAACACCGAGTGAAACGAAGCGCGTTCAGCATCAAAGAGGACCCAAGGCAGAACGCTGCCACCTGTTATTATTAGGTTTTGCAAGCGCTTTACCAAGAATAGCCACCGTTCACATTTAGGAAAGGTTTTTCCGCCGAAAAGGTCGCACGGTCGGTTCGCTGTGTATAATTAAAGACACGCTTGTGCATAGGCACGTTTCGTAATTCTACTGTCGGCAGGTACATGGAGCAATATGCCTGCTTTATCGGTGATACATACGAATGTAATAAGATGTATATTGGTCAAACATCAGAAGGACTAAAAGTAAGAAGCTCCCAACACAAATATGCCATTTCAAGAGGCTTATCCAATAATGGCATTGTGGATCATTGGCTTAAGACAGGCCGTGGGATGAATTGGGATAAGTCAACGGTTGTCTACAAGGTCAACGACCATCGGAAAAGAAATCTGCTAGAGACTGTCTTCATTGAAGCTACTTCCACCAAGAATGTTAATCTCCACCCTGGATTATCCCTTGAGCCTTTGTCCCTGTCTTTTTTGTTTAAAGAGCATGCTACCCAGATTAACAAACTGTAACCCCGCCGCCACCTTCTGTTTTTGTATATAAATCTCTGTCAATTTCTTTTGTATTCAGCGTGAACTTGAAAATGTATAATAAACTACGAAAATACTTGTTCAAAGTCCCGGTTTTCACTCACCTTCTTACGCGTTCCTTTGTGCTGCATTGGATATGAAAATACATATATAGGTTCCCTCCTAACTTCTCGAATTCCTTACACTTTTTCGATATGCTTGTCACTACAAAGCCTTGGATCCAAATGGAGGAAGTATGAAGTGATTCTGATGTCCGGTAGCATGATTCGAACCCGCATCCAGAGCATCAGGAGCCAGGTCATGTTGCCGACCTGACCACGAGAATGATACGTTAATACATGGGCGATAAGGGCTGTGAGATGCAGGAAGTAGGTAGAACATTTAGATCCATATCTACTTAGAAATGTATGTAAGCATACTTATTTTATACAAATAATGGCATTCTGTGTGCTTGTATTTGAGTCTGCTTGTACACAGGATTATTTTCGCGGCTTGCGCATACAAGGGTCACTCTTTGTTCTCTTTTATATGCACATACAACAGGCGTGAAGACAAATATTAATACTAGGGAAGGTTGCAACTCCAAGAAAGTGTTTCCGCTAACATGTACCAGTCATGTACATTAAAACTAGATTTATATACCTATATGTTAAACGGAAACCATAGTATAGTAAGTTGTGTGATAATGCGCTATACTCTGATTATATATATATATATATATATATATATATATAAACATATCATAATATATATATAAGCGTCAGAAGCTTATCGGATACATATCACAAACAGGTTGAAAATAAATCGACGACCTTAAGTGCAGAACGAATCTTTACCCAGTTGTGGATAACTGTATAAAGCTTTGGTTAGGACTACCATTAAGTCGTCAATTTATTTTCAACCTGTTTGTGATGTTTGTGTGATGAGTTTGTAACATGAGGGTTAATTTCTGGATAATTGTATGAAGCATTGGTTATGGTTACCAACAAGTCGTCAACTTGTTTTCAACCTGTTTGTGATGTGTGTGTGATAAGTTTGCAACATAAGAGCCAATTTTTTTTTTCTAATCGCATGAAGCAGTGATTAAGGCTACCAACAAGTCGTCAACTTGTTTTCAACCTGCTTGTGATGCGTGTGATAAGTTTGCAACGTAAGAGCCAATTTTTGGATAATCGTATGAAGCAATGGTTATGACTACCAAGTCGTCAACTTATTACCAAACAGTTTACCTGTTCGTAATTTGTGCGCGATAAGTTGCCGACATGTATTCGTGACCTCTTTTACTGCATTATGGACGGACCGTGATATTGCACGTGGGAAAAGCGGAGTAGCAGCTATTTTCCCTAACCTTCACGCTTCGTTGTTTTGAGTCAAGATAGAAGTTGAATGGGAATGGGGGAGCCTGTCATTTATGACAGGTATATTAATGTATTAATGACATTAGTGGTTTTTATGAAAAAAACATTAATAACAACGATGATGTCGCCATTATTTCGTACTGCAGCGTACAGGTGCAAGGGGAGGGTCTGAAAAAAAAATTTTTCAAGATAAACTTCAGAATCTATTGTAATCTGCCATGGCGTTTTCTTTGTTATGAAAATCAACCTAAAACCACAGAAACAAAAAATAAAACTGGAAAAGATTAAGAAAAAAGGTACTTGTTCAGAGGGAATAATATGTATGTATATATGTATGTAATGTATGTATATATATATATATATATATATATATATATATATTTTTTTTTTTTTTTTTTTTTTTTTATTCTCTCTGAAACAGGTATATTTTCTTAGTCTTATTCAGTTTTATTTTTTCCTTCTGTGAGCCTGTGCTGATTGTCGTCACAAAGAAAAACGTCATAGAAGGTTCACATTTAATAAAGCCTGAAGTTTAAATCCCAGTTATTATTTCTTCAAGCGAGAAAAATAATTGACACCCCAATCTCGTCATTATCAGACACCTTCCGAACTTCATCGCAGAGGCCATCGACCTCGGAGATGCATGTGACACGAACTCTACGCTCTTGACACTGCGACGGTTTCGAAACACGTCCTTCGCGCACTGCGGGAAGCCAGAAACGACATGAGGAAGGCGGAGGAGGAGGAGGAGGAGGAGGGGGAGGGGGAGGAGGAGACATCAAGGAGGTAGACTTCTACCCCTACGACGTCGGAGTACTCGGTTGCCAGATAGCGCCAGAAGTCGCTCGCCCGAGCGATGACACAATCGCGCCTTTTTCTCTCGCGCGCTTCGCGGATCGTCCGTCCGTCACGACTGAGTCACGCGGAGGAGATTCTGTAGAATCTCCGTGTAATATTTAGCTTTTTTCTCTCTCGCTTTTGTATTTTATTGCTTTTTGTTTATTTATTTACTTTGTATGTGCAGTTTTTATTTTTTTATTTTATGAGTTTCTCCTCTCTCACGGTTTTGTATGTCTGAATATCTCTGGCTGTTAATTGTTCATTCAGAACATATCTTAAGAGGGTCAGTTAAGGTTTCCAATTCAAATAAGACGTTTAATGACTGGTTTGGTTCTATAGCCATTCTTAAATATTTAAGTATTTAATCATTTTTGTATATATACGTAATGAAAT
>NC_089782.1:26400621-26408121 GCF_040412425.1 Macrobrachium rosenbergii
GGTTAGTGCCGTCAATGCACCTCATGCAGTGCACTGTAGGCATTACTTAAGGTTCTTTGAAGCATCCCTTCGCCCCCTGCACCCTCTTCATTCCGTTTACTATACTTCCATTCATATTCTCCCTCTTCCATCTTACTTTCCACCCTCTCCTAACAGTTAATTCCCAGTACAACCGTGATGTTTGCCTCCTGTTACAACTTTACAACCTTTCTACTCTCAGTTTCCCCTTCAGCCCTGAATGACCTCATAGGCCCCAGCGCTTGGCCTGGGCATAAGTTTCATATTCCAGTTCCGATGAATGGATATATCTCAAACAGATGCAGCAGACCCTTTTATGGCGCAAATTGCTCTCTGAGGAAATCGAATCAATTGAAGACCCAGAAAGTGGCTGGAAGACGATATGTTGGTAATGCTGCCGAGGTACAAATACTCGTATGAGTCAAGTTTTTTTTTATTTTTTTTTTACGGTCTCTTTGTTGCTATGGCCGGATGCCAAGTGGAAAGTTCTTTTGACATTGTCGTGTGAGGTATCAGTTACATTGATATTTCTCTCTCTCTCTCTTTCTCTCTCTCTCTCTCTCTCTCTCTCTCTCTCTCTCTCTCTCTCTCTCTCTCTCTCTCTCTCTCTCTCTCTCGTATAGACGTGACAGTGGCATAATATTGATTTTGTTTCTTGAGAGATATATATATATATATATATATATATATATATATATATATATATATATATATATATATATATATATATAAAAAGAACTATTAGATAATTAGTTATTTTTTACATGAAAATACACTTATTTTTTTTAATGGATTTCATGCACTTAACCTTATGCAGGGTTTTATTTTTCGCAATATGCGTTTGCTATTAGTAAATAGTTAGCATTAGTTGGCTTAGAGTGAATGAATACATTCATTCATTCATTAATAAATGTATTTATTGCATTTAGCTATTTGTAATTTAGTGACCTCTTTTTTGGAAAAGAAACAGTAAATCATTTTATTTCAAAAATTATTTGTTTTTGTTGCTTAGCCTTCAAAGACGGTTATGTTTTGATGTTGTGACGTCAGTTGTGCGTTTTGATGTTGTGACGTCAGTTGTACGTTTTGATGTTGTGACGTCATCTTGAAACGTCATTATACGTTTTGATGTTGTGACGTCACCTTTAAACGTCATTACGCGTTTTGATGCTGTGACGTCAGTTATACGTTTTGATGTTGTGACGTCACCTTGAAACGTCATTATACGTTTTGATGCTGTGACGTCAGTTGTACGTTTTGATGTTGTGACGTCACCTTGAAACGTCATTATACATTTTGATGCTGTGATGTCATTGTACGTTTTTGATGCTGTGACGTCAGTTGTACGTTTTGATGCTGTGACGTCAGTTGTATGTTTTGATGCTGTGACGTCAGTTGTACGTTTTGATGCTGTGACGTCAGTTGTACGTTTTGATGACGTGTGACGTTTTCATGCCCCGTCAGTTGGCGTTTTGATGCTGTGACGTAAATCGTCGGTAACGAGGTGTGGCAACAGGGACGACTCAATTCCTCGGAAGGCGTCCTTGACCTTGTCAGGGCAATCTGGTCAGTGCCCACTCCGAGGTGTCTCGTCTGGAGTGCACTGGGTTTCTCTGGATCTTAATGCCTCTCGGAGGTTTGCAACGGGTGCCTCGTTGTTGCCAACTCTAATAGTTCTGTTTAGATTCCTTGAGGTAAAATCTCGCTTACTATAATATCTCTTCATAAAAAAGTTGGCTTGGGCAAGGAGTATGGAGTGGCTAGTGTGTGTGTGTGTGTGTGTGTGCGTGTGTGTGGATGTTTTATGCACAGAGTGTTCATCCATAATTTAGCAGTCGAGTTGTGGATGAGGCAGACATCTTCAGTTTTCTTAAATCTTATCACGAGATTGATATATTAAATATGAATTTGTCGTAGATTTTAAACAGGTTTTTTATATGAGACAGAAGTAATGATTTCGTGAAGACAGGAATGCATGTTTCAGTGAAACATCCACGTTTCATTTTTTTTAAGATTCCAAAAAGGGTTTCACAGAAATGAAAATGAGATTTTTTGGAAATTAGAATAGAAATTTATTGGAGATTGAAAATGCAGTTTACTTGAAATAAAGGTAACGATTTCGTGAGGGCGAAAATCAGAATGTCTTGGAAATCAAAAAAGGAAAACATTAAAAGAAGGATTTCTTGAAAATGGAAGTCGGAATGTCAAGCTGTTTTAAAGAAGATATGAATTAAGATGAAAATGGAGATTTCTTGAAGAGTAGACTAAGAATTTCCTGGCGATTAAGACATGATTTTTATTTGAGATTAAAACATTATTTTCCTGAGCTGAACATTTTGGAAACTATAACTTGAATTTATTTGAGATTAAAGAAGGAAAGTCCAAGAGATTGCGTTAGGAATTTCTTCACAGAGAGGAAAAAAAAAATATCAGATTTATTCCAAAATGCATTGGAAATTGATCAAGGATGAAAGCGTGTTTCTCCTGAAGAATGATGAAAATTGGACATTTTATTTATTGAATCGTTGCCGTACCTCTTGACATTCTACCTTTTGCGCAATAACTCGATATCCAATTTTCTCTGCGCTAGTTCCTCGTTGGACCAGTCGGTAGAGTTCTCGGCTAGCACTCTGCTAGGCCCGAGTTCGAGTCTCCGGCCGGCCAGTGAAGAATTAGAGGAATTTATTTCTGGTGACAGAAATCCATTTCTCGCTATAATGTGGTTCGGATTCCACAATCAATAAGGTGTAGGTCCCGTTGCTAGGTAACCAATTGGTTCTTAGCCACGTAAAATAAGTCTAATCCTTCAGGCCAGCTCTAGGAGAGCTGTTAATCAGCTCAATGGTCTGCTTAAACTAAGGTATACTTTCTTTTTCCCGCGAAGCTGTCAGCTACTCAGAATGCACGGCGACGACAGCCTGATGCCCTTTTCTAGCCCAGGCCCGAAGAAATCGAGGGAAAGCAGAGGAAAGGAAGAAGGGCGGAATTTATCCAGTTTAACTTTTTATCATGCCCACGCAAACATCTCCAGAAGCTCAGACAAGCTCATACGTCTAGTTCGTCTTTTGTTTTTTAGTTTCCTGTAAAAGAAAACTGTTGTGCCGACTTTGCCTGTCCGTCCGCACTTTATTCTGTCCGCACATTTTCTGTCCGCACTTTTCTTTCCGCACTTTTCTTTCCGCCCTCAGTTTGATGATTTGAGGGTGGATGATCAACATACCAATTTGCAGCCCTCTAGCCTCAGTAGTTTTGATTTGATTTTGGGTTAAATTTAGCCATAATCGTGCTTCTGGCAACTATATAGGATAGGCCACCACCGGGTCGTGGCTAAAGTTTCATGGGCCGCGGCTCATACATCATTATACCGGGACCACCGAAAGATAGATCTATTTTCGGTGGCCTTGATTATACGCTGCAGCGGCTGTACAGAAAACTCGATTGCGCCGAAGAAACTTCGGCGCATTTTTTCTTGTATTTTGACTCCTCCGATGTCTTCCACGCACGAACGCCGCTGTAAGCACCACTGCGGTGATACTGAAGTATTGGATAATGGCTCTCTATTCAATAAAGGTCTTGTAGCTATTTATTTTCACTTTCCGCTGCGGCAGTTCTGGTGATTGGCAGAATGGCTGGGAGTGTTGCGCGATATCGAAATCAGGATCACGCGCTCTCACTCCTTCGTTGAGGGCAAGATTAACCTAAATAGCTTCGCGCGGTGGACGCTTCTCGACGAGTGCACGTGCATAGGCTTGTGTTTATAGATTCATGAACAATGCGCATGTGCATAAATTCATGTGCGTAGTTATATTAGGACAGATCAGCTTCCATGCAAATGAACTCACACACACACGCAACAAATGCATTAATTATATCTTCTGCTACGTCATCAAATCTAACAGGGAATTGTTAAGTGCATACAGCTTGCGATCTGTGAATCACTTTTTATTAAACAAGCAGTTCCAGGTTAAACAGTCAAACGACCTCCACCCCTCCCTCTCTTCTTGGCATGAGCTTACTTTTAACCTTAGTATCTTGTGACTGTAGAGGTATTTAGCATTTCCCTTTTAGTTTTGTTAGTTTTTTAAGTAAATTACCTTTTATAATTAATTAGTCGATTCGATTTTGTATTATTTAACGTTTGTATGTTTCAGCCTGATGATGAGGCATGACCTCGAAACGTTGTCAAATCCATGATGAAATGTTGCAGGGCGTCTCCTTCTGGGGCCTTTTGTGTATATATATATATATATATATATATATATATATATATATATATATATATATATATATATATATATATATATATATATAATATAATATTTATATTTTTGTCACGTGTGCACTTATATTTTATACTCACAAATATTAACACAGAAATATTATTTAATGTCTAATTCACTACATAATGGTAATAACTTACAGAAAGAGAAACTTTAATTGATAATTGCTTCGCATGTGCTTGTGTGTGCGTGGGGGTGGGGCGCGATGAACGGGGGTGTGAATAAAGCGAGAGAGAGAGAGAGAGAGAGAGAGAGAGAGAGAGAGAGAGAGAGAGAGAGAGAGAGAGAGAGAGAGAGAGAGAGAGAGAGAGAGAGAGAGAGAGGTTAAATCAAAATGGAAAAGAAGTTGCTACTCCTTTAAGATCAGCAACGAGCTAAAAATATTGAATTGAGAAGAGAGAGAGAGAGAGGAGAGAGAGAGAGAGAGAGAGAGAGGAGAGAGAGAGAGAGGTTAAAATCAAAATGGAAAAGAAGTTGCTACTCCTTTAAGATCAGCAACGAGCTAAAGATATTGAACAGAGAGAGAGAGAGAGAGAGAGAGAGAGAGAGAGAGAGAGAGAGTTAGAAGGTAAACGAAGCTGAAACTCTCATGAGCAGTAAAGGAATTGGCAACCTTTAGGGGAAAACTGGAAAACGAACAACGAAAGCCAGCCATCTCTTTCAATGTTAACTACACGAGGGAGGAGGGTTTCGTTAAAATGACGTATATGATTTTCCAAGGCTCAGCGGCCTCTCTTACGAGGGAGAGTTTCAGGTTATGTGTAATATCCCGTTTCAGTGCTGTTTCTCATGTCAGTGCGTCTTATTCAAGCTGTTACAGTAATGTTTCTCTTTTATGGTACCCAAAAAAACTGAATTTTTCGTTTTTTTTTTTTTTTGTGAAAGAAAACTATTGAGGCGGCTTTGTCTGTCCGTCGGCACTTTTTCTGTCTTCACTATTTGTGTCCGCCCTCAGATCTTAAAAACTACTGAGGCTAGAGGGCTGCAAATTGGTATGTTGATCATCCACTAACCTATCATCAAGCATACCAAATTGCAGCTCTCTAGCTTCAGTAGTTTTTATTTTATCTAAGGTTAAAGTTAGCCATAATCGTGCGTCTGGAAACGATATAGGAGAGGCCACCACCGGTCCGTGGTTAAAGTTTCATGGGCCACGGCTCATACAGCATTATACCGAGACCACCGAAAGATAGATTTATTTACTGTGGCCTTGATTATACCCTGCACAGAAAAACTCGAATGGGCCGAAGTTTTCGGTGCATTTTTTTTCTTGGCAACGTTATTGACGGCATTATTAAAATACATATTAAATTTTGCATTTCTTTAATGTGTGAGTTTAAATGACACATTAAACACTGCTGTAACGGCATGACAAACAGAGAGATCTTATTTACAAAATAAACAATAACATTCAGTTTCAGAAAAGGAAACATTTTATGAAATAGCAAATCGAACGAGGCCAATATCTACACGAGAGAGCCACAAAAAAAAAAAAATTAAGAAAAATGGGAAGCGTTCATTTTCGCGACCATGAAGTCTATGTCGTGAGTGTTTTTTTCTCTTGTAATGAGTTCATGTTCTGACGAAACAAGATTGATTATGGATGATTCGAGAGTGATTAAGACATTGGTAAAAGTAGCAAGTCCATGAGTTGGATTAGACAAACCACGCGCATTAAACACACACACACACACACACACACACACATATATATATATATATATATATATATATATATATATATATATATATATATATATATATATATATATATATATATATATATTATATACATATATATATATATATAGATACATACATAAATATATACACAAGCATGTTTATATATATACATATTTATATATAGATATATGTAGAATTATTATTATTATTATTATTATTATTATTATTATTATTTACAATGGACTTAAAGTTTAGTTTCTCTGTCTCTCTCTTTCTGTATATATATATATATATATATATATATATATATATATATATATATATAGAGAGAGAGAGAGAGAGAGAGAGAGAAAGAGAGAGAGAGAGAGAGAGAGAGATAAAACCTCAAATCCATTGTATACAATAAAAACATTGGATTGCATAATTGATTAATGATAAGAATAATTATGTCAATACAAAGACAAGCAAACGGTTCCAGCAGATAAAATCGAACCCATCAATTCCCTCCTAATCGTTTCCGGAAGTGAGGCGGGCCCCACACATCAGCGTAAAGGAAAATAACATCCATAGACTCCGGAATCACCGACGAGTGACCTTAAGTGACCTTTAGTGACCTTTCCGTTTGCGGAGAAAAAAAAAAGGAGGCACACAGTACAAACCTTAGTGCGACCTCAGAGTTAAAGCTGCGGAACGCTGTGCATTTAGAGATCGGCGGATGAATTTCTAATTTTAGTACTCTCTCTCTCTCTCTCTCTCTCTCTCTCTCTCTCTCTCTCTCTCTAGTACATCAGAAAGATTTAATAGCCTCATGTTGTAAGCTTGTCACTTTAATGGTGTGTGTGTGTGTGTGTGTGTGTGTGTGTGTGTGTGTGTGTGTGTACAGCGCATGAATGCAAATATTCACACATACACACACACATATATATATATAAATATATATTTATATATATATATATATATATATATATATATATATATATATATATATATATATATACATACATAAATATATTATACACACACATGTATATATCATATATATATATATATATATATATATATATATATATATATATATATATATATATATATATATATACATATATTTATATAAATGTGTGTATATATATGTATGTATATAAAAGTCAGAATTGCTTTAAACCTGATGTAGCATTGAGTTAGGGAGAGGATTTAGTATTTTTTTCAATGTATTTTTATTATGCTGATGCTTCAGACCATATGTCCCATTTTCAAAACTATTTTTAATTCTGTTGTCTTTTTAATTTATAGCTTTGAAAATGGGGACATGGTCCTGAAAACGTCAGCATAAAGTACATTGAAAAGGAAATACAAGGAACTCTCCTTCCCCTAACTCGATGCTATATATATATATATATATATATATATATATATATATATATATATATATATATATATATATATATATATATATATGCATATGCACAAGCACACACTTCATGACCAATTATTAACTGGTACGTTAATTACTAACAACTGA
>NC_089782.1:26413121-26485621 GCF_040412425.1 Macrobrachium rosenbergii
GGCCGTTGGTGTAAAATGGTAAGCCCCTTTCCCTTCGTAACCAGTGTTCATCAAGGTGTTTTTTTAAAGTGAAATTGAGCTTGTTCATCGACTGACCTCTTCTTTCAGTCATATAAAGAGAATACATTCTATGTTCCTCAGAGTAGAGACGTTACACCAACTCGCATGGGGTAAATTTCTAAATTGCAGCCATATGCTTAGAAAACACAAGAAAACGTACAATTTTCCTCTAACTTTCCAGCTGGAAGGTGTATTAGAGTAGTTAGTCTATTGCGAATACGTCCTCTGACTTAAGAATGTGTCCTCTGCATCAAGAATATACCCCATGAATTCAAATGAATGATTTTCCTTCAGCCCTTGTGAGAGACACACGTCACGTTCCATTCAGTGACTATAATGTTAACCACAGCGAACGTGGCCCATCCACCTCTGACCATGGATGGCTCAGTGTTAAAGGCTGTCCAAATGAATGCTGCTGCTGCTGTCTCTTTCGGAAGAGGCCGAAACTTCCGCCAACTCTTCGGCGAACGAGCCTCGGATCACAAAACCACGGTCAAGGGCGCCCGAACAAGCGACGACTGTCGCGCGCCATTTCTTTGTTTACTTCAATCCTTCCTTTCCACCTCTAGCAGATAGCTCGTCTCCACGATCACGTACAGTACATTCGAGAGCGTTATCTTCTCTACGTTTAACAGAGATTCGTTGGGCGTGGATCGTTATCTCGAATGCAGACGAACGGAGAAAAGAAACGCCTCCAAGGTGAAACGAAAACTGCACATCTTCCCGTGCTCGTTTGGTCGAAACCCCGTCGACCTTGCGTTCGAGACAAGGCGTTCGGCCGCGCGCATAAGGATGACGAGTGGTCTAGGCAAGGCGTCTGGGTTGGGTCCACGGCAACGGGAACGCCCTCATGAACAGATGAAAGTGTGTGGGTTTTGAATACACACACACACACACATATATATATATATATATACAAATTATATATACAGTATATATTAATTATTTATATATTTATAATTTACAGGTGTGTAAACTTCTATGAACCTTGTTTACCATTATGAATAAATAAGGTTGAGATTCTTATTTTATGCTTTGTGCGTCTTCTCCACGTCTAATCAAATAATAATAATAATAATAATAATAATAATATTATTATTATTATTATTATTATTATTATTATTATTATTATTATTATTATTATTATAATACTAATAAATAAAAGACAATTTCATTCTCTACCAACTATTATAAAAAAATTCCACCGCAGTAAGTAATAATTGAATGTCATGAACAAGTCATACATGGAAGAGTGTGTTAGGTACAAAACACTAAATGACCCCTGATAAGGTCAGAGTTCAAATTTCATATTTTTTTCTGATAGAGCTTTTGATGTATCGGGGTAGTTCGCTATGGGATGTTATAACCTCAATTCTTTTTTTTATTGCTTTTTATCTGCTGACAATTTTTTTTTTTTTTTTTTGCAGCTTTAGAAAACAAATTTGACCTTGAAAGCCATGTCACAGGTCATGTGTGATTCTGTGAAGTAATGGATGAACAAGATTTCAATACATAAAAAGGCAAGTATGACTGTAGGCTTTATTTATAAAAAATAAACAATTTATAGGCTTAAAATAAATTTCTGTCTTGTGTAAAAAAAACGTACGTTTTTCTACTGTCGTGTAAATAAAAAAAAACATGTTTATTTTTCTGTTATCGTGTAAATAACAACAACGCATTTTCATTTTTCTTATCTTTTTTTAAGGGCAGAAGAGAATACGACGGCCGACATAATTTTTGCATGTTATTTCATTCATGTTATCACTTTCTCACCGTCGAATCAAGATAAAATCCTTATAAAGTAATCAAAGAGATTCTATCTCACGCTCAGTTCATGATCTGGTTATCGTCAGTTCAGCTCGGATAAACTGGTATTTACACTCTTAGAAAACTGAAGTACTGTGAATGTTTGACTTAGTGTCCCTAAGCTTGTTAGCTAAGGATAACATTGCCATTTGCGAAAAAAAAAAAGTAGAAAATGCGCCGAAGTTTCTTCGGCGCAATCGAGTTTTGTGTACATCGTATAAACAAGGCCACCGAAAATAGATCTATCTTTCGTTGGTCTCGGTATAATTCTGTATGAGCCGTGGCCCATAAAACTTTAACCACTGCCCGGTGGTGGCCTGTCTTATATCGTTGCCAGGCGCACGATTATGGCTAACTTTAACCTTAATTGAAATAAAAACATACAGAGGCTAGAGGGCTGCAATTTGGTATGTTTGATGACTGGAGGGTGGATGATCAACATGCTAATTTTCAGCCCTCTAGTCTCAGTAGTTTAAGATCTGAGGCGGACAGAAAAAGTGGGGACAGAATAAAGTGCGGACGGACAGACAAAGCCGTCGCAATAGATTTCTTTTACAGAAAACTAAAAAAGAATCACTAGTTGTTATTTATGTGAAATCTTTGTATGACTAGTTTGCTTAAAAGTGTTATCCCAAAGAATAGAAGAATCAAGAATTTATAATTTCGAAAAGATTGCCGAACGTGTTACACTAAGAATTTTGTAAAGAAAATAAGAGTAAATTATCTTCCTGTAATAAAAAAAAATCTAGAAAAATAAAGAAGAAGAAGAAGTAAGAGGTATCCGAGAGAAAGATTCAAGTTATACCTTCCCTAAGGGTACAAAGAAAAATAATATTTAATCTCTGATGACATTTTAAGAATTATTTGTGCCTTGATAAAAAACCTTACAAATTTTCTTAACAGCAAAATAATAATAATAATAATAATACAACACTTTCCATGTAAGAAGTAGGAAGGTCAAGAGGAAGCCAATGAAAGAAGCGATCATTTATAAAGATCTTAAACAGCCTTTCGGTTAGGGAGAAAGTATAAGAAAATGGTAATAGGGAAGGCAGTTTCTCTTAGTAGGAAAGAAGTTATTTAGGACGCATGAAACCGTTCTTTCAAGAGAAGAAACCTGTACAAGAAGAGTTGTTCGGTAAAGGAAACTGCCACCACTCGTTATTAATCAGAGCCTCAAAATTCTTTTTCTTTTGTTAACTTTCTCCATTCGAAACCCTTTTAACGAATGACTAAAACAGTTACAGTCATTGTTATATTGTTACAGTCATTGTTATATTGTACAGGAAGCCTCCGAAATAACAAAAGAGGTAAAGAAAATGGTTTTACCACTCTCGAATGTAACTGAATTGATTCAGATTGCAATAACAAACAGTATATGATTTTTTGTACAGTATAACTGGTATATCTCTCAACCTTCATTATATCCTTCCTCATCGTAGAATCGGTTGACATTTTGACATTTGTAACGGATTTGCGTAATTATTATTATTATCATTTCAGTAGATGAAACCTATTCACATGGAACAAGCCCACGGAGCCATTGACTTGACATTCAAGCTTCCGTAGAATGTTGGTTTCAACCTCCCACCGCGGACCCCACACTGCAGCAGTAACTGATCAAGATACAGAGCCAGTGATTTTTTCATCGAACCCGCGACATCTGAGCGGCATGTCACGACACTAGCGACCATACCAGCGGACCAGCAAACAACATTCAGAATGCAATAGACAGGTCACCTTTAGGCAATTGAAATAACAAGTCACCCATAACATTTCGTGCATTTGTTTGTTTGTTTGTCATTTGCACGCAGCAATTGCAAGTGAGACATGGAAATTAACTTCCCATTTCTTCAAATGTTGCAAATGCTTGTATAGTTTTTAGTTTTCTGTTAAAGAAACTATTGTGCCGCTTTGTCTGTCCGTCCGCACTTTTTCTGTCCGCCCTCAGATCTTAAAAACTACTGAGGCTAGAGGGCTGCAAATTGGTATGTTGATCATCCACCCTCCAATCATCAAACATGCCAAATTGCAGCCCTCTAGCCTCAGCAGTTTTTATTTGATTTAAGGTTAAAATTATCCATAATCGTGTTTCTGGTAACTATATAGATAGGCCACCACCGGGCCGTGGTTAAAGTTTTATGGGCTGCGGCTCATACATCATTATACCGAGACCACCGAAAGACAGATCTATTTTCGGTGGTCTTGAATATACACTGCAGCGGCTGTACAGAAAACTGTTTCTTCGGCGCACTTTTTACTTGTTTTTAACTGACAGTAAATTTCCGCAGCAAATATCACTGAGGCTAACCGTGATTGGATGAAGATGACGCTCAGCCTCTACCATTGGTTGTTATGATACCAGCTGCGGATATTTACCTTCGTGTCCAAAAAAAGAAAAATTGGCTTTAAGATTGATTTTGCAATCGCGTTATGTATGAAAGCGAGAATCACTTCAGAGGACCTTCACGGATGAAGTATCCATTGGAAGGGTAGGAAATGTTAGAATTGGTGATGTAGTTATTTCCTTTTGTTAGTGGACTATGTTTGCCTCTTTTCCACTACATATTATAGAATGAAAGATATTACGAGGTCAGTAAATATGCACGTTTCTCTCTCTCTCTCTCTCTCTCTTTCTCTCTTATACATGTATACTATATGTATACAGTATGTATATAATATGTATATACATAATCATTTATATATGGAAGACAACAAATTCAAAGCATTCTCTCTCTCTCTCTCTCTCTTTTATATGTATACTAATGTATATATGTATATATATATATATATATATATATATATATATATATATATATATATATAATATTACTTATATATAAGAAGACACAACAAATTCAAAGCATTCTCTCTCTCTCTCTCTCTCTCTCTCTCTCTCTCTCTCTCTCTCTCTCTCTCTCTCTCTCTCTCTCTCATATGTTTACTAATATATATATATATATATATATATATATATATATATATATATATATATATATATATATATATATATATATATATATATATAATTTATATATAGGAAGACAAAACAAATTCAAAGCATTCTCTCTCTCTCTCTCTCTCTCTCTCTCTCTCTCTCTCTCTCTCTCTCTCTCTCTCTCTCTCTCTCTCTCTCTCTCCAATACAAGGGAAATCATGACCCACAGACCAAAATTTGGACAGTCCTCTGTTTCTCTGTAAATATAAAAGACACAATGCCGCCATTATTTGTTTAGCACTGACTACTCTGCATCTTCAAGAGTGAATGTGTCCAGTTAAATGTAGTAAATATAATCCTCTTCAGTTCTCCCGCTAAACTTAGCCAGCCATGAGCCGTAAGGTCTAAGGAGAGAGAGAAAAAAAAAAGTGAAAGTAACCTCATGAGATTCTTCACTGTTGGTACAATTTCAAGACCTCTCTCTCTCTCTCTCTCTCTCTCTCTCTCTCTCTCTCTCTCTCTCTCTCTCTCTCTCTCTCTCTCTTCTCGAAGGCCAGTGGCTATCAAACATGTTTCAGTGACCCGTACCCTAGGAAGACATAGGTGATTCTACCCAACAGGATTAGTGATAAGAGTCTACCTGTTCAGGAAGCTGTTTCCGATTCAGACTGGCTCATTGCAAAAGGTAGATATAAAAAATGGAGGCATAATGGGTGAGATCTGATGTTTATGGCTATCGGTGGCGTGTGACAACCACACCCAGAGAAGGGAGAAGACGAGGTAGCAGCGGAAGAAGAAGAAGAAGAAGAAGAAGAAGAAGAAGAAGAAGAAGAAGAAGAAGAAGAAGGAAGAAACCATAGAATTCAAGAACAAGGAACAAAGAGTTAATATTATTGGTGGTATATATAAATACATATATATATATATAGTGTGTGTGTGTGTGTGTGTGTGTATATATATATATATATATATATATATATATATATATATATATATATATATATATATATATATATATATATAAACAGAAGGTATTTATATTTACATCTTATATTTAAATAAATATCACGTTGTGGTTTCTGTATAGCATCGTTTTAATCAGAGAAGGAATCTAAAGGAGTCTGAATTTGTACTTATTCATGCCATTGGTTACTCGGGCCTCAATGTGACTCATGTCAGCCTGATCCGATCTATTGCAAGTTTCAGTTGTAAATTATTGTCGTCAGTTTGATCATTCGCAAGCAAAACCCTTTACCTTTAGCGTTTAGAAAAGGTGCATCTGACTTCACTGCAGGTTCATCAACATTTGAATATTGGTATAAAAAGCAAGAACGTAACGAACGAGTAAAAAATGCGCTGAAGTTTCTTCGGCGCAATCGAGTTTTCTGTACAGCCGCGGCCCATGAAACTCAGCCACGGTCCGGTGGTTGCCTCAGCCAGGGTCCGGTGGTTGCCCCAGCCAGGGTCCGGTGGTTGTTTTAGCCACGGCCCATGAAACTCAGCCACGGTCCGGGGGTGGCCTGTGTTGTTGGTATCTATGACGGTGCCAGAAGTACGATTATGGCTAACTTTAACCTTAAATAAAATAAAAACTAAAGAGGCTAGATGGTTGCAATTTGGTATGTTTTATGACTAGAGAGTGGATGATTAACATACCAATTTGCAGCCCTCTAGCCTCAGTAGTTTTTAAGATCTGAGGGCGGACAGAAAAAGTGCGGACGGACAGACAAATCCATCACATTAGTTTTCTTTTACAGAAAACGAAAGATGAGGTTGGCGAACGGGAACGTGTTTGTTTGTCCACACCACTTATTTTTGTCTGTCATATCGGCTGACAAGAATCCCCAGTAGTTGAGGTCCCCCATGGTCCGTGGCCTTAATCCGGAGTAGTTGAGTAAATTCTTCGAAGAAGTGAAAAGAAGTTTACGTAATGTTGTGACTCGCTGCTTAAGAAGTACTGTAGCTTTGCCTGATCTACCTCAGGATTCGATGTTGGCTCTCTCTCTCTCTCTCTCTCTCTCTCTCTCTCTCTCTCTCTCTCTCTCTCTCTCTCTCTTCTGTTACAAGGCCATTGTTTGCATACTGTTGTTGAATTAATTAGTGAATTATGTATCTTCAGGTTTTACTGCAGCAGGGTGGCTTTTAGGCAATATATATATATATATATATATATATATATATATATATATATATATATATATATATATATATATAATGTAAATATAATATGTATCACTGTATCGTTCTGTAAAATTGCATCTTTCCCTTTGCATATATTATTTCAACCAGTAAAGTAACCGGCATTTCTAGATAAAAGACGAGAAGAACTTTGCTAAGTAGGCATTGCAGCGGTTATGGTCATCAACTTCGGAAGTTTTTGCTACAAATGAATTGAATCAAACAAGGGAAAATTTTATTTTTAAAAAATTTTCATGACAGATCAGTTCAGTCTTTGCTACTTTAACAACTCCAAAGATGACATTATGGAGAGAGGGTAATTACCTTCCTCATCTTGGCATATGGGTGGAAACATTTCTGACGTCTTCATGACCAGAACATTCGACCGGTAACTGAATTAGAGCGGGTACCAAACATTCATTGCTAAAAGCCTAACCAGTAAGTACTCATGCCCCACATATGTGACCAATTCTGAGTTAGTAAAGGGCAGTTTTCCATCTCCTTGACATATCACTCCTCACTCATAGGGCAGCTGATTTAGTTTTCCAGAATTTTCTGGCTTCTGCAGGCAGACTTTATCACTAGATTTGCCAAGCCCCCTTTGATTTCCTTTATCATATTCACAAAATTACTCCTAAATGAAAAACAGACGCTTCATGACTTCATGACAAGTCGTTAGAGATAATGTCCCATACCAGTTTGTTTGCCTTTTATTTCTTTGAAAAAATACCAGTGTGTGCTGACGCCCAGCAAACATTAACCTACCTATTATAGTACCTCTGTTGAAAGATATCCACTTTAAGGTCCCTTTGCCATTAGATGTTTTGGACTGAATTCCCGGATGACTGTAGTTCACTGTGGAACTTACAGGAAATGATAAAAGTTCTATTGTAGCTGGTTAAAATATCTGTTAGTACTATAAAGGGGCCGCAGAGTTCTGACGCAAAGACTGGGGCAGTGCTGAGAGAGAGAGATAGATTCTTTTTATTTGTTGTTTAAATTATCAGCAGCTACAGTTTCATTTTCATGTCAACATTCCAAAGAACTCAACTAGTATGTCATATTTTCTTTTTTGTCTCTGGTAGTAAGGTTGGATATCTGTGGACTTTTCCTGTAACTTCCGAGCAAACGTACCCAAAGATATATTTTTTCTTGTCACTCGTCGAGTAGAGAGGTGTGAAAAGTCTTTTTATCTTTTGTGTTCGCCTTTGCGCAAAATTGCTTATAGACACGCACAGTCATTGATTTAATTCTGTGGAATAGTGTTACGTCTCCCATGGCCATCGATACACAAACACACACACACACACACACACACACACACACACACAGAGAGAGAGAGAGAGAGAGAGAGAGAGAGAGAGAGAGAGAGAGAGTTGTAATTAAAATGTTTCTTACATTGTAATCATGAAAGAATAAGAACTTCAGGAAATTAGATTGTTGAAAACTTTTCCTGAATAACCTTCTGACAAATGATTTTATGACAACTAATTGTAAGGGAAAGTAGTAAAATACATTATTTTAACCAGGCCATACTGTTATCCATACAGTTCGTGGCAAGAAAGTAACTTTCTTTTGCCACATGCGTAATAATTCGGAGTAATTGTTACCCCTTTGCTGTGCTCTCTACGAGTAGCTACACCTGACTCACTTTTTACCCGAGTAATCCGACTCGTTACCCGAGTACGGTAATCCGATTTTCATGTCTGTCGGGGGTAGTTTGGTGAGTATAGTCTGGTTCTTGTGCAATAATGTCTTGTGTCGGCGAACTTCTCTTACTTTCCAGTATCCTTATTAGTGTTAACATTTGCTGTGTGAACTATGTTAACTTGAATCTGATGTGCGACGCCGGGTAACTCAAATAAATCAAATTTAATGTGGTGTTTTTGTAGATAGTAACCAGTGCCTCGCATTTGGTTATGTGTGTTTTTGACCAGACAAACACTTTACGAGAAATATTTTTCTTTGAAAAGTGATGACAACATGATACTCCGCGCACCATACATGGACGTAGACCCAAAAAGAGTTATTATGGGAAATAAATAAAGAACAGTACTTGGGTATGGTAGGTCACTTTGGTATTTCTGAATTATTTGGTTCACTGGCTGAAATGTCAAAAATTCCCTCACTCTGAAACGCCATTTATATTAAATGCAAGCCCGGCTTCCGTCAAAATTCGGTTTTCACTCTGAACTAAAATTACACAACAGGATAAGGATATGAAACTGAACGTATGACCCTGTGTCGAAATGTTTTTAAAGAAGAGCCGATAAGTTGTGGAACGAAATGAACGCTTCTGAAACAATATGGATTATTGGAACGTTGTGTTTGTTTTGGTAATTAGCGAGCAGCACAAACGGGCATAGACATGGCACACATTTTTACGTTGTTCGTCACTTAAGCAGTGTTCTTCCCCGATGCTTTTTGCGTGCTTCCCCCCTAATGGAACCAGGTTCACCAGCTGACGTTAGGATAAACAGGTAACTTCTGTTGTGGCCGTCTGTGGTTAGGCCTATGCCTAACCTCCGGAACCTTTCGGCCGCTGCAGATGAGTCTCTGTCCTGTCAATTCTGGTTACGTTTTAGGCCTACGCTGACGTAGGCCTCGGCGCGGGTTGTCAGGTGCTTCATTTTTGTTTTGTCGTGGTTTGAGCCTAATTTGGAAATCTGTCAAGTCGAGCATATTAATTGGGGTAGTGTTGACGATGGTACGGTAGGCCTATCCCATCTAGAGTTTAAGCGAGGCTACATAGGCCTAGCCTCCCTTTAGATAGGGCAAATTACTGTTTCTCTGGATAATTTTAGTAATTAGGCATAACTGATGTTAACAAAGATCACCCTTCATTGGTATTTATTGGCTGAGTTGCCAGAGATTACATTTTTATGAGCATAGGCCTACCCTGGGTTATGCCAGATCATACTTAGGCCTGTTCATAGTGAATTAGCCTATGCACGACCAGGCAAAGCTAGTGTAGGCTATAGGCTAAAGAGGCAGCAGCTGTGGTGAGGTCGTTCCAACTGACTTTAAATTGTATCTTGGGCTGACGACTTTCTTAATGAATATCTGGTTTCATGTATATTTGTTGAAAAAGGCTGGTTTTGAGGCGTCTCGCACAATGTAAACCACGCTAAGTCTGTAGTTGGGTAATTTTACAGGAAAACTCTACGGGAGCTGTGTTTAGTACCAGCCCCTTGTGATGAGAGTAAAATTGTAAAGTAAAGACTGTAAATTTCTCAAATTATCTCACCTATACTGCATTAAATACACCCTTTACTGTATACAAAATTAATAAATACGACTTGTCAGAATACTACTGCACCCCCTCCGCCAGCTAATATAAAACTGTGTTGCGATTTACAGTTTGCCGTATTAATATGGAGAAAAAGAGAAGGCAATGGTATTCTGACAAAATATATTTTATTAAAAAATATTATAAAGCATGAAAATTTGGTAATGGCAGTTGCTTGGATGCAACCCGATCTAACCTTCCATAACTTACTGTGTCTTTGCGTCAGATGTCTTATCCTACCTGGGTGGGTGGTGGCATCCCCCTTAACCCAACAGAATCCCGAGTGGGGCTAACCTAACCTAGGGCAACTGTTTGCTCACCCAGTCTTTTGCTTAGACTTCATATATATTGCTTACCATAAATCTAATAGGTCGAAGGCTGTAGTTTCAGGAAGGGAGTTGTACTATCCTTTTCAGTGTTTGGGTGTGATCATAGCCTAGTTTGCTAACTCCCAGGGGAAAATAATGCAACGCCTCCACCCTTATATGCTTGTCCAAAAAATTACTCGCATGATGTTATGTTATCATAGGGGCCTTAACTAATAGATTAAAAAACCATTTGAGGTTTATAAATGCATTAAATGGCTGTAATGGAAGCTTCGTGATCATGGAAAAACTTTATTGCTTCAGAATTTTAGTTGTACTCTAGTTATACTCTGACAAGTTAGGATGGAAGGTGGATGCTGTAATTTCGTAAGAGGAGGACAACTAAGCTGAGAGGCAACAAAGAGTTTTGATAAGGCCTGAACCAATGGCTTAATGAACTACAGAAATGTGTATTTGCAATTGCCTGCAACCTTAATGACTTTTGTTTTTCTCAAGTTCCGACGACTAGAAAATACAAAGCCTGTGTTTTATAAGAATATTTCTTTGCATCTTTTTTGCAACTTTGTTAAAATTGCATTAAGTAGCTAATAATGTTGGCTAAAAGTCTTTTATTTTCTTCATCTGCATATATGTAGTGAGAAGTGGAGGAGAAAGGTTGCCTTTTATCAGAATAATTAATGATTTTTTCAACAATTTATGAAGAATGTTTTCCCTGAGCAGTTTCAGAGTTAAGCTAGATAAGTACAGTAACCATGTTTGACTTAAAGATGACTGCAGTATCTTTATATAATTTCTGCGTCACGGAGACAGTGTGCTCCTATAGCGTACAAATTTTTTATTATACTTTTGCTAAACTGTCTAGAAAAGAGCAGTGTAAGGTAACAATAGTTTTGAATCAAAGAATGTGAACTTGAGTCTTGTTTGACTAGTGACACATGGGTGCTCTATACTCACAGTTTAAGAATTGTCACTTACTGTACTCAAATGTCATTGACTTGATCATTAGTTCCCTCCATTACCAAGATGAACAACAGTCTTGTTATGTTTTTTATTTATTTAGTAAGTTCTTAGGGCCACCATTTTTTGCTGTCGTGTTGTTAAAATCGTAGTAAATATGAAGACTTTCATAGTATGAAGAATACAGGAAAAAATACTTTTTACAAAAATATTTTGTAGCATTTGTGGTGATTCTGAATTTTTCAAAATACCTAATGTTTTTCTTATCATTTTCCTTTTAGGATGATATAATAGCTCTGGCCCATGAGGAAGGTTGTGGCCACACGTAGTCCACAATGGCAACCTTAACTCAGATGGCTGACAATCTCTATGAGGCTGTCAGTATTGGTGATGTGGATACAGTTATGGATCTTTTGAAGAAAGGTTAGTCATTCTTTGCATTTATGGTATGCCGAAAGTTTGTTCATTTTACTGTATTTTGTGAATATTAAATATAATGCAACTATGTAGGCTACATGTTTTCAGTGGTAGTAAACTCCTACGTTACAGTATCTCCTTTTTGTGCGATTGCAATAATGTTGTTCACTGTGATATTTTTGTAAGATTCTTTTTACCTCTTCAGAACTTTCATATCCTTTTACTAATCGTCCAGAGAGTTTCACCAGAGCAGCTGTCTAAGAATTTCTACTTTAAAACAAAGAAAATTTGATGTTATAGATATAGTACTGTTTTTCATTCCACACAGGGGCAAATGTTAATGTGCTTCCTACTTGTGGACGTACTGTGTTGGGTCGTGCTGCACAGCTGGGTCATCTTGCCATAGTTTGTCTCCTGCTGGATGCAGAAAAATTTTACACCACACCTGAAGAAGAAGATATAGATACAGAAGTGATGTTTTCATCTTGCCCAACAAATGTGGAAAGCCCAACTACATCACAAGCCACTGTCACATCTCCAACTTATCCACCCCTGTCTTCTCCAACTGTAGTAGCCCCCACCTCATCTACATGGCCAACGCTACCCATATCTACTGCTGCAGCTACTGTAGCTTCTACTTCAAGTCTCCGTCCTTCACTTGGGTCTTCCTTAAGAAGTCCACAGCCTCACAAATGTTGCTCTCCCAGTGTTGACTCAGAAACTTGTACCTGTAGTGATGAGGTCAGTTGAATATTTTTGTTAGATTGTTATAATTAAATTAAAGTCTCTCTCTCTCTCTCTCTCTCTCTCTCTCTCTCTCTCTCTCTCTCTCTCTCTCTCTCTCTCTCTCTCTCTCTCTCTCTCAGTACTTTAACAAATGAAGTTATATTTTCAAAGTGGTAAATGCTTGGCTAGTAGAAATTTTTATTCAGCATAGAAAATAACAGAATAATGCATACCAATGTTCTATTAAGAAAAGTAGAATATTTTTTTAAATATATACTTTAAAACTGCAATCAGTTAGAAATACACAGTTGTTAGGATATGCCCCAGAACACATCACACTTGAACGGGTTACAAAGTTGTAATTATGATCTTACAGTTTTAGTATTTAATTTCTTTTTTTGCTTGAGTTAAATGAACCAGGTGAAATGGTATAAATATTTAAGAGCAATAAAGATGATTAAAATTGGGAAAAATAACATATGAAATAAGAAAGAAGGCAAAATTATTCTGGAAAAGATTAGTCATAGAGGGCAATATAAATTTGAAGATCTTGAGACAGGCTAAAGAAGTAACAGTTGATAAGATATGACATTTTTTGGAATACATATTAGTATTAATTTGCATTTCATCTTTCTTATAATATTTTTAAGAAATGAAGGATTAAGTTACTTTCTTTTAAGTAGAAATTTTGTGTCCTTATACAGTTGTAGTACAAAGGTCTTTACTTCCTAGAAAAGGTTATACATACTGTATAAGAATCACTAGTTATAAACTAAATAGTGGAACATAGATGGCACAAGTGTTGGGGTGCACAGGTAACCTAGCACATGTGCCATGTACATTTTCCTAACATGCAATTAGGGTCTTATTCTTGATTTCTCATGATAAGTAAACTCCTCCTGTACATCAGATAGCCATACCAATGCAAGGGTAGACTCATCAGATCCTTAGATATGGAACTTTTTCTGGATTTTTTCCATACAAGGTTTAAATTCTGGAAGGATGAAAATTCAAGAAAAATTGTCCTGAAATATTTATGTACAGTTCCTTAAATATTTTTTTAAGACCACCTGAAACGTGTATAGGATATAAGTTTTCAAGACAAATATTCAGAGAAAATCATTCATTATGGTTAGTAAATGACCTTGTCACCATTAACAACTTTCAAGGATTTTACACATTGTCAAAACTGCTAATCAGTGATATTTTAGGGAAATCTAAAAATTACAAGTAATATTTTTTATTTTCATGTTATATAGAATGAATACTTCAGAATGTGAGTGTTTTTTTCACTTAAAAGAAACATTTTTATTTGTATTAATATATCTGACAATGTGATATCCTCATTAAGTTGCAGAATAATTTTGATACTCTCCACTGAAGTAAATTCTTGGTGAATTCTTTTAGTAACCAGATACATAATATTCTTGTATGACTGATTAAAAATTTGATACTTGGTGAAAGGGTGCTCAGCTTCTTGCCCAAAAAGTAGAGAATATGCCTCTATTCTAGATTCAGAGGTCCATGAAGGAATAGTGCGGTCCATTTCTCCACTTTCGTTTCTTTTCAGTTGTGGGGGCTTGATTTGAGCGATACCAATCAGCACAGTGACTGGGAAGCAGGACTTCGGGGCCGTGATCTTCCAAGCAATAACAACGAAGACACCTCAGAACGGGAAATTGAAGGGGCTTACAGTGCACCTGTGTGCGCCCACAACCCTCATAACCCAAATCAGTATACCCCAAGTAATATTGGTTATTATGTTTATGAGTACCGAGAAGAGGATGAAGATACCGGTAAGAGATTAAAGGACAAATTTTTCGTTGTGCCTGTTTGAAATTTATACTGTATTGCATGTGATATATGAATGTCCCCTCTTCAGAATTTGTTTCATGTTCATGCGTTAGTAAATTTTCAGTAAACAGTATAATATGCAATAGAAATGTGTTTTTAATAGAATAGAGAGCTTGCTCAGGTGTGAGATAACTTTTTTCAAGGTATTGATATATAATAAAACAACATGAAGATCCATACTGTTGAGTCAGAAAGATCTGGATTTGGCAGGTTTTAGTAGCTTTCTATCCCTGTTCTTTAGTATTCACTTGGAAGAAGCTATAATATACTTATAATGCACTTTGCACTGGGATCTTTAAATGTATTTGCTGTCCAGGGGACTCTTCTGGGCCTATTGTGTCATCAACGGAAGACTCGGACTCCGCTTTGATGGCTGAGCGCCGTCATCATCATCAACCCCATCGTCATTCTGCTTCCATCCTTCTTCAACGCACATTAGGTAGAGGGCGAGCCAATATAGTTTCTTCAGATTCAGAATTTGAAACTGAAAACAGAAGACGGAGGCGGCATGCTCGTCACAATCACCGCTCACACCGCCATGAGAGAGATCATGGTAGGCAGATGCTCCTTTATTAAAGAATCATAAGTTTTGTAATTATATCGATCATAGATTTGTAGTTAGAGAAAACATATTCGTACTGTAATTTCATTTTCATTTTGACTTTGATTCACATTTTGTCTCCATTCACTCATACAGGCAGTCCCTGTTTAATGGCGGGCTCAGTTAATGGCGTTTGTCAGGCAACGAAAATCGGCAATTTTCTGCGCTTTTTGGCGCCAAGAAGCCCTGAAAAGCGCCAGAAATTGCAGATTTTTGGTTAGTAGTGATTTTCAGTTATCATCACACTCCCAGAACGGAATCCCCGCCAATAACCAAGGATTGCCTGTACTGTGTGTTATCAGGCCTCATTGTGATCCTGGCACCAGGTCCTTCCACATATTTTGGTTTCAGATTCATTGAAACTGGCACAAGTAGGAGAAAAAGAATACATTACTAGTGAGGTTTTTCATTCAGAGTTACTTTTTACATAAGAATGACCTTTTATGTTAGCTGATGCATCTTCTAGCTGTAAAAAAAACCATGTTATACAGACACAAACCAACCATTCTGAATATGTAGTAGAAGACCAATTAAACTTTGCTGATATGTGAGACTTTGTAAAGTTGGAGACTTGAATTCCCATTCACTCCTTCTACATCCTTCTATCTTTTTTTCATTTTATTTTACCCCAAATAAAGGCTATCCTGCTGAACATTTTTATTATGTATCTCTCCATGCTTCACATATTCTACTTATTCCCACATTACTACAAGGAATTTAAACTGCTATATATATATCTGTATAAAATATTATTTTTGTAAATTTATAGTGATTTGATATTTTTTTAACTGTTATAGAAGAATATTGTTGAAACTTGGATCAGTGTCGTGCTGTGCTAATTACAGTATGTCTAAGTAAGGAATTTGCTTTGAAGTTAGTGACAGGACTTGCAGCAGGTTTCATCAGCCTGTGATGCAGATCTACATTTTTTCTAACCGTGGAAAACAAATACTTTCTTAATGTAACATTCGTCTGTAGGTGATTCTTAATGGGAGTTATTGTGGTCAAATACGAATGTAGGAAGACTTTTATCAGTCATTAGATTAGTAGTAGTAGGGGCCAAGCTAGGAAGGATGAGTCTATGTGACCCTCTTGTGTCTGACAGGAACTCCATTCCCTTGCCATCTTAGTCCTTAGGGTCATCCTCTTCTTCCTTCAAGGAGTCTGAGCGCTAGTTGATATATGAATTCACACAAGTATACCAAATCTCTGTTCCCTCCCTAGCTTTGCTATTGACATATTAGTACCTGATGAAATTTTTTCTTTCTCCACCTTGCCATTAGTCAGTGTTATTGTTTCCTTAATTCCATTTATCACTGCCTCTTGTTTAGCTAATACATATTGCTGTATCTAACAACATGTGCATTGTAGACATTACTAAAGGGTGTTTACAGCATCCCTTCAGCCACTGGCTGCAACCACTTTTTAGCTTTTTGCTTTACCTCCGTTCCCTCATTCTTTCTTCAGTCTCTGTTTAGCCTCTCTAATTATTACTTCTTATTGCCGCTGTTGATTTTTCTCCCAGTTCCACCTTTAGATCCTTGTACTTCTTTATTTTCTGGATCTCTTTATTTTACTGTCCAGACACACCCACTCCCTCTTTTCAGTTTAAGCGCTGAATGGCTAAAAGTGCCACAGTGATTTTCTTGCCGCCTGAATTCCATAAATCAGTCAGTCAATCATTACTTGACAGCTTGGCAAGAATGCATCAAAAATTTACTGTTTTCTTTCACCTAGACCAATTAACTGGGTTACTCTTCACTAAACTCTTTCATCTATATAAGAAGAAATCACCACCCAGGATCGCCTTTTTTGGATAGAGGAAATGTCACAATGTAACTGGCAGAAAGTATGTCAGGTTGTTCTAAAAAACTTGAAAAATTATAACTAATGGACAGCATGCAAGACAGATTCATATTGGATATGATCTGTCTCAAGATTTGAAGTCACAATAGGCAGGAAGTTTATCCAGTTCATAACACCAGTTTGGCAATCTTCATTCCAATTATAATATCTGATGGATTGAAACAGAGTTCCAAGTTAATTTCTGTGAGCAAGAATCAGTTAAGACAGTTACTCTGATGAGCACACACAGTGTTGATCACCACAAATTCAGGTTCTATCCAATGTCTTTATCAAGTAACAAGTAAGATTTTGAGAATTGATTGCCTTGACTGTAAAGGATGGGTGACCTCTGTCCGGCAAATTTGAGTTTCCCTTTTCATAGAAATTTTATTTACAAACTTCTATAGACAAATTGTGCATCTTTATAATGTTGAGAGAAAATGAAGGAAAGGTACCTCTAAAAAGAGGAAGTAATTGATGATTTGTAGGAAAACATAGGTAAAACATACCAAGAGAAAGGTGATTTTATTACTGAAGCCCACATTTAAAATAAGGTTTTGAGAAGACCACTACTTCATTCTCAAACATGCAAAGTTCTTGTGATCAGGAGAGATCAGAATGACCTAGTTAACACATTTGCAACCTATTATGTAATTAAGGAAACAGATTTATACAGTAATTGGGAGAGTTTAACTGACAAGATACAAGAAAGGATGGACAGTTTCTTAAACCTTTCTGTGTTTGGGAATCAGATAACAAGAAGTGAGGTCTGACATTCATTGCAACAGGCATTTTCTATTTCTGAATAGACTGCTGAGATAGAAAGAACCAAACTAGCAATAGATAATCAGATGAGAAAAGACCTAGTCTGTTAGGTTTCCACTCTTTGTTAACACCATACTAGCACCAGGTATTATAAAAGAAGTAAAGCAAGAGCTTTGTATTTATTTAACCTAGGGTTATTTTGAATAATGTACAACTAATCAAAGATTGACAGAAATAAGATGACAAAAGAGTATGGCTTAACCCAAAAGGAAATGCAGAGGGATGATTGTTTGATTGGGGACTTGAGGCCACAGGAATTGATGGCATTAGATGTAAAAGTATGAAGGACAAAGACAAAGTGAGCAGTATGAAGGGTCATGTAACATTATGAATTGTTTGTCTTGAATAATGTACTCGAAGTTTTATGCTCAAAGTCAATTTGTACTTAGGGTCTTATATGTGCTTCTCTCTTGCAGGACGTCACAAAGGTCTTGTTCATTCACATCACTCGAGTCCATGGTTAGCTCAATTGCATTCTGAGTACCTGTCTTTGGGGCTTGCATCACCGTGGTCTTTGAGACGTACCTGTGATATGAATCAGCAAGATGCTTATGGGAGAACAGCTTTACATTATGCTACAGAACAGGGTCACACATATATAGTTCATATGTTAATCAAATCAGGTACAGTACTATTTTTCTGGTTTTAAGAAAGCTGAAAGCTGAGCGGTTAACTCAGCACAGAACAGCACATTGTTTGCAAAAATGGTCATTGACTTGGTAATCAAACAGTTTGTGAGCCCATGTGTCATATATTTGCCTGCATTCACAGTCTTGAATGTCCTTAGACTCACAGTTTGATGTCTGACTGACAGAATGGTTTGATAGTTTAATGAATCATGCTGTCTGGAATGGCAAGTATAATCTCATATTTTGTGAGAGCGTATACAGTGCTGCTCACAGCTTTGTCCAGAAATCCCAAGTTTGTTTTAGGGTCACATTTTTTCAGTCACCAGTGATTTTTTTTTAAATTATTTGTTAGCCAATTCATTCTTTTCTCCCCAGTTTTTACTTTTGTTGGAACTAGAAGGTCAAGGGTTCACGCCTCCCCCTGACTGTGAATATCACTAGCTCTGTATCATGGCCAGTTACTGTCATAGTGTGGAGGGGGGTTGGGGAAACCTGGCTTTGTTTACCTGAGTACCATAAGGTGTATATGTGAACTGAAACCAACAACTTTCTCTCAATACTGTAAGAGGCAAAGGTGTAAATTTTGTACCATCACAGGCACTTCCATTGCCTGCATTTTTCTTGGTTCACCAACTTTCTTTGTAATGATGGCTTGACTTTTAATAATTACAAAATAAATTTTTCCCAAGAGTTATTCGTCTTTACATAGTAAATAGTTGTTCAAGGTTTTGTTTATCTTGTTTCTACTTTTTGTTAAGTTTGGTCTTGAATTCTTAGTGATGAGTGTCCATGCTAGCTAGCTAACAGGTTTTTTCTATTAATGCAAAGAGGTAGGTTTTCCTGTGCATTTATTTTTCTGCACTATGAGCAAAGTGCAAGTAGACTGTCTTTGCCACTTTACACTATTTTTTATTGTTTTTAGTATCCTTGAAGATGTTTAATAACAGGTAATTTTATTACTTTGTAATTGCCTTGTATTTTGTAGGTACTGTGCTACCTTCCTAGAATTATTGATCTGCTTCATAATCTCTGGGTAGAATGTTTTCTTTTACTTTCAGTAATATTCCATTTTTATTGTACTGTACTAATATTTGGAGATTTTGCTAGTATATCAAATATGATTGCTGCCCATATTTTTTTGCTGTTTGGAATGGTTGGGTGCACTAGAGGTTGGATATAGGTGGCACTGCCATTTGCACCTAACTTCATAACAAACACCCAAATAACATTTAGCTGGAACTTTGCTGTTCCCTCTCTTTCTTCTGTCTCAAGTAACAAGGGCCTTCTGCGTTGTCAAATGAGGTCTGTTTGACACTACCTACAAAGCACCATGGATTACAGGCTATTCCTCTTTATAGGAAAACAAAGGAAACAGTTTATGAGGTATGCAATCTTCCATTTGCTGTTACGGCAGGGCAACCTGATAGCCTGCAGTATTATTTTAGGTGGCAAAGTACATCAGGTACAAGAGTGAGTCCACAAAATCATAGCCCTCTTAAGTAGCTTTTAAACCCAGTATGGATGTATTATGTATTTTTAGTGCAGGTACCTGACAATGCCAGTCTACCTTTACTGCTTTATATTTAAGAGATGTCGTGAAGACATGGTTGGATTTATCGTACATTGGGATTAGTAGTTATGGCAGGCCAACGTTATCTTTGGAAGAAGAAATTGGAGATTCATAGTCTTCCACTTTTTCATTTTATCATCTTTCATTCATCATGGAGCTCTGGGTGTACTGTAGCTATGTCCTATATGCCTGGTAAGTCAGATTGTATGCTAAATCTGAGAAAATTGGCTAGTATAGGGCCCTGTTTGCACTGTTGGCTCATCCTCTATGTGAATATCCTTTTGACTTATCAGATCCTCATTATTTGACTTATAAGTCCCCAGGTGCTCACCTAATCTACATTCAGTAACTTGACCTCCCACTCAAAGTGCTGTTTTGGCAAATATATGGTTAATAGGTTGTGATGAAACAAGCTGACTTTTTAGGACAAAACTACTACTATTTTTTTTTTTTTACATGCAAACCCATTATTCATATAATGAGTTTCCTCCTCCCAAACTGCATTTCCAAACTACACAAAATATGAGGTTAGTTAGTCATATAGTACATACTTGTGGTTCCCCATTGCAGACATATCATTAGACAAAAGACTTAGACTGGGCATTTGAGACCATAAATTTTGGTAATTATTTTGTTGATGGGTTGTATGAAAATATCAGCTTTTGTGTTGAAAAACTCAGTTTTTCAGTGTAATTTTGAATAGTAATGTTTAATTCTGCTCCGACTGTAATTATGTGAAAGAGATTTTATTTTTATTTTTGCCAGGGTACAGTATTAATTGTCCAAAAATTGTAATGTAATACTTTATGATGATGTTTCTTTTTAATTTAGATAGGACGCACAGTGTCCTTTTTTAAATTCATAGAATTAAATTGAATATTGAAAGTCCTTTTACATCAAGATTAAATGTTTTTGGTGAAGTAGTATTGACAAGTGAATGTACCTTCCTTAATACTTCATGCTTTTTCCCAGGTGTTCGTGTTGATACTCCTGATGCAGAGCACATGACAGCCCTCCATTTGGCTGCTCAGCGAGGGATGGCGGAAGTTATCACTCTACTTCTTGAAGGTGGTGCGAGAGTAAACAATAAAATGAGTGATAAGGTTAGAAATGATTCCTGTTCTTTTATATTTCTTTTGTTATACACTGAGTAGAACCTCTGTTTCAGATGTGTTGTTAACATATTCAGATGGATATTTTGTGGTGATCATATTTTTCTAATGAATGCTGCCATAATTTGGTAGTTAGTACATGTGTGATCATTTTAAAATATAAAGAGCACTGAAGTAAATTACATTTGTCAATGCTTTCCTCATCAGTTTAGGATTCAGGACCATGAGACATAAGGCTCTGTTATTTTTGTATATTTCTGTATATCAGATTCACTATTTTTTATATGTAGTCACATTTGAATAAGCATTTTTTCATGAAATTTTTATGAGTGCCTATTTTGTGTTAGTATAATCAAACAAAGACAGTTATCTATGATAATAATCTGCACTCCTGTTAACATTCGTTCCTTAATTCCTTAATGTCAAAAGTACTTGAATGACTATGATTGTAAGATGATCAAAGGAGGTCTCCAATTGATCCTTAGTTTGTTGTGTCTGCAATGCCTGTAGGATGTAAACATTGCTTTATTAATACACATTTGTTTAACCAGTCATATAGATCCAAGTTTAATTGGTTGTCTTATTAAGACTGATGATGATGATCATTGCATGTTAGCCTCTGTTCTTTGCAAAAGTTGAATATTTTGAGGACTTAGTCATTGATTAATGGAAATCATTTCACTCTGTGTACTCATTGATGACCATTACATGTTATTCTCAATTACTGCTAAGTTGAACATTTCAATGACTTTAGCTCTTCATTAATATATATTTCCAATTGTTTTAACTCAGAGTTCCCCGCTGCATATAGCTGCATCCAGAGGTTATACGGACATTGTGGAAACCTTACTTGACCGAGGGGCGAAAATTGACTCCTTAGATGGTTCAGACCGTACCCCACTTATTCTGGCAGTATCACGTTCTCATTACAAAGTAGTTCAGTTGTTACTGAAAAGAGGAGCTAAAGTAAACATAGAAGAAATTCACGGTAAGCAATATTGTATCCATTTCAGTGGTGTTATTATAAACAAATGTTTTCAAAATGATAAATTCGTGTAAATATTCATTGCATACTTTGCTTTAAAATACCATATATATTTTCTTCTCTTTTTATTGGTAATATTCTAATCATAACCATTCCTGAATAACAGAAACACAAATATATATATGTAATCAGGCTTCTTGCAGAACTATCAAATGTTTCAACAGAGGTAACTGGCCAAAATATCTATCAAAAAGTTTCCACATATCAGTTGTCTTTATGAAATAGGATAACACTTTTGACTGAAATTCACTTAGGCAGTACATTGCCAGGATCTTTTTTTTTTACGATGTGTTATTTGAAAACAAAAATGATACACAATACATCATGTGCTTTTCCAAAACCACCTTAGTCTTAACATCCACTCCTCTCATGCCTTTCAAAGCCATAACGGAAGCTAGTGCTTTGATTTGTTGTCATTTTGTGAGGTGTAATCTGTCAGCCTATCAGTTTTGCAGTCAGGCCAAGGGGTTTCTCAAGTACATTATAGGGCATTGAATTTGAAGACTGCCAAGATTGTGGCTTTTCAGGTTCTACCAGCAAAACCACAATTGTGGCATTTCAGAAAATAAGGGCTAACTTTACATCGTTTCATTTTTCAGATGTTATGAACAGATTTACTGGGTTAGACCTTTGGGAGTCTAGAAACATGGATTGGTAGTCACTTTAAATTATTTAATGAAATAAATAATGTAATGTATAATTGCATGTTTCTTTTATCAGGTTATACACCACTCTGTGAGGCAGTTTGGCACAAAGATTTGAAGTTAGTGCAAATGTTATTGACAGCTGGAGCAAAGATTACACAATCTCATTATCTTCTGCACTATGCTGTTCTCCATCGACATTACCAGGTACAGTAATGTGAAAAAAAGTACAGTATTCTGGAAGGTAGATGTCATCAGTATAGGGTTTTGAACACATCATCTAGGATGAATTTGATATAATTAGTATTGTAATGACATTGGTGTGCAGTATCTTTGTGTAATATCTGAAATAAAATTCTGTATTTACTATTAAAATACAATTGGGGAAGTAAGATCTCTTCAGCAGAGAAGGTTTGTTTGTAAAGTTTACTTTTAGGAATATTGTACCTGCCTTATATATAAGCTTAGTGAGCTGGTCAGATAATCATATAATTGTATATTTTTACATTTTCTGAGTTCTAAAAAATACTGATTTAGATCAGATATTGAATGTTCATTTTCCATGTGATTTAGTAATTATTTTTGACACAAAGACAAGGAAAATTTCTTTAGAGCTATATCATGGTAAACATTGCTTTTAGAAACTTTTTGAAAAGAAAAAATCTTTCCAATATTAGAACCACTTTGTTGTCCCTCCATACTTTTAAACATTATAAAATCATTTCATGAGGGGATGAAGACCAAAGTATAATTGATGGAGAGTGAGAAGTTTCCTTTAGATTTTATGTGAAGCCACGACTTTTGCTAGTGCCAGCCCTATTTAACATTTATTTTTATATTTGTAATGAGCACAGAGTCTGTTTGCATTTTAAAATTACTGGGAAATTGTCTAATATCAGAGGATTTCATGCTAAGACAAAAAATATCTGCATTTTACTTTTGTGCTGCCATTATTTCACCTGATGCTGTATTATACAAAGGTTTCTTGACAAATTATCACAGACATGCAAAATTACAAAAACTGTTATGTAGGTAAGAGTGAATTTGCAAGGGAGCTTCTACTGGAGGGATGAGTTGATTAAAACAAGCGGTATTTTTTTTGCTGTTTTGTGTCTTCTCTCACCTCAAACAGTTTGGATGAAGAAATATCCACTTGAATGGGTAAAACTTAAAGGTGCTTTCGGCCCCTTGTCAAAGGGATTGATTCAAGGTGTCCACACTAAAAATGAAGGTCAGTCTGTATAATGCTTGTGTACTCTCCTGCACAGTTGATGCTGCAATGGCTCATATGCACACCAGCTCAGTAGCTTTCATTGCTACCTCATGAGAAGATTCTTGGGGTAAATGTAGAGGTCCCAAGTAGGGCAATCTATCACTCAGTTTGTGTCAGTATGATTTAACAGATACTATATTGGATGTGCCATATTAAAAGATTGGGTAACACTCAAATTCCAAAGAAAATATTTGGCAGAAACACATACTATTAGGAAAAATTGGAAGACTTGTTTTACACTACTTTGACTCTGTGAAGTATGATCTATGTCAGTGCCCAGTAAGTAATTGGGAGGAAAGTGCTCAAAACCAGGGAGGACTGTGGTGATGGTGAAAATATATGCAAGAGGTGCTAGAAGGATTCTTGAGATATGTTACATGCATAAGTTGCATGTATGCCATGAGCAGTAATGCTTGATGGAGCATAGTAATCTGTATGTAAAATATATTAATCTATTTTCTTGTGCTAAAATAGGAAATATTTCTCGGTGGCTTTGTAAAATTAATATTATGTAGATCCATTTTCTGTGCTCTTCAGCTAGCAGAGATGTTACTAGGAGCCAGGTGCATTGTTAACCTTCGAGATGATAATGGTGACACACCTCTCATAATCGCTGCAAGAACTTGTCAACCTTCAATTATAAAACTTCTACTGAAACATGGTAAGTAAACATTAAGATGAAAACTGGATTAAAACTTTTTCCAATTTTTATGGTGGGATTGGTTGATATAGAAGTTTAATAACAGACAACATCAAGGAGTGGAAAACTTCAGAATCTTGACTTACTTTTTGTAAATCGTAGGCAGATACTGAGATTAGTTTGAATATAATTGCAAATTGCCAAAGGGTTGTTCATGAGTAATTCAGTTTTATAAAGTTATACAGTATATGATTTTGTTAATGCTGAGCTGTCTTTTTCAGTCACATTATTTTATCAGTGTATTTGTGCTTATGGAAATACAGACCATCACCTTTTATGTAGGAATATCCTTCAAGTTGAGCTGGAATTGATGGTAGAAACTTGGTAACAAGGTAGGTGTGCCACCAAGTGAGGATACCTTGCTGTGCTTTTTGCTGTCTACCCGGTTGGAACTTTTTTTGGTTGAGCGTTTATTTACCTTTTTAACATGAATGAAAAGAGTGAACAATGGAGGTGCAAAGGACATGAGCAAGTTTGTGTGGTGCTTTGTGTCCTCCATTAGGTAGATCCTCCTTCATAGGGATAGGATCCGCAGTCTTGACCTTCCCTGTGAAAAGTATGCAGGTTGGTCTCTATTTCAGTGGAAAAGATTTATGATTAAGAGGAAAAAGTGTTTGTAGGTGTTGTCAGAAAGGAAGACCCCCTTTGCTCCACCAAACATCATCAGGTCCTTCTTCCCCAGCCTCCTGGAACCTCTCTCTGCTCCTTCTATGCATCACAGCTTGCTCAGCTGAAGGGACTATGCACATGAAGGTGAGTGCCTTCACAAGCTCTCATTTATTGGTGAGTCAGGTGCATGTGCTGGGCTGTCCCTAGGTGAGGCCTCTATGCTTCACCGTCACCTAGCCATACCGTGTCAGCCTTGCTGAGGGTGACCGTCAATTGAGTACCTTTGGAAGACGTGGCCTGTCTTTGGCATTTAGGGAAGCCCATCTTTTTTGCATGTTCCTTCAAGTTACTCCTACTAAGGAGAACAATGCTTTTGAGCCTCCTCTAGCAGTTGTACTTCCCATGGGAGATGTCTCCACAGCATCAACCTTGACAACTGTTTTGTTGACATCTGCTGTTCTCCCCTTGACCAGTCCTGTGGAACCTCAAGGGGAGTGTAAGACATGATCAAGGAGAAAATTGATCAAGTGCAAGTGCACTTTGTCTCACTTATCATGCTTTTTGTGAAACTCTTCCTCTTCCTTCCCCCTCATCAACTACCTCTTCTTCCTCTCATAGGAAGCAGAAGAATCCTAGAATCCTTCTCATAAGAAGTTGCGATAGGCTTCAAGCAAGTACTTTTCCACTTCTAGGGGTGGCAGTGGTAGTTGTTCACCAGTGGCTGCTATATTTACCATAAGTAGGTCTCACATGGGTTTCTGTGCATACTCAGTACCTTGAATTTTCCTGTAGCTTATCAGACAGGAGGACTGCCTGTGACTTTTACACCTGAGCTTCTCAAAAGCATATGGGGTTGAGTCAGGGCTGCATTATTGTTCAGTGCATGCAGAGTCTCCAGATTGTACTCATGCAGATGGAGTTCATGCCAACAGGTAGCCATTATACAATACTGTTGCAATATTTATGGATAACCATGACAATGTGGGTGTGTACGATTGTAGAGCTCCTCAGTCAATTTGTGGTTTGCCTCAAACCCCATAGCAAACCCTGGAGGTACTCCCCTGTTCACCATCAAAACATGGAATATGACATGTCCAGTCAGTTGAGAGATGACTTCCCACCTCAGGGGTGAATCTCCTATATAAAAGGCAGTGGTTTGTATTCCTGTAGAAACAACTCTCTGGTTTTTAAAGTAATGTTTATTTTTCCATTTATCATAATCTCACCTCAACCACCCCACTTAGTCCCTGATGCTTAGGGGAAAAAATGCTCGTTGATGGCGAGTTGGGGTTTCCCTCCTGCTCAACCTCCTACCACCAGTTAACTACCTTGTTACTAAGTTTCAACCACCAATTCCAGTTCATTTTGAGAAATACTGCAACATAAAAGTGTATGATTTGTGTATCCAGGAAAAATACAAATTAATTTTAAAATTTGTGCTAATGTTATGTATAGTAATTAGATTAAGGTGTATCCCTTATTCCATGAATTGTGAACATCATTTGAGGTATTCCTTTACATTATGTGAAAATTTAATGCATAATTTTTTCTGTTTTCAAGATTACTTTATTGCACATGTTTATTGATCTTTTAGTTTATTGCAATAATTTGGATAATACTTTGCTGTTAATTAATGCTCTAAATCTGAGCAAATTTTCTTTTTCATGCTTTAGTCTCAGATGATTTCCACTGTGTTTTTTAGGCTTTAGACCCTTCCTTTGTATGTTTTTCAAGTCTATGAGCAAGTCATGTTGCTTAAGCTCCTTTACAACTCTCCGTGCTTTTAAAATGATTTCTCATTGCCAGAGATCAGTGTCTTAACTTTTATGTTGCTCTAATTTTATTCCTTTAATTAAGAAACACTCCTCCTGGAGAGAGAGCTGTGAATTTATAAAGATTGAAACTCTATATGGTTTGTTGAACTAATCTATAATACAGATAACATACCAATCTTAAACCCACTACAGTACTTGGTCTTAAGTCCATGTCTGCATGCTTCATAGTTTGTTTGCTCTATATATTCCTATGTACATCATACTTGATTTGTAAAGTGGAAACACCCGTACGCGGTTTGTGTATGCAGGGAATTCATTTGGCTTCAAGATTTACAAAATGATTATATCATAATCAGTTGTATTTATTTTGCAGGGGCCAATACAAATTATCCAAATGGTCTTACTGGTACTACTCCATTGCACGAAGCTGTAGAAGGAACTAGAGATGCTTTATATGAGGACTTTCATACTGTGTTTCTTTTACTACGATCTCATGGTGCTAGATTAGATGTAGAAACTGTGTGCAGGAGAATGCTCCTCTGTATCGAGCTCTGCTGCTTGAAAAAAATAAGGCTGCTGCTTTGCTCATTCGGCAGGGGTCAGTATGACTTGCATTGATTTGTTAAGTTTTCAGCTTTCAGATAGTGCTGTTTATAGAAAATTTAAAGGATTAATGTATTCATTGCTAATATTTTTGACATCCTATTAAGTAAATGATCACAAAATTTTTTGTATCGTCTCATGCAGGTGCTGTGTCAATCATCGGACTCCTGCATGCACCCCAGATTACCTTCACATGGTAGCTCTAAGAGGACATGCTCCTTTAGCAACTCTGCTCGTTTTAGCTGGGTTTGATCTTTGGAAGGCAGATTGGCTCAGTGGTGTTTTTTCACCAGGAACCTTGAAAGCACGCCTTGCAGCGGTCAGGTAAGTTAAGGCCCGTCTGTTACATAATTCTTGTGTGTTTCCTGCTGTCAGTGGCTTTTGATTATGCTGTGCCACATGTCTGGTCTCTCATCATGCCTTGGTAAGAGAGACTCCCCAAAGTGAAGTCCAGAATTTCATTTTTTTTTATCTGATATCTATTTTTGTTTTAACATCATGCCACTCTGGGTGATATTCCATTAGTAAAATAAGCTTTGTATGTTTGATTGGTTTCTGACACTGCAGTATTTTGATTCTTCATGCTCATTATGTTTATTCCATACAGCAATGCTGCTGCAGAAAAGAGTATCTTGACCATATTAGTGAAAGAAGGGGTGCATTATTGAAATATAAATTATTTGACATAATGAACATCTGTAATTTATACAGTTCACTTCTAAGTTGAATAAAGCTGTGAATTCACAGTTTTATTCTCTTTTATATTGAATTTTATGGCAGTAGGAAGCAGTATACAGTACCATGTTTTGAGGTTTTGAAATTCTAAACTGTTCCTGTTTGTAAAAGAGCTTTAATGTCTCTGCAGATCACAGCCCTTAACTCTTGGCGAGCTGTGTCGTATTCACATCCGCCAGAGAATGGGTGAGAGAATCCAAGTGACCCTTGACACAAATCCTCTTCCACTACGTGTCAAAAGATTTCTTATGCTTGAAGATGTACCAGATGTTGAACTCTGACCCTGTCCAAGGATTTTGTTTGAGTCAGAACTATTAAACACAAACATTGCTCAGAAAGAAGTGAATGACTGCATAAAATAAGGCAACACAAAGTGCATGGAACTATTATTGTCACTTTCTGAAAGTGTCAATTTCATATGTGATATTTCGTACAGTTTTTCACAAATAGTCACATACTCATAGTTTGAAATAATGAAAGGTGCTTGTAACAGTAAAGTGATGTATCATTGAAATGGAATCTCCTGTATTTTTTACAATGTGTTAAATGCACAATATAGTAATGTATGCTTAAAAGTATAAAGGTGCTGGTTTGGGATTCAGTAACCTGATATTTATTATTTATATATTGTACATTATTGTTTACTGTAAAGTATAAAACATATTGTTCAGCTTTAGATCGATGCTTGGACTGTAAATTTTGTAGCCTTTTTCAAAGACGGTTAATTTTACCCTTTTGGAAAATGGAATTTTATTTTTTACAGCACTTTTATAGTGCTTATTATCTGGTGTCAATTTAAGATGGAGGAAACTATATATGAAAAGTTTCAAATGCAACATGTATTTCAGAACTGGATATTAATTTTACACAAAGGCTTTGTATCAAGCAGGTTTTGAGAGTAGCCACCATTCCTTCTTGCTGTAAATTATTAGTCTCCAGCCATGTTTGTCAACAGAACTTTGTTTGTTTGCTTTGAAAGGTACATGTACTTTTTTGTATAAGTGTCACAAAGTTTGTTAGATAAGTTGGGTATTAAATATTTATACATTTAACTTACATTAACAGACTGTGAGTGATCCAATAATGTCATTTGCTTGGTAAGAGAAATGAGGTACCTTGACTACCTTAATGAAGGTTCTCTGCCACCAAACTCCCATTCTTCAGAAACGTGCACTGCATTATTGCACTTGTCATACTGTGTTAGAATTCAGTGTGCCATTGCATTGTTACAGTGGTAATTTTCCATTTATGCTCAAGGCAGGGGGTGTTGCATAGTAAAAGTGAAGAATGTTTATTAATGTTATCACAGAAAATGTACACAATACAAAGATATGTAGACATCACATTTCTTGCAAAACAAGGAGGGATGCATATTAAGTGATCACAAACTATGCTCAAGATTGACAATCACAAGATATGATTGAGAGTTGTGATGATGTACATTAACCCCATTAATAATTTTTTATCTTTTATTCAACAGCAGCACAAAGTAGTCCTTTCAATCCCGCTTCCACACTCACTGCCACATAGCGTCCATTCTTAGCATAGTCTTACTTGCACAGCACTGCCTTGCATAACACATTGTGGACAGTACTGAAGGTTCCTTACAGCAACCTTTTGTTTCCCAGTGGCATTCCTCTTTGCCTACTACTTATTTTGCTTTGGTCTCTTCCCACCTAGGCGTTCACATGAACAACTGTACCTTGCTCTAATTTTCAGTTCTCATGTAAGAAAATATCCTTTAGGCAGTGTTCTACTATATACTGAACTACACCAATTCTTGGTAGCTTTAGGCATACTATACTAGTTGTAAAAATTTATTATGCCCAGGTTGAGCTGGTAGTAATGTACATTATCTACTGAAACCTAGTAACAGAGTCTGTTAATGCGATAATTTGAAGATTTATTTCATGTACATGTAAAATTTCAACTAAGTGTTGATGAAGGTTTTTTAAAAATTTCTTTTGATGGGTCATCAGTATATTTTTAATTTAAGTAGTTATTGTTGTACAGTAGTTCATTTTAATGTATATAACTGGAGATGTTTAACTTAAGTAGACACCAGCTGTAGGTAAAGTTGTATATGTTAGATAAAAGCTTCTCTCAAATAATTTGGGCATAATTTTGCCAGTCTTAGGGTCAGCAGAAAACTGCTTCCATCCAGTGTGATAAATTCATATTTAAAGCTTTACTCTTCAAGTATGTTATTTTTTATTTTGTGCCATGTTTGTTTTTCTTGGAATATTTAATTTGTTAGATTTTAGTAGTTTATGTATGTTATTTGTTAAGATGTTTAAAGAAGTATGGTTATTATATTGCAACAAAAGTATATTAATAAAATATTTACCATTATCGTAATGAATTGTCATTTTTGTGGAGTGTCAGGTGAGAAAATTGTATAAGTACAACTCACGTTTTTTATTTAACGAAAGTCCATTCCTTTCCTGAGTTTTGAAAGGGTAACTTGAGAAAAGTCTAAAAATATGGAATCTTTATTTAAACATCAATAATATAAATCTAGATATGATAAAATTGCACTTCATACTTGGAATAATCGGTGGTATTGCTCTAAGTAGACATTTCTTCATCCAAATGCCTTTTTCTACCTTGAGTGCTTGTGTTAGCCCAAGTCTGTCGTAAGGAAGCCTGTAGCTCTTGAGTTTCACAGATGTAACTGGATAATTCATGCTCACGCATGGGAGGTAGGATACCAGGAATGAAGCCAACAAATGCCTGTGAGGAAATTAAATTATATCCTTAAACAGTACTATGATCTTGACAATATAATTCTATTTACAAAAGGCAATATATTACACTTATTTATGGTTCACCTATGTACTAAAAATAATTCCAAAATATTTAAATTATGCCATGCCGAACTCACCATACCAGCCGTATAATACAATAAAGATAAGTCAAAAACAGAAAGCATCTCGCACTCACGAACCTCACACTTACTCAGTGACATGCAATATGAACATTTGTTGTCATTTATGTCAGCATTCATAAGATGGTCCTGTTGCTACTTTATATGCAGAACAATTATGAAAATCTATATGCAGTACATACAAAACCAAGTTCACTAATGAGTTGTGCAAAAACCTGTACTTTCAGAGAGATGACCATGGTAAGGAAAAACTATATGCAAGTAAAATACAAAATATGAAATAAAATTTACAAATTGAGTAGCAAAGGATATTGAAAATAAAAGGTCATACATATGCAAATTTACAGGTCACCTAAAGAAGACACTCCTACACTTTTTCACAAAAGTAAATGGTACTTTTCAGGCTCAGGAGTAATGGCTCTTTGGAGTAACCAAAATTCAATGGTTTACCCTAACTTCTTCTTCTTCTTTTAACGTGCTTTTATTCAGGCTTTCTATGGGGTAGAAATGCCTCTTTGAAGGACTTTTTGATTTATTTTAGAAAAACTATTTACCTGCCCTGATTTAATAACGTGTAGTGGGTAAATTATCCTCAAAGAACAACGCCCTTTCTTCCCAAGATGCTGTATAACCAAAGTTAAAATGTGTGAGATGTTGTTTCTTTAGAAAGGTGTTGTAGTGGCTTTGTTTTTTCTGTACAGCTGCTACAATGCTTTATAAGCAAACCACCGAAAATAGATCTATGCTTCGGATGTTTCCCGGTATAATGCTCTATGAGCCATGGCCCATCCTCAAGAACAATCAAGATGCTGTATAACCAGCCAAAGTTTCAGTCGGTTTTCTACTGGCCAATGTATAATATAGACCCTTCGGTTTTCAGTATAATGCCATGAATGGCCCACAACTATGGCCCACCTATCCTTTATCGTTGCCAGAAGCACGATTATGGCTAAGCCTTAAAACAAAACTACTTACGCTAGGGCTGCAATTTGATATGTTTGATGACTGGCAACATATCAATTTGCATTTAACTATAGTAACTTTTTAAGATCTAGGAGCAGAAAGTGTGGACAGGACAGACAAAGCCAGCACAATAGTTTTCTTTTACAGAAAACTAAAAAATCAGCAAAAACAGTTCAGCAAACATCCATCATAGAGGGATCTACTTACTGACTGCTAATCCCATGAAAATGGAACCTTTTCACCACCCACTACTGAGCAAAAATTCTTTTACTGATGCAGTGTTGGACACAATATTCTTAACACTAAAACAGAAAAAATGTTAATTCTTGAAATACCAAGACAACGTACCTGAGGATATTTCTTAGAATATTCTGCATTAAACTTATGAATATTTTTGATGAGTGCTGCAATTACATGAGGAGCTATATGGAAAGGTCTCTCTTCTGTTGTATGCCTTATGACAGCTGGAAAAATGAAACTTTATTAAAAATGTGACTTTGTACAATTCCCTAAAATACTGTACTATCCACTAACCCTGCAGACTTTTATTGTTAAAATTGAGTGTCCCAACATATAACAACCAAAGTTCTTATCTGGTCTAAAGTGTTTGCTACTAAGCAGTTCAAACCTAAAACCATATAACAATCTTTCATTAAAAGTTCCTGGTTTTTATCTGTGTTTCTATATTAAGCTGATGTTTACTGCAACCTTGACAATTATTTTTGTTCAATATTCATATTAACACAATGTTACTACATTTCTAAATTGTTATATGAAGCTGCAATACATAATTTTTTTCAATTTAGTAAATCTTAACTACTGTATTAATAAACCCTTGATGCCAACAACAGCTATTTATGAATTGATAATCGAACACATTCCAGTTTAAAATAATGCAATACATAAGAAAATAAAATGAATCTCTTACCTAATAATCTTTCAATCACTGGGTCTAAAACATCTATACAAAATAAACTCTGGAGTTCTGCTCGAAGATTAGAACCCAACTTGGTTGCTACGTAAATCCTATTCTGTAAAATACAATGGAAAAGAAACTGAAAAACATCATGATACTGTATGCGCAAAAGTAATGCCTAAATTATAACACGAGGAAACACATTTGGAGACAAACTATTAAGTGGTTGGTTGGATAAATTAAAGCTGTGTAAGGTGCAGCTGCATTATGGATCAGAATGATGAGAGCAATATGAGTGGGAGATATATATATAATTAATGATGATTTAAAGTGCAGGCAATAACACAATATCAAGACATTATCCAATGAATTTTGGAAGAAAAAATATAAGGCACCACAAGTACATCTAAGAACTATGAAAAGAGGTCAAGTACCATATTGGCCTATTTCCCACCAACCATAGTCTAATCTCTCAAATAAAAGACCAAGATCTATGAAAAGAGGATATGTGATTCCATGACTCCATATTCCTCCAACAGTTTCCTACTCTCTTTATGCAAAGATATTCATAACTCATTCCTCATTTATTGATCTAACCATGACAATCTTGCTGACTATGTATATCTTGGATAATTCCACTGTATGTTTAGCTCCTTAGCAACACTGAACGTTCACTGTAGCAACCCTTTGGCCCCAGCTGCACTGTGTTCTGCCTTATACTTCATGTGTTCTTTAATGTGTCTTCCCACCTAGCTGTCCAAATCTCAATAATATTCTTTGCTTTAATTTTCACATTCAAAAAGAGATTCTTTGGGCAATCACTTTGAGAGAGAGACATTTGTCTGGTTAAAATAGTTCATATATATATGTAATTACAATAATCTAGCTGAGGATATGGTAGGCTTTAATGGAAAGATGCAAAGGAACTGACAAAAGTAGTATATCAACAAACACTAGTTGAAAGATGCAAAAAGACTGATTTGAGAGAGAGAGAGAGAGAAATTTTAAGCTACCAAAAGAAATCAAGTTTACCAGACAACAGCTGACATAAGAAGGACATGTTTAAAAACTAGTATAATGATGCTTATTATTGCCTAGAGAACAAAAAATCTGACTCGAGTAACTGTCTTGGAAAAGATCAAAACAAAATGGATACAAGCATACTATCTGAGAGGCGTAGAAGAACAAATGTTACATTTTCCTTTTAACTAGGCCATATTTTTGTAGTATGTCTTACAACTGAAACTCCATCCGTAATTATGCCACTATGAAAGTTGCTACTTTACTTTAAGAGCTTGAAAATTAGCCCACATTTTTCCATCTAAACATGGAAAACTGTGTCGAGCATGAATTTCCTGTATGCAAAATTCAATTTGATTCATAAAGTAATGTTATAAATAAAATCCACTTTAAAAATTCATCAAGCTTACCAGGTATGTGAAAATCGGTATAATGCCATCTAAACTATAAATGATACGATTGAGTAAGTTGTAATAGCTAATAATGAGCTGCTCATCGTCCAAATCCTGTGGAAAGAGGAAATTATGAGTTTTTCTTTTTTAGCTTTTAGTCTGATTTACAATCAAAACTGATACTGTATATATAGAACATTAAATTGCTGAATCAATTAAGCCTACTGGTACATCATCCAAGCAAAAATATCTATTAACAACTAGCACTGAACATACTGATAAAATATGCACTAAAAAGAAACAAAGTAATGTTTCTTATGAAAGATGATATTTCTTATAAGAAATAGGCAATTTCAATTAATCTCAGACTGATGAAGTGAGTTCCTAATGTGCTTCATAAAATCCAAAATGTATATTCCAGTATCATATTCACATCCCATATAAACAATTTAACAGTGATGGATGATTTCCCACTTATTAACTATGCTATTAGATTTGGTCTATTTTGGAGCACAAATTAATAGGGAATAGAACCTGTAAGGACATTTGACTTAATTTCCTAAACACACTGTTTGCTTACTATCACACTTTTAGTGCAACAGTGGCTCAAGATATTCTGATAATTCTCATCAAAATCAATTTACAATAAAATGCAATATGTATACACTACCCTATCACATGGTAAAGGGGGAAGAAGAGCTCTCCAAATAATTATTTTTTGTTATAAAAATAAACAAACTGCTCCTTTTTAAGTTTCAAATACAGACACCTTCCTACAAATGAGTTATGTTCCGGATGGCCGTTTGTTTGTTGGTTACTGTACTCATCTTGCCTATTTAAGTTACATTACGATATAAAATCAATACAGTACTGTGCGTCTTTTCATCCTAAAACACAATACTGTACACTGTACATACAGTGCTGTACATGCAGATTTGGCACACAAAACAAAATTTGAACTTACGGGTGGCAAAGGGGAGTGCTTTGAACACAATTTTAATTTGCGATCCCGTTTGTTTCTATCTCTGAATGTTTGAAAGTAGGGTGGTGTCTGTACTGTACTTTACGAGAGGAGATCAACCTTTTATATAGAGTTAACAACACTTGGCACTACTAATCTCTAAACTGAAAAAACAAAATATGATGACAAGAAAGTCTTTAAAATTAGAAAATGTAGTTTTGCCTAAGATCATTCTTTAAGATGAGAAAACTTAGTTTCCTTACACCTCAGTCTTTATCTATGAATAAAAGAGGTTTATTCCCTTTCAATTACTTTATAGTTTGCTGTATTGATAGCCAAAAATATCTAAAATTACCAAGATTTCATCTTTACAGTTTCCTATATAGTAACAGACAAAAGTTACAACCTTAAGTGTTAAGAATAAGTAACAACACAGTGCTGAACTTTGTTGTAAAGATTTTCTGTCCCTATGTAATAATCACTACAAAGAAATGCCTTCAAACCAACACTCAAGTGAAATACTAACCATTATCAAGGCAAAATTTTGCTTAGATTAAAGAATTTTTTACTGGAATGAAAATACCCTCCAAAATCAGTACATTACTAAATACTGTATCTCGAAACAATTTTTCTATAACCTGTTAATACTAAGCTACAGTACTTGACAAAACTTACCCGCATATCTAACGCAATCTTTAAAAAATGCTTGTGGATGTGAGACGTGAGGTCTTTATAGAGAGACTCGGAATACTGTTGACACACACATTTGTAGGCGGCAGAGTACATGGGCTCAAACTGAATAACTGGACCTGAGTGTGGCGCGGGAGGAGGCCCTTGCAATAACCTATCGACGGCCCCTCGTAGTTGGGGCCAGTAAGTATTGTGGTAGTCATCATCTGTCATATTTGACATAGCTACAAACAAATAGAGAGATTAATATACACAGATTTTCACCTAATAAGCATCAAAGAAGTGTATTAACCAAGGATCAAAGTTCATAACACTGGTATTTAAATTTGATATATGATAAAATTATGGGATTTTTATCCTAAAATAACTATACTGTTAAAAAACAATGGATTTCAGTTTCCTTCATGTGAAATGCATTCTTAAATACATATTGTATACTGTATTGCAAAATACTTGTTACTTGGCAAATATTCTAAAATGTAAAATTGAGTGCAAGTATTTTATTCTAAAATGAATATGCATTTTAATTACTAAACCCGATTTTGGGAAGGTTTTCAATCATAGCTATATAACTGCACCAATCATCAATCTTTTTTAAAAAGCCTTATCAGAGCAAGTCCTTTAAAAAACCATATCAGAGCAAGTACGAAAACCAAATCTTGTATAATATACTGTAGATATTAACAGAAATTAGCAAGTTACAGTCCCTCATGGGGCTAACTCATTAACCTCTTACATCTTGTGTAAGAATGTGATAAATTCAAGCCTGAATATTGGCTAACTACTGTACTACAGTACTTACAAATACCTACTACTGTATTTATTTATGCTAAGGGCAATCAAAATTACTTGAACTATAATGCAAAATCTTCTTGTGTTGATTGGTTTCAGTCAGAAATTAAGACTGATATAACATGCAAACATAACTTGAATTTGATTGATTTTGCATCCTAAACTATCTTACAAATCAAAGGACACTTCCTTCACCCATTCTCCGATCTCCACAAATTTTGCCCATTTCTATTACAGTGTATTCAATTTTTGGGACCTTCTAAGGAGGACAAAGAGGCAGACATTAATGAGCACAACCTCCCTGCAATTTTGTTACCTACAATAATACAAAAGTTTATTCAAGTATTTGCCAAAATAAAACGGGTGGTACTAGAGGCAGATAAATGGAGGTCCACTGGAGCTACAGTATGCTAATGATATTAAAACTAGAATTGAAAGAAAAGGTCTTAGAAAATGATTAAAAGAGAAATGGAACGAATGAGAGAAAGTGCAAAACACCAAAGACTGAACTGAAGCAGGGATATTATGTCCAAACTTGGATGCAGAATGAACATAAACACTGACACAGTGTGAGATCAATGATCACCTTGAAAGTGTTTCACACTCATCTGTGAAAAAGAATGGTTTTGTCTTTTATACCTGTTGTATAGTTATAAAACCTTTGCTTCTAGACAATTAAAATATGCTATGCCTGCTACAGTATACAGATGTCCCTCTACAGTACAGAAATGAAAATAATCCACCAAGAAACCATAATTAATATTCATAAGAGATAATGCTGTACTATGTGTGTCTGCCGCATTTACACAAAACATGTCTGGTCAGAATTTTATAAAAGCCGAAATATGCTTGAAGCTAGACCCTGAATAGTAACTCTATGAGTAACTGGTATAGAAAGTGAGGAGACTTAACATAACAAAACTGAAAGATCATTAGTTCATAGACTATGAGTCTAAGGTGGTCATGTTTGGCCTTTAATAAGCATTAAAACTCCAGTACAGCATTTAGGAAAGAAGTAGCTAGGATAGCAGTAAGTCATATCTAGTTCTTAAAATAATTTCCATAAAGTGTACTGTACATAGATAATACAGTACTATGTAATTTAAATGACCCTTTGCTTAGGCTTACTACTTTTGTTTCAGGAAACAATATCCATCAAAATGAACCTTAAATATGCAGGGTACTAGCGACCCTTAACATTTACAAAGTTCTCACAGCAAGTTCTAATATTACTGACAATTTTTAGTTGTCCTGTAGCCTACCATATTAAACAGATGATAATTCTGGCCTTACATGACAAGAGAGGGTAACGCAGCCACTATTTCACACAACGTCATGGTCTATCACATAAATTGATGGCAAAAAAGAAAAAAAAAATATAAGACACTATTCTCAAATAGGAGGGTCCAAACTGTTTATCTGGTAGAAAAAATTTCAACTTGAAAACTGACAACCTAGCACCCTGCATCTTCAGATTTCAAATTAACCAACAGCACATCTACTAGCAGCTCAGCTGGAAAAAGATGACAACCTAACCTTTCCAATGGATGGGTGAGGTACTCTAGGTTAGACAATAGTAATGAACTGGAATGGCTAAGCTGAGGTAAATCAGGCTACTTGCCTATAGCTTATGGAAATGACCAAAAGAAAATACACTTGCAAATTGTTTAGCCAATGTATGATAAATTAATTCTTAACCAAGACTGAATCAAATAGTGCCATAGCCTAATCAGATTATAATGCTTACAGACTTATACCTTCACTGTTTAATGTGCAAAACAGGTTCTTGAATTTTCTAAGTATCCATTTGACATTTCCATAAAAATAATGAGTTCCCCTCCAGCCTATGATATCATGACTACGTAAGAGCTTTGTGATGTATTTGGCCAATCAAAACTATCATTTTTTCTTAGTTTCAAAGTGGCACCTATTTCTAGACTCTGCTTCCACTTTACCCTCAGAGAAATCCTCCATAGTGCAATGGCTGTTTTATAAGGATCAAATAAGAATACTAAGTGATTTACAAAATTTAGGTTGTCAAGCCAAGCTCTGGGGCATTTTCAATAATTGAGACAATGAAAAGAGCAGTGAGTTGAAGTGGTTGGACAGCAAAGAGAGAGAGATCCAGATAATAAAGGAAATGAAGTACATGGAACTAAAGTAACAGCAAGATTCAAGAAAGGAAGTTGAAGTGGAGGTATGTATAGTAAAAGTAAAAGGCTAAAAAAGTGGGTTTAGCTAAGGGGCCAAAGGGATGCTATAAACACCCTTTAGTAATACTGACAGTGCATCATGTGAGGCACACTGACAATAATATCCCCCTATGGGAGCAAATATGAAAATGGAGTTTTGTAAGTTTTATAGACTAATCTGAAACATTTCCCTTCAAATAACTTATGCTTAATCTGTAACTTCTAAGTGAGGCAAAAAAAAAAAAAAAAATGTTATTGTTAAAATATGTGAACAATTCTTCTATAACTTTAGGGGTAAATATGGAACGATTTTTGGCAACTCTGATTTATGAAAATAGTCAGGTAAAGGGGATAAGTAAGCTTGGAAATGGCATGATAATGGGGATAAGTGAGCTTGGAAAATGAAGTGATTTTGTAAGTTAACAATTGCTTATGCTTTAATTGAAATTCCCTTTAAGCTTGATATATTAAACTTTGGCGGGTATATAACAATCTATCTCACTGTTAAAAATCAAGTAGAAAATACTTCAAGAGCTTTGGAGGTATTGTGGACCCACACGTTCTGGCAACACCGGTCTGTGAAAATTGGAAGGTAATGCGGATGATCGAGTCTCCCACAAACGCTTAGTTATAACAGTCACTAGACACACACTCAATGATTGGAACTTCCCAAGGACGCATGAGCATCCTTGAAAACTCAAGGTTAGCAATAGATATAGCAGGCTATAAGATAGCTTCATGGGGGGGGGGGTTCCCACCGAGGAAGATTCTGCCCTTCCCTGTCCGATGGCCTAGGATGCTGTGTTAGGTTAGGAAAGGTTTAAGTTACAATGTATCAATGTAAATAATGCTGGCATCATTTTTTGTCCTGGTTAAGGGGAGGGTCTCTGCCCAGCCATAACAGGGCTATGCGCCTCCCCCCCCACCCCCGGGGTCTGAATGGCGACTGTTATATTAGGTTAAGTTAGGATGCACCTAATCAATTATCTCAAACACTTATGTGCTTATCTTTTTTATAATGTTTTTTAACAACACATGGAACATTTTTCATGCATTATGAAAATATTTCATCGTTGTTTTTGGCTACTTGACTTCCTTCAGTCCCACTCAAAAACCCCAAATTCCCACTGAGGTCCTCTTATGACTTTCGGATATATTGTTGGGGGAAATACAAATATGTGGGCAAGCCTAAAGTATATAAGGGTAAAAAACGTGCCCAATAAATCCCAAAATGAGCTCAAAGGACAATAGGCTAAAGTGATTTACTGGTTTGGCAAGAAACTAATTCATCACGCTACATCAATTTACCATTTATTTATCAACAATCAGGTTAAAACATATAAATAAATTACGTGCAAATGTAATTTATCAAGGCCTAGGCTATATTTAGGCTATCAATTGACGACACTAATTTGCCAACACTTAGGATGGGCTAAGGCTAATAAATTCCGGCCATGTCAGGCCTGCAATTAATCCTCCCGAGAAGAACTATAAACAAAGAACTATAATATAGTTAGGGAATTATGCAGTGACCGGAACGAGAAGATTCGAATGGGGCGATTCAATTGTCAAGTAATAAATTGCATTTTACACAAGCATTAAAAATGACATTATCATACATCACTGTTGGAAATGACAATGCTGCTATTCTTACCTAAAGATCGCCTTGGAGGGGCGACTGTTACACCTTGATCTCCTGTCCTTTCTATGACCATTTGTTCATCCATCACTTGAATGGGTTTTCGGAGATGAGTGGTCAATTACGTAGCTAAAACAACATCAAAAACTGGTGTGGAGACACTCCTCTTGGGAGACGAAAACTCAGCTATTGCATCGTACGGAAATGCCTGAGTTGTCTTACAATTGTTATATCATAACTGTCAAAAAATATTTTGGAAGCTCATTTACAAAATCTAAACACTGGTTTCCTTTAAATTTTCGTCATATATATAAAATATAGAATAATGTTTCCCTTTATTAGCTTAATTTTTGTGAGAATGGGTATATTACATGCAAAATCATGTTAAATTTGTCCCAATGACATCTGCAAACATGAGGTTGCCTTGATGTTTCTCGGTGTTTAAAGTTGTAATGTTATTTGATGTGAAAATTGATATGAGGTTATCCAGATTTATCAATGACCTTGGTATTCTGTAATAGATATATGACAAAAAAATTCTTTTATCTCATATCATTGCGGCATTCGTTAGCTAAGAAGGGGAAAGGGTGATGACGAGTTACTGATATGAATTCAAAAGAATATGAAGGTTGCGTGATCACAATATATAATTAAAATAGATTGTTGCTTCATAAGAGTAATTTAATAGGATTAGCTCTGAAGGAATAGACATTTCTTATAACCATCTCTATAACTCCCAGATATTCTCAAGGACCAGGGACATTGTTGTTTAATTGTTTTAAGTAGACAAGTGATTTGGGGCGAGGAAACTTCACGAATCAACAATTTCAGCTCTTCCTGTTTGACCATCAGACCTTAACAATTATTCCACTGTGCAACTGCAGTAAAAATGAGTAAGTATTTTCTGGAAAATAGCATATCATACAGATATGATTTTGAGATTTATGGTGTAATACATTTGCCCTTCATTGTGTTCATTTTCTTATATGCATGGTAGGTAGCCTGACGATCTCTGCATTAACGTCTTGTTAGGCTTTGGCGTTTTGGTTTATCATCTGGGTGGATGTTCATTGCTGGAGGAGAGAAGATCATGCCTGTTTGAAGTTGGTTTCATGTATTTAGACTATGGAGAGAGTGATGGCCATTGCTGCCTTTTCCAGTTACGAGGTAGAGGATTACCAGGAATAGACACATAGTCCCCATGATGCATCGGGGAACTCTGTGCTTGGTGGAACGTCCTCTATATTAGGCCAAAACACTGCATGAGAGAGCATTTATGTGAGTGGTTTGTTGGACAAGGGACAGATTAGATAGAGAGAGGGCTACACCTCAGACTCAACGGCGCTGGCAAAGCTACATGAAGCAATATGCTTGACTCATCTAGATGAAATGGGCGCTTCTCCGTTTTTCTTTGATTCGCGTCTTTCATACAGGCCTAGCCCAACCTTACTTTGGTTTATTCAAGGCTTATCGTACGGAATCAGTTCTGGTGTTAAAGGCTTCCTGTTTTATTGTAAATTGAAGGCAGATCCTATACCTAGGTTTATGATTCATGTTAAAATTTAGGTATTCGGCCTTAAATATGCAATCCCCGCTGTCAGGTTTACAACAAATGCTAGATAGTCTGTTATTTCTTCATATATGTTTACATGGAAAGGCACAGCAGAACTCTCAAAAGTGGGGATATGGCCCTCCTCTGTAAAATCATGTGAGTCTCTAATGTAGATAACTCCCATCCAATAGCTGAAGTTTAAATGTTTTGACATCTACCACAAATTCTTTAGTGTTTGGTTTTAAACCGCAAAACACGTGAGATCTGGTGTTTGTATTTGCATCTAAACAGTTTCCAAACGATTGATATTTTCAAGACTCATTGTACCTGTTTTTGCCTGAAGGACATTCCATTTTTTGAAATTGCTTTTTACTATTCACGCTTCTTGTTGCAGTTAGTTACATTGATGAATTAGGTTTTCTTTATGTTATTTTTCTTGATCCAGTCTGCAAGCTGGCACTGGTACTATTTCACATAGAGCACCTTTATGTTTACATTATCAATTTGAATGTCCATGCCATCATAATTTGCCTTGAAAGCTTGCTGCTGATTATCAAATGATAATCAAAATATCACAATTTCACTTTGGTCTGAAAGATTTATTCTTTTCATTATTTTCAGTTGTTATTTCACAGAATTCAAATGACACGCACAGCATCTGATGATCGGTTTCTCGTGAATTTGCTTAACATGTATAGTCTCAGTTTCGTGACACTGGTAAATTTTATCAAATTATTTGATGCTAAGCCTTTAACTACTTCAGTTTCGAGAGATTCTGGTCATGTGCTCTTAGCAGAGGCTAAGTCTGCTTTCTTGTGCCTTGTAAAGTGAAATTACTGGCCATGCAATTGCTGGATGTCATTATCCTTGTCAAGGGTCCAAGGGCACAAAAGTCATCAATAGTTATTTTTGTAGAAGGAAAAACTACCAGAAAATCTTAAAAAAAGATATCATCAGTTTTTCATAAGTTCATTTCTCCACTAATGACACCAGTGGAGCTAGACCATTCCGCTGCCCTGAAGGGATAACAGCAATGTAATTAGGGTTACTTAAGTATCTTCTAAACCAGTTTGTTGGAAGCAAGAGCATTACGTGAATAGATCAACCTACTCTATCATCCTGGTAGGCAACGGGGCGGAATATCGCGAGTTCTATCATTAGAACCAGCCCATTCATTGAAACCATGTCCCCGTTCTAGGGGATAGTTCAGCCCTCGAAATATCCTCACTGGTAGCCTTCTCAATAACTTTCAAGGCCAAATATTATCAGTTTTAGTCATGAACTCCAGTCCCTTCTACGAACCCTTTTCCTGTTTTGTTAGAGCAATGAATTTTTGTGAAAGAGAAATATATTTAGATTTGAACCGGGAATGAATGAATTCTATGGGTTTGGTTATATCAGTATTTATTATAGTCATAAAGTACTGAAACAATGGTGGATGACACTCTAAAGTAGCATTATAGTTTCACTTTAATCAGTGGAAATTAACACTAATAACACTATGCAGACCTTTCCACAGTATTGCAGTAAAGGTGGATAAGATTTAGATACTGATATTCCTGATCGTGAGTTGCACTCACTATAGCCACTGGCATCGAGTTGAAGACTTTGTTATTGTGCCCCTGTCAACCTTCTCTTAAGAAACCGGATACACTGTTGACTGGTAGGTTTTTCCTGGAAAGACAATAGAGCTTGATGCATAGGCTTAAAAAGTGAAGGTAACTGTTTTGACTTTAAATAGAGTCCTTAGAAAATAGCCAAACGTGATATGTTCCAGTAATCTAAATCATAATTTCCATTGTTGGGAAAAGAAAATCAACAGCTTTGAGGATATTTTTTTGGAGAAATATAAAAGTCTCGAAAACTGGTGATAACCAGAAAGGAAGACACTATCACAAAAGTGGCGAGAAAAATATGAGATAAGCGGCACTAGTTTAAATATTTGGGCACGAGAAACCTCACAAACAATACAAGATTTTCTGGTAGAATTCGATTTGTTTTTGACAGCTGTGAAAAAAATTAATCTGGAAGTTGAAGGTAACAATATACATTATCGAATCCTTCTAATGATATGGCGCAGTACTACTTGAACGAAACCAGTCATGGATTGCAAGTATGGACTAAGATCTGCCCAACAATGACGTCTTGGTTTTGCCTGAGTTCAGCCTCTTACCCAGCTGATGACACCGTTTATTGATCTGTTCTATGTTTCTTTGAAGACTAGTAGGAACCTAATTTAAAGTTATGGAAATGGATAACTGCAAGAAAAGTTAGCACCAATTAGGAATAAGATTGTAATGGCGGGTTAGAAGTGCAAAAAGCAAGAGAGGAGAGCAATGAGATGTAGCAAAGATGAGGACTTTTTTTTATAATCCATCAAAGAACCGTCATCCTTTATGAGGCAAAACAACATTTTTTTTAATTAATAAGAAAATTACTTACAAAATGAGAGTGTTGCTTTGAGTGAACCCTCAACCAAGAAGATGGATGGATGGCCATGTTACGTGGGTTGCAGCACGGCGCAAGGTTTGAAGTAAAACAACCTCCTTCATTCGTTGATATTTTCTCCTGGAAACCAAAGTTCCTCTTGTACCTAGCTTGACAAGGTTGTTAGGTTGACTCATCTTGTATCAGTCAATCATTGCTTATATCTACTAAAACACATTTATTCACGTGCCTCTTAATGCAGGAGTACATGCCCACAAGGAAAAATATTCAGACTTCTGATGTCCGTATCTTTGAACGCCTCACGGTTGCTCTTGGGTCCAGGTGCAGGATAATTTACGAAGAACCTTCCACGGTGTTTTAGCCTGATTTTTGTAGGACAGGTTCTTCAAACGCGATTAAGACTTTTGGTATATCCTGCTTATTTTTTCACCAAGCGGCATTCTTCTGCAATTGTATTATTTTAGATAAGCAGAGGATTAAGGGTTAGAATGAGGGTAAATCCTACATTTATAGCCTTTTGAAGTTTTCTGTTGGATTAAAAAAAAAAAAATCCAGGTTTCGTTTTCATGATACATCCTATCTCATAACTTATGAGGGTTATTCCTATATCCCCCTTGAATTTTGGCCCATATCTGATTTGTTAATGGGTGGTATACTATTAAGAGAGTAGCTGAGGCACAGGAAGATCCTGAACTACGTAGAGTAAGTCTAGGAAGTTCCAAGAGCGTCATTTCAGCTTTTTGTTGGGAGGGGAGGGGGCAAAGACGGTTTGACGAGTGAAGCGAGCCTAATCATCTGGGGATTTTTTGATTTTGAGCTATTTTATGTGCTTTTTTGAAGCACATAAAATAGATAGATAGATAGATAGATAGATAGATAGATAGATAGATAGATAGATAGATAGATAGATAGATATAACTTAATGTGATGACACATTTGAATTTCGGTAGGAATAATGGAAAACTAGCTGTTGTTACTTCTTGGGGCTTGGGGGAGTGACGGGGACGGGGGCAAGTTGAGGCTTAGGGGGGGAAAATTGAGTCTTGGGGACCTGTTTCCCCCCAGTTCCCCCTAAATGAAGCCCCTGGGAAGATCCCTTACGGATGTGGTTGGACTGACGATAGTTAAGATGTGATAGTGGTTCAGGCTTTCCTTTCATATTTCTAGCCTCCCGGCGATGTCACCCATGAAATACAATTTACATTGGTATAGTTTGAAAATGAAAACAAATTTTCAAATTCCAATAGAGAAAATTATATTTACTGCTTCCAATGGTAGTAAAAAAAAAAAAAATTATTTGGAGAACTAGGATATGTGACTCATTGTTTGTTTATCAGTTTTCTTGTAATATCTGTTGCTGATGTTCAAATTTTTGTTAAGATATCTTTCTTATTTTCTTTGTTTATTTAATTTCGAATATTCTTATTTTATACTGAATGTCATTCATCAGTTCAATGTGATTTTAAATGTCTCCTGTTTATTTATTACGACAAAATCGCCCCCACCACTTTATAACGTAGTTATGGTTGATAACAAACAGTGGATTGTTTTCTGCAGTTAAAAGACGTTTTCTATAACCGTATTAAAGCGGAGACTTGGGTAAAACTTGATTCGTTTGGTTTTAGCCTGTTTCGGAGTTTCTATTATTATTGTTGGGTTAACAGGAAAACAAATTATAAATTGTCTATCTGAACTTTGTTACATTAATATATTTAGTAACGCCACATATTATATGGCGTAATGGGATGTATGAACTGAAAAAATCTCAGGTATGATCTATGTCGGCTTGCTTGGATTGAGACGACATGCTAGCACGGACCCTTCACCGAAAGGAGCCTTGTAGGTGTGGCAAAGGTTTGAAGGTTATAAGATACCTGGTTTAGGCCTCTGGACTAGGTCTTACCAGCCGGAACAAATAGATATCTTAGGCAACATTTTAATATCCAAGATCACCAGGTTTTGAAATAAAAGCGTGCAGGTCTGTTTTCAACTAGCCTATTACAAATGAGCGCGGTAGTTAGTTTTATTACTACTAATATACAATATGTTAGAAAGAGTCAGCCTTGGGGATGTTACGTATCGCCCAAAGATCATAACAAGGTGAGTTCATTCTGTATACCTAGTGCAAGGACTATTGTTGGGAGACGCTGGTCCCGGGCTGGAGGACGCCAAGAATAAACCTGACGTTCATTACCCAAAGACTACAGTTGTTATACATGCAATTAAATGGCTACACAATTATTGATTAGAGACAATTTTATGCATTCGAACCCCAGACAGAGAGAGAGAGAGAGAGAGAGAGAGAGAGGACACGATCAACTAGTGTCATCACTTGAATCAAAATGGAGGCTGCCAGACGTATGAGATCAAGCCACGAAATAATGAAATTACCAAAATGAACTTTTAGTGTATTTCTTTTCAAAATCGGACGGGGTTTGATTAAATGTTCTCGTGGAAACAAGGTACATTGGCTGCTAGCAACTGATAAAAAGCGGTCGGAAATAATTTTTTTTTAGCAATTCTGTTCAATGCTCAGGATGTTTATACACGTAAATAACTGCCTAAACAAACTGATTTATTATGATGACTAAGTTTCAACTCATGGACCTCACATATATTTCAGAGTACTAGTAGCTTAAAAAATTCCTTTCTGTAAAGAAATAAGAGATAAGTATTCAAACTGCCTTGTAGCATCGTACGGTACGACAACTTCCCAAGTAAAGCTCTGGCAAGTTGCGTCTCTTTGTAAAGGTATCGTCAATCGTCATCCTTGAGTTAGACACCGTGTCTCTGGAAGGTATAGTTTTATTATTCATGTGTTAAAGTGATTAGATGATGGCCAGCGTCTTACACAAGCGATTACGCGTTTTATGTATGTGGTGAGGAGTCTTTTGACGATAAAATGGCCTTCATTTACCACTTGTCCCAGCTGGGCCTTCTGGCCTACCGGGTTACCCCAGGTCAGTCAGCTGCAATTAAACTTACCTTTTCCGTTTTGTTATGATGTAAGTTTAAATGAGTTCATTCGTTCTAGGCCTATGTTTTAGTAAAGATAATGACTCCACGTAAAACATGCTGAATGTTTTTTTTATATATATATTTCTGGGATAATGTTCGTATCCGGTCCGAACATCCGTACTCGATTTTTTATTATATCTTTTGAATCCTCATAAAAATGAAAAAAAAAACTGCCTATACATAATTCTAGCAAACTAATATTTGTCACAATAAAAAATAAAATATATGTAAATAATTGAGGATTTTTTCTAAGTTTCAATTTTGCGGAATGCACTTAGGGACATTTGAAGGGACATTTGATCTCCAAGAAGCTAGTAATAAACACGTCAAAGTACATTTGATCCCCCGGGGCCAGTAATAAAAACGGCGAAAAAGTGTAGATGAATTACTGTTTCGCCGTGTTTAGTACTAGCCCTCAGGTGGAACCGTGGAATTGGGAGTTCTGAACTTCGGACCGGAAACGAACTTTTACCTATTTCTGTTCCATAGACTAATGGTCCATAGCCTACGATAATGGTGGGTTGCTTGTTCAGCTGGTTTGGTTAGTTAAATGACTTTGATGTAATGTTATAGGCCGAGACCTAATTATCAGTTTTTTGAGAATTCAGTAGGCTTATGAAGTTTTGGTTCGTTTTAGCCTACAATCAGTTCTTTCCAATCTGTTATGCCCATTAAAGGCCCTGTCAAATAAGGACAATTTAAGTTTATTTTTGCATCATGCTCCTAGGATTGACTACAGTAGCTAATACTAGCTGCTGAAACTAAAGTTTCCTGTAGGCTAATTACCGTCGAAAACAATGTCTATCACTTTAGAATTTAAGCTAGGCCTATAACATATAGTGTAATGGTAAATCTACAGGTACCTGCCCGGTTATGTTCGAATGTATAAGCATATAGATTAGATAGTTATTAGATTTGAATGCATATACGTCTACCTGTTAAAAAAAGGGGCCTTTTTATAGTTGTAGACCTATACGATTCGGTGTGTATGATAACCTAAACCGACAGAAATTGCTCGCTTGTCATCCTGATTCTCTTAAAAAGATCGCATGTTTGACGAAATTTTCAAATTGAAATGAGGCTGCCTTTACCACTTTACTGTTAGACACAACCATTCTGAAATTGTTCAAACGAGTAAAACTGTGGTTTTCTGTAAATTAGCATGGCGCGGTCTTTCAGTTTACATGTAAGTTATTTCAAATAATTAAGTAATCCACAACTATCGTGGTGTAAGGTTTCGTGGACTCTTTAAATTAACATTTATTTTTATCACAAACCTATTTACAAAAAGGTAGAAAACAGGGCTTTCTTTCATCAGTGCCCTGACAGCAACTCAAACGGTGGGAGGTCGCTTATCTCACATGTAGTCTGCATACATATGCAGTTATAAACACATGTATGCATATATACACCCACAAACATACAGGAACCTACAAATGCTGCTGTCATTTATATCGGTTGCATATTACACCAAAGTGATATACCTACACACCATGAAACCATGGCCGTGTGAAGACACACACACACACACACACACACACACACACACATATATATATATATATATATATATATATATATATATATATATATAATATAATATTGGTCGTTGGATGAATAAAATAATGAATAGCAGAAATTACTTTCACCTTAAACTAATAGCTTGTTTGTGTTTTTGACTGTCATTACTGGGACAGACAACTACTGTAGATATTGCGTTTCCTCTAACCATACCTTTGACAATTTTGGGGGAAACACAATGTTTAAGCTTTTTATTTAATTTTTAAGAAGGAAAACCAAAATACGAGTGAACAGCACCAAAAGTGAGGGCGGCGTATGCTCTGTGCAAAGGCTATTCCTTCAACTCTTTGAGTGCAAGAGAAGCAGTTAGGAAATGTAAAGTATGCCTTTTGTGATAAATGGTGGAGGGACTGTTGTTTTGTTTTCCTCTGTGATCACCCGCTTAGGGGAAAGGGGTTATTTTGAGGAGGTCAGTAGACACAAAGAATGTATAATTATGTTGTTAACTTACGATTAAAAAAACCTGAACACAAACTAAAACCATAGTACTAGTATGTATCACTTCTCCATTACAGAGACTTAGAAGAGAAAGAACAAGTTTAAAATGAGGGAATTTATGTGACGCTGTTAAATAAGAAAAGCAATTAAAGTTTTAGTGCAAGCTAGAGCGGGAGGGGGGGGGGGAGTGGGGTGAAAGGAAAGAAAGACAGTGAAAATTCAATTTCGGTATTCATGGGTGGAATTTGCAGAGAGAGAGAGAGAGAGAGAGAGAGAGAGAGAGAGAGAGAGAGAGAGAGAGGATTTTGTATCTGTCTCGAACGGTGCAGCGAGCGTGAGGGAACATGTGTACAATTTCATAGTACAATAATCACGCCCACAACACGATGTTGGGAAATTCTGAACGCAGAAGTGTATATACATATATGTAACATATTTACAGATACTGTACTTGTATTTCCATTCAAATACATTTTTCCACCTCTCTATTTCGTAATTCTTTTTCGAAACAGACGAAATGAATGACGTCAGAGATGGGAGATCTTTCTTTATGAATATCGTCGGGAGACAAAGGGAAGAAGGTCGCTGTTTATTAATGATGCAACATTTACATAACAAATGAGAGCAAATGAATTGTTAAGTGGCGGTCTTTGAAAAGAAAAATCCGAGTTCAGGAAACAATAAACACCAAAATAGAATTATTAATGAGTGCTAATGTTTTCTTTATCGTACGCAGGCAGTTAAAAAAGTGTTTTAAAATGTGGAGACTTTGAAATCAAGTGGAAGGGGAAAATCTTTGTATGAGAAAATTTAAAACAACCTTAGAAAATTGCAATAAGTCAATACATAAACAAAACAAAACTTACTCTCACACACACACACACACGCACACACACACACACACACACGCACACACACACACACACACACACACACAACACACACACATACGCACGCGCGCTATATATATATATATATATATATATATATATATATATATATATATATATATATTTACAATATATTTATTGCGTGCGTGAACGCGTGCATGTATGTCTGCTTATCAGTCCGTATGCATGAACATAGTTCCCAAAGTGTTGCTTGAGTCAAAGACGCTACACGTTTTTGGAAGTATTCAGTGAATATTTGCGTGGGAGCACAGTATGAGATCGGCTAGTCAGTCAGTTCTTAGTTTCGCCGGAATTCATCCTCATCCACTGCTAATTAGCCTTTTTAGGTATTTTGTTAAAAGTAGCAACACTAATAGAGACCTATTCATTACCAATTCTGAAATGAAATTTTACTACGTTACCTAGCACTTTGGTATTCACGTAGGAATGTATTGGAGAAACTTTAAGAAAATACAAAATCAATGAAATTCAAAAATATTTGCAGTTCTGTACTACATCCGTGACACACATATCGAAAAAGGCGATGACAGAAATTGGGAAATGTATTATAAAAAAAGGACAACAAACCCTCGCAGTATGAAATGCCATTGTTAATTTGTTTTCCTTGGTATGTTGATATTATGACGTAAAGTGACAAGCTTTTGTTTACACAGCGGTCGAAACAAATCTGGTTAATAACTCCGGGTTGCTTTGATTATAGGGTAAAGAGCTAAAAGGACATATAAGGCTACAAAAATTGCGCATTTGCTGCTCATAATAACATCACCCTCGCAGGTAAAATGCGTCCTGTGCTGATTTCATTTAAGCGGATAGAAATTCTATTCAAATATTTACGCTCAACGCTCATGCGGGCGCTATGAATGCATAGATCACTGCGAAAATAGCGATTAAAGCGGAATGTTGTGGTGGGGTTGTTTTGCAGATGGAATTTTCAGCAAACCCAGTTATGGAATATTTTCTCTCTCTCTCTCTCTCTCTCTCTCTCTCTCTCTCTCTCTCTCTCTCTCTCTCTTTCTACTGTATATATATATATATATATATACATATATATATATATATATATATATATAGTATATATATATATATATATGTATGTATATATATATGTACTATATTTATGTATATATATATATATATATATATATATATATATATATATATATATATATATTTATATATATATATATACATATATATATATATATATATATATATATATATATATATATATATATATATTATAGATGCTAGTATGTGTGTGTATAGCCTATATCTATATAAACAATATATAGATGAGATATCTTTCCATTCCCTTTTTCGTAATTTTCAATCGTATGATACTTGCTGACTTTATCCATTCGTCTCGTAGAAAGCTTTCACTTTTTAGTTCAATATTTGATAAACAGTTTAGTGAAAAGTTGAAAGATACAACTGAAAAGAAGAAGAATTTGTTCAGCGCAGTCTCTGATAAAAGGAAAGGCCGAACCGTGAATCCTCTCTTTATATTGTGTCATCGCTTTCATCATTTGTCAGACTAAAGTTTCGATCTCCTGGTTGGAGGAGAAGAAGAAGAAAAAGAAGATGGCTGTCGAGGTTACTGCTGGTTACCCACGAACAATATTGGCCGAAGCGTCCAACGTTTCTCACTCATTTTCGCTCTCGTGACGTGGGATGAAGTGTAGAGGGGAGGACCTACCTTCCCCCTTTACAAAAGAAGGGTTAGAGCGGTATCTCGGATCGCATAAAAGAAACAGAAGAGGCTGTGATTGATTGCGTCCAGGGGGGATTCGAGCCTTTGCCAGGAGATTAGGATGGGGGTGGGGATAGGAGTTTATGAACGGGTGGGTCTCTTCCCCTGGAGAAGAGAAGGCTCGATGAAAAATGCTAAAAGTAGGAATTGGCAATAGTGCTTCGTGGGAGCGAAATGGTGAGATATGTGAGAGTTGAGACTTTGTCTTAAGTATAATGAAAAATATATGCGAAAAAATAAAGGCGTCTATGGCTATTACTGCAGAATGCAAGCTTGTTGGCATGTGCTACTTACGCTGGAAGTCGGAGCTGCTGTTTCCCATACCCTACCTACCCCACCCCTCCTGGGGTGGACAAACAGGTTTGCAGGAGGAGGGTGGATGTCTTCCCTACCCTCCCATTCCCCTAACCTACCCCGCCCCCACCCGGGGCGGACAAACCATTTTGCAGGGGGAGGGTGGCTGTGTCATGTCTCACCTACTGTCACCTAGGGAAGGACAAACAAGATCCACTCGGATTTTTTTATTATAGAGATTAAAGTAAATTACCCAAGAGGTAAAAGTATCCAAAATTGACTGTGACTCTTGGGGAAGTCTGGGCAAGCAAGGGTCATGGTAGATGAACAGCCCACTGAGAAACATGGACTTATGCTTGCACTGTGTCCAGTGCAAATTCAGTTAGTAGATATGGTGTGGGTCTAAAGGACACAATGCCGTAACATCAGTCCATTCCAGGGCGATAAACGCTTATTTCCTCGAGTTATTTCATATTAAGTTTTTGTACTGGGTGGACCCTATGGTTACTGAAGTTTGTTTGCATCAGCAAAACAGCCATTTAAATATGTAGAGGAAGCTACCACTAAAATTCTCTCTCTCTCTCTCTCTCTCTCTCTCTCTCTCTCTCTCTCTCTGTATATACTGTATATATATACTTATATACAGTTTATATAAAGAACGCTCACGTCCACAGACACACACATACAGTATATATATATATATATATATATATATATATATATATATATATATATATATATATATATATATATATATATATATATATATGTGTGTGTGTGTGTGTGTGTGTGTGTGTCTGTGTGTGTGCACATACAATGGTCTTTACATACACTCCCACACTTGTTAAAAATGTCTTTTACCCCTCAGCCATTAATTTTTCCATTCTCTCGCGTGTTTATTTTGAATCCTAAAACTCGAACTCTTAAATATCACACATAAATATCTCCTTAGTTCAGAGTGAAAGAAAGAAAAAAGAAAGGAAAAAAAAAGAAAGAAAGAAGGAAGGAAAGAAACAACCCCGAAGAAAGAAAAAGAATTCGGTTCACCAAAACTTTTGATTCAAATGAAACGAGACGAACTTCGCCGCTGGTGCTGTCACGAAAAAAAAAAAAAAAAATCCCTGAATCCAGTAAATCCTTTGTATCTTGTTTCTTCATCTTGATCATTTGTCAAACTCAAGTTCCGACCTCTTTGGAGCCACAATGGAGATTCCGACCTGAGAATGATTTAACAAAAAAAAAAAAGAAAATAAAAAAGGTGAAAGCTTAGGAAGGAAAGAATGAGGAGGAAACTTGGAGTGGGTGGAAAGTTTGGTGTTACCAGAAGAAGAATAAGATTTAGTGGGGTTGGGGAGGGGCTGAATAGAGCTCCAGCATCACCCCCCCCCCCCACAACCTCCGACAGCCTCACACCGTGAACAATAGAAAAATGGCCCAACATTTCTCACTTATTTTTCTTCTCACAGGAGGGAGCCCTTGGGAGATTTGGGTGGGGGGGGATTGTTGTTGTTGGGAAAGAGGGGGTTTTCTCTTCACAAAGGAAATGTTAGCGATGTCCTGTATCACATAAAGACTAGATAGGATGCTACTGGTGACCTTGAAGGATTTGGGGATTTATTTGATAAGGCTAATACTTTTATTGTGCCTCCTTTCATATTCTCTTTCTTCTATCTTACTTTCCACACTCTCCTAACAATTGATTCATAGTGCAACTGCGAGGTTTTCCTCCTGTTATACCTTTCAAACCTACCTACTCGCAATTTCCTTTCCAGCGCTGAATGACCTCATAGGTCTCAATGCTTGGCCTTTTGCCTAAACTGTATATTCCATCCCATTCCATTCCATACGTGGAAGGATAAATAACCTTTATAATGTAATAGCAATTTTACCTGTATATTTTCTAGTTCGTAACAAAAATATATTGATTATGAACTACACGTTTCTAATGAAAAGTAAAGGTTCCTTGGTTTGAGCCTAGCGACGTAACGTACCGTATCTCGGCAATGATCTCCCCGTCGAGGCTCAACCCTCGCTTACATACCGCCATTTTGACGGTAATGATCCCCGATAAAATTTGGAGGCGACTGACAAGCGAGACATTACCGTAAACATAACGAGTTGCTGGTGAGGAAATGAGATGGTTATTGTGATCGACGCCTAAGGGTATGGTTATTACGCTGCCGATGACTGCTCGTGGAGTTTAATTGATAATTAATGAAGCACCGTAAGGATATTTCCTGCTTGATTGACAAGCGCTTTTACGTAATTAGTACCATGCTTTGCACGCAGTAAGAGAGTTAGGCTCTTCTAAACACCTCGTCATAAGCACTAAAGGCAAAATAGGGACTTGTTTATTGAGGGGCGTCGGGGTGGGGGGTGTTATTGTTCGCAACAACCTCAGATTAAATATACTGAACGCATACTAGCAATAGAATATTGGATTTGGTCGATAAATATATAAATAGATAAAAAAAAGGTTCTTTGCACGCCTGTCGACGTTATTCAATCAAGAAGCATACGATAAGGAAATGTTCTTTTATTATGGTACTGCAATGACTCGACAAACGTGTTTAGGGAGGTCTAAAGGATGCAATTTAAAAAATACAAATCTTGGGAAAGGTGTTATTGAAATGATTTTAGAATGATTTTAAAATTACAAAAAAATTTTGCGAAGCTATTGAAAAGGGTCCAAAACTGAACAGGTTAAAAGAATGCGGCAAACGAGAGGATAAAATATTAAAATGCGACGCAATGAAAGCTGGAAACATTGATCGAAGCGAAACAAAGGGTTAAAAGACCAAATAAGGTTAAAGACTAAAGCAAAAAAAAAAAAGTAGGGGGTTAGTGCCATCAGTGTACCTCACGCGGTGCACTGTAGGCATTACTTAAGGTTCTTTGCAGCGTCCTTCGGCCCCTAGCTGCAACCTCTTTCATACCTTTACTGTACCTCTGTTCATATTCTCTTTCTTCCTTGCTATCCAGCATCTCCCAGCAATTGTTTGACAGTGCAACTGCGAGACTTTCCTCCTGCTACACCTTTCAAACCATTCTGCTCTCAATTTCCCTTTCAGCGCTGAATGATCATACAGGTCCCAGTGCTTGGCCTTTGGCCTAAATTCTGTCTTCATTCCATTCCTAAAGACAAAAAAAAAAAAAAAAAACTACGAAAGGGTTAAACGTCTTAATGTGTGATACGTAAAATATGAAACTCGCAAAAGCTTCCATCTTTCTTCTGTCTTTCACATTTTGGTAATTGTCGTCTTCGTAAATGAATACAGGAAACTTTGAAGAGGCACAAACGAGAATTTCCTGCAAGTTTTTAAAGCCGTTCTCAGCTGTGAGTTTTTGGAGCATAACTTTTTGATGGGACAAGTTTTGACAACTTCGTTTTCGCTGGGAAGAGGCGACTGTTATGTCAGTCTTAACAGGCCATTTCCTTATTGCTGGAGTTCTGTAGTTTTGTCAGTGCGAACATCTCGTTACGCTTACATTTAAAATGAGGACTGGTAAACTGCCGTCATTATTCTGACGTAGGTTAATTCCCCCACCAATTAAAAAAAAACATAATTAGCCAAATCTTTCTTGCCAAATAATAATGGAACAGTAATGATTAACACTCTTTGATATTTGGGGAAAGTAATAACTGCTAACATTTAGACCCCAATTAGTCGACCTGTCAACTGTTTTATTATAAAATCTTATTGAATTCAGAGGATAGTAACAACACTTTTGTCTTAACAATATGCGCGTCGGCAAGCATAGTTTCTGTAACACCAGCTTGTAGAAACCAATCACTTAACCAATAACCAGCATTGCTCTAAAATTAATGAAAATGAAGAAAGACAATAACAGTATTCGTGTTAATGTCGCGTCGTTATAAGCGGTTAATCCTCATTAACTCCAGTTACGAGTGACCTTAGCTTTCTTTCCTTCTCGAGGTTAATGACAGTTCTCCGGACTCCGGTGATAAACACAAGGCTTCAAAGAAGCGTTGTTACGTCTCCTACGTTATCACCATTAAAGCCTGAGAACCTAAACCTAACGGGGAAATTTACGAGCGGCGGTATAGAGGCTGGCCACACCTCCCGAACGTGTTAATTAAACTTTGAGGCGAGAGCAATAACTTATTCCCCGAGTCTAACTAGGAAGTTGAGATGACTATCCCCGTGTTGGAACCCTTATTTGGTTTCTTCTGCTTATTTTTTAAATGAGTTATAGTCTGTTGTATTTTTTTACTTTTTTAATTTTCTGTTAAAGATAACTATTATGCCGGCTGTCTGTCCGTCCCCACTTTATTCAGTCCTCACTTTTTCTGCCCGCCCTCAGTTCTCAAAAACTACTGAGGCTTGGGGGCTGCAAATTGGGTATGTTGATCATCCACCCTCCAATCATCAAGCACGCCAAATTGCAGCCCTCTAGCCTCGGTAGTTTTTTTTATGATTTAAGGTTAAAGTTAGCCATAATCATGCTTCTGGCAACGATATAGGATAGGCCACCACCGGGCCGTGGTTAAAATTTCATGGGCCGCGGCTCATACAACATTATACCGAGACCACCGAGAGACAGATCCATTTTCGGTGGCCTTGATTATACGCTGTACAGAAAACTCGATTGCGCTGAAGAAACTTCGGCACATTTTACTACTTGTTTTTATAAGTGATGGATGTGGTAGCCGCACTTACGAAAGATACTGTAGGGAAGTAGTTTATATGAATTTACGTCTCATTAGTGCGGTATGCTTTTGGAGTTTTATAAGCCGATTGGTATTCCCTAGGTATAGGAGAGAGAGTAAATTAAGTATACCTTAGTTTAACCAGACCACTGAGCTGATTAACAGCTCTCCTAGGGCTGGCCCGAAGGATTAGATTTATTTTACGTGGCTAAGAACCAGTTGGTTACCTAGCAACGGGACCTACACCTTATTGTGGAATCCGAACCACATTATAACGAGAAACGAATTTCTATCACCAGAAATAAATTCCTCTGATTCTTCATTGGCCGGTCGGAGAATCGAACGCGGGCCCAGCAAAGTGCTAGCTGAGAACGATACCGACCCGTCCAATGAAAGGGAGAGAGGTAGGCAGTGGGACTGGGGGAGGGGGTTGGGGGAAGAGGGTCCGATATGTTACAAATGAAGTGACTTGTTAGTGATTTTCACACAATGTAATAAATATCATTCATTACTTTGTCATCACTCTCATCCCGATATATAATTGTGTTGAAACGGAGCCTTTTATAATGAGGAATAAACGTATTTTTTAGCAAAGTACACATACTCATATATATATTTATTTACGTTTGTATGTATGTGTATATGGTGTGTGATCCAGATATTCATTGTATGTTTTTATTGTCATCATCAAATGTTGAATATTTCATCAATTTCCTAGACATGCCAATTAAATTCCACCGTAAAGACCGATACCGAACTTCTCCCAGCCGACTTGACTCCGAAAATGCATAAATGTAAATATAAAACGTTTTTATATATATTTTTTAAGACTCCGGAACAGTTTCTCTTTTAGGGACACCGAAGCTGGAGGAGGAGTATTTGTAAGGGGAAATATCGAAAAGGGAAATATCGAATGCTGAGGGTCTCCGAGAACGCCTTCCAGGCATCTATTTGGAATTTATAGCGGCATGAAGGAATGCCATAAGGATTCCTTAAGGACTCGCGGTAAGGAGACTCTCTTCATTCGACAAGTAGGGGTCAGGAGGACTGGATGGTTAAAGGGGAAAGGGAAAAGGGGGAACCAAAGGAAATGACGAGGAAGAAGGGTCAGAGGAATGGGAAGAAATGGAAGATATGCATTGTAATATGGAACCCTAGCGAGTTGGTCTTTGTGGAAGTCTTCTTTATGTAGAAGATTCGTATTGTTATAAATTTGCTGCGTTGGATGGGATTAGAAATGTTCTCTTCTCTCTCTCTCTCTCTCTCTCTCTCTCTCTCTCTCTCTCTCTCTCTCTCTGTCTGTGATGGTTAAGGCAGTAGTTGAAACAGTGGGTGGAAAAGATTGACAGTTCCTTCACAAGGTAAAATGTACGCGTTTGTATGTACGCAGCCTTGTCTGACTTACTTTTTAGCGGTATCCTGTGCAGGCACACAGACAGTAGCCTATCAAAACACACATATACATATATATATGTATATATTTATATGAATATATATATTATATGTTTATATATTATATATATATATATATATATATATATATATATATATATATATATATATATATATATATATATATATATATATATATCGTGTTCATTCATTCCGGGGTGTTGGTTGCTAGGCGAGGTTGAAGGGGAGTATACGATATCCAAGACCTGTGTCATTTTCTACCATTTGTTTAAGATTTTAGATAAAAAAAAGCTGGTGTTACCGATAGAAGATTTGTCTTTTATTGTGAAACTCTCCTTATATAATGTTTAAAGTTGAAAATTAGAAAACTTTTTTTTTGTTTTTTGCAAAGGTTGGCACTCCAGTTTGTTTTTTTTTTTTAGCCAAAGACGTATTTACCAATCATGGTTCTCGACAGAGCTCCTCCATTACAAAATCCGTTGTTATATTTAGAGAATAATGAAGGAAAATTAGTTTGCAACTTTTCATCAAATTGCAACACAGTCTGAAAATTACGAATGCCATTTTCAGATTCTGCAAGAGTTTTCCATCTCTTATGGTGCACGATGAATTTGGCTGATGCACCCTGCAATGACTGAGGCATTTCTCTCTCTCTCTCTCTCTCTCTCTCTCTCTCTCTCTCTCTCTCTCTCTCTCTCTCTCTCTCTCTCTCTCTCTCTCTCTCTCTAGGTTAGTCATAGTAACAGTAAGTCTTGAAATAAATAAGTCTCTAAGGCACAGTTACTCTGTTTATAATTAAATATGATTTAAACTGTCTTCATTGTTGACATGTGGATTTTACCATAGGGCGGGGATTGTATATATATACATATGTATATAATTATTAGTTTATAATAATGTATATGTATGTATATATATATTACTCGTATATGCGTGTGTGTGTATATATTTATGTATTTGTATGTGCGTGTATGTACAATATATACCGTATTAAAATAATATAAATTTCATTTATCTTTTACATACGTATGTTATGTATTTATAGCAGTGCCTGCTATGAAAGTAGCATTTTGTAAAGTCCTTTATTAGTTGATGGTGTAGCAGAATGTTCCTTCATGAAATCGTTGCGTATTTTGTTTTTAATTTCGTTGATGTTATAACAATGCTAAATTAAGTAGTTTAATAATGACTAATTTATGCGTATATGTCGTTAGATGTGAAGTGACCAAAGATATGTGGAAACAGACTATTCCTTATTACTTCCGTGGCTGGGGGCAGTGCAATGGCGAAAGTTGTGCTTGAGAACTTTCGTTAGATGGTCATTGTCTCATGCGAGTTTAGAGGACTTATCACTGGAATTTTCAGTTATTTAAGGTCAAAACTATAAGAACAATAGTGGCAAGAACTGCGGGACATTTTGTATCTGCTGAAGCAACGCGATAACTGCACTTACTATATTCTAAGGACAAATTCATCCGGGGCTCGAGAATACTAATTTTTCATTTTCCTACGTGAATTGGTAATGGTAATTAAATGCTCGACAGATGGAAGACACCCTTTACTGTTTTTTTTGCAGAGTTGATGCGTTTTTCGTTTGCCTTTGTTTTTGTGACATAGGTGGCTCACCGGAGCTTTCGTTTTCATATTATGGTCATGCTGTGTTGTCGGTTTCAAAGCTTTGTCTTCGGAGACATTCCAGGTCGAAGTCGAAAGAAAACCAGACCAAGAATATGAATAATATGTAACTTTGAGTTGGGCGTTTCAATGACCAGGCAGTTGTCAAAAATAGTTAGTGAAGAATGTTTGAGTTACTGAAAATAGTATGGATGCACTTTCGAACGTAGTCAAGAAAAGTCTTCAACGAGGGGAATACGTCAGAAGCTAATTGTGGACGTAATAAGCAGTAAATATCAGAGGTATAATTAGCCAAATTCTATCAAACCCTTAGATAATAATGAATTCTGCTGGAGTGCATTTATACAGGGGACACCCTACCTAAACTCAAGTCTTTTTCAAACACGCATCATAGAAGGGGACTCTTGAATAGTTGGCGATGAAATGATGCAAATGGTAATTAAATACCTTAAATAGGATTCAAAGCTTTCCTGTCGAGATTTGGCCATCTACATTTTTGGGGAATATGATTATGAACTGATTCAGGAATGACTCGATAGCACTTGCCGCTTGATGTCAAACATTTCATGTTCTCCATAATTATGGGACTGATGAATAGCCTAGGTAGCAAAGTGGAACGTGCTCTCTCTCTCTCTCTCTCTCTCTCTCACACACATATTCTCTGTATTCTTGAGGTTGTTAAAAGGCAGGAAAGTGGAACATTCTCTCTCTCTCTCACACACGCACACATATTCTCTGTATTCTTGAGGTTGTTAAAAGGCAGGAAAGTGGAACATACTCTCTCTCTCTCTCACACACACACATATTCTCTATATTCTTGAGGTTGATAAAAAGGCAGGAAAGTGGAACATGCTCTCTCTCTCTCTCTCTCTCTCTCTCTCTCTCTCTCTCTCTCTCTCTCTCTCTCTCATATATATATAGTGTATATATATATACACATATATATATATATATATATATATATATATATATATATATATATATAATGTATGTATGTATATATATATATATTACATTCTTGAGGTTGATTAAAAGGGAGGAAAGTGAAACATGCTCTCTCTCTCTCTCTCTCTCTCTCTCTCTCTCTCTCTCTCTCTCTCTCTCTCTCTCTCTCTCTCATGTCCTTTATGTCCTCTATATTTATGGAACTGAGAAAAAGGCAGGAAAGTGGAACATGTATTTGCAAAGGATTGAGCGTCCTCACCTGAGTGCATTTCCTCCCCAGGCCGGATAAACGAAAAATGAATAATAAAAAAGGGGATATATAACAGCAGATGCTTGCAAATGTTATTTTGGCCTTATATCCTAATGTCAAACGGTTATTTAAAGGGAAGCGATCATTCAGAACTTAAGGGATTGCACGGTATTTTGCGCATCACTTCCAGATGACGGGAGATTGATGTAGAATTGCTAATTATTGTAGTTCAGAGATGGTTGATGTTAATTTGATTGTATGGGTGATTTTGGCGTTTTGGTCGATCGTGACACTGAGTTCAAGAGGTGTTCAGTGCTCCGTTAGAGAGAGAGAGAGAGAGAGAGAGAGAGAGAGAGAGAGAGAGAGAGAGAGATTAGAGTCTTTCTGAGAGTGATTGAGAGAACATTATGTCTTCTGTATGGTGATTGACAGATTATTATTATGTCATTATTATTATTATTATTATTATTATTATTATTATTATTATTATTATTATAAAAAATCCACAACCATATCAGTAGTTGTTTTATTTGTAAAAAAATAAAAAAATGAATATTCAAAGTGGTTGTTTAATCTTCAGTTTTTATAAATAATAAAGTTTATTGATATAATTGTGGATTTTTAATATACCTGACTTTAATCACGTCATTAGGAATTTTTTTATTATTATTATTATTATTATTATTATTATTATTATTATTATTATTATTATTATTATTATTATTATAAAATCAGACTCTTACCTTTATAACGAATATTTTAACTGACATATATTCTCAGCAGCACGTGAAATGCGCTATTTATTCATTCTGACAATATTCCAACACCTCAACGCCCCAGATATTGTATTCCCTGTCAATGTCATTTATAGCACAATAGTTCCGTGAAGCTCCTGCTGATTATAGCGAGTTCTGTGTCCCTGCCCTTGTTACCTTTTTTGGGGGTGATGCCTGGCCGTTTATGTTACCGGTATCTGTAAAGTTTCGAGATGGAATTTCCGTCAAGATTCTCATTCTTGTATCTGGAGCTATTTATAGGCGAAAATGTATTTCGCAAGCCTATGCTGTTGATTGTTGTCACGTAACTTTATCGTAAGAAAACTAATCGTTCCTGTACTTTGAGTCCTCAGCTTCTCAATTAGTTCCATACTTCATTCAAGCGATGCTAAATATATGTTAATCACTGTTAAAATTCTCTGACACTCACTCAGTTCTTCAGGGGAATTCCATATACAAAGCAACTAAGTGCAAAATACAATTTTTGTGTTCATTGCATAATTCTAAATTGAAATGCAAATAATGCATAAAACTTATGTAAGACCTCAGTTATGAGGTCTTATATAAATTTTACGCATAATTTTTATTTCAATTTAGAATTATACAATAAACATAAAAAATTAGTATTTTGCATTTAGTTGCTTTGTATATGGAATTCCTGACGAAATTAGCGTCAGAGAATTTTAACAGTGATTACCATATATTTAACATCTGCTGGAATGAAAGCATGGAACTAATCGAGAAGCTGAGGACTCAAAGGACAGGAATGATTAGATTTTTGTACAGTAAAGTTACGTGACAACAACCAACAGCATATGCTTGGGAAATACATTTTCACACATAAATAACTCCAGATAAAAAAAAATGGGAATCTTGACGGAAATTCCATCAGGAAACTTAAACCCAGTAAGGGAACCAACCAATGGGGACTCAGACTCTCCTTTGAAACAAACTTTAGTGTCCATTTTCCAGTTGGGTGAACAAGTAGGGTCGTTTTCCGAAGCCCCCCCTTACGAACCAGTAGCTATTTCTCTCCGAGGATTAATGATAATGGCTTTATTGATCATAACTGTAGAGTCCAACGCATTACAGAAAGTCTCTCTCTCTCTCTCTCTCTCTCTCTCTCTCTCTCTCTCTCTCTCTCTCTCTCGCTACTGTTATTTCAGGGTCATGATGTACCGTAATTGGTGGGATTACTCTTAGAGTCAATATTTTTAGATTAGTAGGCCATATGCCAGCACGGGCTCTTGTTCGTGGTGAGCCCGTAACTTCTAGTCAACGAAACAAGTTTATTTTGTGTAGATGCGGTGAGATGAAGTGAAAAGAAAGGTTAATCGAGGGTTTAAACCAAACTAGCTTTGTCCAGAAATTTTGAGATGTCTAAGTATCTACTGTATATTCGGTTAGAGAATATTGTGTTTCTTATGATGGGTTCTGTGGAAACAGAAATGTCTGACAAACTTTAAACAGGGCCCTGTTTTTTTTTTTCTAAAATATGAAAGAATGTAGTCAGATGGAAATTGGTGAAAAGAATTTTTCGTTGGGGATATAGAATGATACCAAAAAACAAGGTGTGACTTACCCGTACTTTTATTCCTGCTATGACCAAATTGCAGAAAGACTTCCTAATCTTCTATTTGAATTCGTTGGAACCTCAGAAGTTCAAACTTGATGCAAATGCTTTTTTGATGAGCAGCCTGATGTGATTCTTGCTACATAGTTTAATTCCTATTTATCAGTTTTAAAAGAATTTTTTCTCGATAGTGTCATTTAATGGTTTGAATAATCCTGGTCTTTGTTTCATTCTGTATCTTGCTACATTTCACTAATTCATCTCCCGCCCTTCCTAAAATTCAGCTAAAGAAAATCAGCACAAAATTCGGTGTTATAATATAAAAATTCAGCTAAAGAAAATCGTTATGAAAATATAAAAAATACACCAGAAAAAAAAATTTTCATCAGAATACATTCTGACTAAACCTTCCCAGGGTAACATAATAAACTCGATCATACATTTAAAGGGAACTCAACACGTGTTATGACCAGTTTCTTACCCAGTCTGTTTGCTCCTTAAAAGAGTTGGGCGGAAGAGCCCTATCAAAATTCCATTAGATCTCTTCCAAGGCCCTTGGAGGAGGAGGAGGAGGAGGTGGAGGAGGAGGAGAAGGAGGAGGAGTCTCCGAGCATTACCTGCCATTAATCATTGCCTCAGAGAAATCGCAAGGGAAGTATCTCCCCAGGCCGAAAGCTTCCCATTTACGCTTCGTCTGATAAGCTGTAAACAGGTCTTATGCCCCATTTGATGGATGGGCGTGTGCGCGAGCGTGTGTGTGGTGCCTCTCACGATAGAGGAGGGGAAAGAGGGGAGAAAGGATGGTAAATTAAGAAAAGAAGGAAGAGGTGGAATGCACTGAGATAAAGTAATAAATAGAAGGTAGGTAGACATAGGGTTCACCTTCTGAATAATAATAATAATAATAATAATAATAATAATAATAATAATAATAATAATAATACTGAAGTAGAGGTTGAAGAGTTAGAAAGTAGTTATAATGACTTCTTGAAAAGAAGGAAGAGGTGGAATGCGCTCGAGATAAAGGTAGAAATAGACGGAAGGTGGACATTTTAAAAGAGAGATTGAAGAGGGAGAAAATAGATATAAGGCCTTCTAGAGCTGACACGAGAGGTTGCTTAGATCTGACTTCTCTTGGTGGTTAGTTCGGTGAATATGTATAGAGCGAGAGAATAAGAGGGATGGCTGCAATAATGACAGTCATTTTTCTAAGCGTATGTTGACAAAGAGGATAAAGTCGGTAGCGTTGTGAAATATGATTTCCATTACTCTTTATCCTCTCCATTTTTTCCTCATACATATGTATGTGTGTGCTGGCCTGTATATTATGTGTATGTGTGTGTGTGTGTGTGTGTGAGAGAGAGAGAGAGAGAGAGAGAGAGAGATAATAGAGTATGTTGAACCACGTAAATGAAGACAATACGTCTTGCGAAAGAAAACAGGAAGTAGCCTCTTAATGAAAAGTCAGGGATATAGCAAAAGGGAAGAAGAAGAGGAACAAGAAGAAAGCGGAGAAGAAGACGGATTGCTAACTTTATGTTCGCTTAAACGATGATTCGTCGAAAGGGAGGAAGCGCGAGCTGATTGCTGGAGAGCGGCTTCAGGTAATGAACGAAGCGGTGATTGATCGGGAAATAATGAAGGCACCTTTGTATTGATGAATCATATACGTATCTAGACGTGTTTAGGTGTATATATATATATATATATATATATTATAAATATCGATGGCTCGGTCGGTAGAGCGGAAGACTCGACTTCATAAGAAGTCTGTGTCGTGGTTCAAATCCGCAGCCGACCGGTCGAGGGGGCGGACACTTGCTATCCGTAGACACCCTGGGATTATGTGCGTAATCAATGGATAGGTTTGCTGAAAGCAAATGGAGTGTTACAGACAAATACACACACAAACAGAGCCACCCAACATCTTAAAAACATAACAGACGCCTCACACGTCTAGAACTGTCGGCTCAACTGCTCACGTCTCCCGGCTGCTGGGAGAAAGGGCTTGGGGGACGGCACGATACATACATATACATGTGCTACCAGGGTCTAAGGATGTCAGGCAGGGCAGCTGATCGAGGCTACGGCCACCCCAACGCCAAATCAAAGTCCTTCAAAGAAGGCATCGTGCTCACCCCATATGAAAATGGGAAAAGCACGGTTAAACAAAAGAAGAAGATATATATATGTGTGTGTGTGTATATATGTGTATATCACACTATTTCTGGCATTGGTAGAATTCACATTAAAAGGATCACTTTGGAGTTTTTACTAAATATATTGCTAGAGTCAGAGGGAACTTTAAGTACTTTATTAATCTATAAAGGACCCCTCTAGTGTCTTTCTGTCCATCCTTAGTACTCTTGGAAGAGGTGTATATGAAATACTCCATAGTAGCAAGGGAAGAGAGGGAAAAAAGGTGAGAATGCATGGAAAACGGACACCTGGAAGGGAGGATCAGACCAAGATCATGATATACACAGGAGGAGCTGATTATATTAAAAGTAGCAGCACACAGATATAAATACAGCTACGCGTCTATATATATACTTGATATACTGTTTGTATAACTTTTTATGGAATAAAAACTCCGTTAGATACCATCCAGTTTTATATATATATATATATATATATATATATATATATATAATATATGTGTTATTTGTGTGTGTGTGTGTTTTGTGTGTGTGTAATGCTGTTTGGGATCACATGACTAAATATATTGTAGAGTCAGAGGAAACTTTAAACACTTAAAGGACCAATTGTATAGTATTACAGGTGTATTCAATTACACAAATGGCTTCTTGAGAAATATACGATATACATATATATATATATATTTTAATCATATTTGAGACAGGTTATATAATAAGGGATATTTCATCCTTTCTTTATCAGGTCTTTTAGATGAAAATGAACCCTCACAATTGCAGAAATAGTTCAGAGAATGTACCAAAATTTCATTCGCTTACCTGCTGATGGGGTCGGTTTCGCGCATGTGTTTGTGTTAAGGCATTCAACTCAAATGTTTACGTCAGAACAGCTCAAGAATATTGTTAACTAAAATAGGAAACTAGTGATTGCAAATCTCTATCAGTACGATAAGCTTTATAGAAACAAATAACCTGCGCCATTTACGTTTTCTTTCACGAATAGCGGAAAGGTTTCGTTTTCTTCAGATACACAGATTCAGACTCTAATGTCACACTCCCGTAGGGGGATAGTGCCGTCAGTGCACCTCACGCGGTGCACTGTAGTCACTACTAAAGGTTCTTTTTCAGCGTGCCTTCGGCCCCTAGCTGCAACCCCTTTCATTCCTTTTACAGTACCTCTGTTCAAATTCTCTTCCTTCCATCTTACTATCCACTATCTCCCTCAAACCTTTCTATTCCCAATTACCCTGTCAGCGCTGAATCACCTTGTGGGTCCCAGCGCTTGGCCTAAATTCTATATATTACGTCCCATTCCATTCAGATATCACATAGATCTTCCAACAGACAAGACTAGTAGACTCACAGACATAGAGACAGACCGAAGCAAAGCGTATCTCTCCCGGAGGAGGTCATAAACACGAATAAACAGACACCCTTTCCCTGGCGTGTCGGGCAATAAAAAAAAAAAAAGAAAAAAGAAAAATGCAAGGAAACGGTAATATTGGAATTCACCCAAAAGGTAAGCGACATTCCGTGCGAACTGCAGCAGGATGATTCTGAGCGGAAGAAAGGAGAAAAAAAAAGGAATAAAAAAGAAACAAAGTATAATGGAAATATATGAAAGTGACGGTAATCGGCCATTGGGAGCCACGTGGCTGCGGGATATATTGGCTCCATTGGGCGAATCGGAGTTGGAGCGAGACAGAGAAGGAAAATTGAAGGAGGATTTAAGAGGTAAGAAGCTGTCTGGCGAGGGGAACAATATGAGAGAGAGAGAGAGAGAGAGACAGAGAGAGAGAGAGAGAGAGAGAGAGAGAGAGAGAGAGAGAGAGAGAGAGAGAGAATTGCTTTCGGAGTGGGCATCAGAAAGAGATGTGAGGCTGGGTCCAAGCCAAAATTTTTGCTTCCTCCATTTTAAGATCTGCCGTATTTAAGAAAGTGATTAAGAACTCTTCCTAAAACATGTATATTAAACTGGTTTCAATATACAGTTAAACCTGTCGTCAACACGTCGGCAAACAGGTTGAATACAAGTCTTCGACTCACTGGTAGTTGGAATCAGTGCTTCACACGATTATCCAGCATCTGCCAAAGGTTTGTTCTCCACTGACGTTGTTGACTTGTTTTAAACCTGTTTTTGTTATGTATGCTTCAATTTGCCAACATGTATTAATGACATGATTTACTGCAGTGCAGGCGCACCCTTAGTTTTTTTTTTTTTATGTTCATCAATAACTTTTGCAGTAAAAGCCCAATCGTTGATTTGTAAGAGACTTTTTTTAGTGCGTGAGTAAATTCTTTCCTTATATCGAAAGTTTTGATCCATAAACAAAAGAATCTTGAGTTAATTTTCCACTGCTATAAAAGAGTGCAATTATATATATATATATATATATATATATATATATATATATATATATATATATATATATATATATATATATATATATGTGTGTATGTATATATGTGTGTGTGTGTATATGTGTAATATGCTGTACTCAGGGCACTGAGTTCCGACTTGTTTCTTCTCAGCTGTGAGAGGTCACCTCAGGTCTGGAGTCTGAGTAGAGTCGGAATCTTCTAAGGTCAGTTCCATTGAAATCTCGTTGTGCCGCTTTGATTGTGGATTTGACTGTCACATAATCTGATGATGTGGGTCGCAACTCAGAAGAAGAGCCAAGGGACGATGAGCAAAACCACGTCTTGAAAGTAAATGGTACATGGAAAATTATATATATATATATATATATATATATATATATATATATATATATATATATATATATATATATATATTATATATTACTCAGATCTATTATACACACATTAACTGAAATATTAATAAAAAGAAAAGAAATCGCCTGAGGGAAATAATAAGGGAAAGACGAGCGCATAAGACGAAGGAAATCAGTGCTTTTTATGGCCATCCCCAGGAACACCATTCTTTTTTGCTTACCCTAAAAGAGTGAAGAGTTGGGATTGATATGAATCCATCAAAATTCCATTAGAATTTCTTTTTCATGTTTTTTTATGATAGAAGGAGGAGGAGGAGGAGGAGGAGAGAAGGAGGGGTACGGGGAGGAGGAGGAGGAGGCTCCATTAATCATTACTTGGGAGGGATCCTATACTCCTCCCCTATTCTCAGAAACCCGCTGCCCACACCTGGCCACCAGGCCCTGGCAACGCCTGAGGGTCTGATAAGGTGTAAACATATTTTATCCCGGGACCCCATTTGGGTGTATATAAGAGTTGAGTGTATTATGCGCTCTTTTTTCATGTTTTTTTTTGAGAGAGAGGAGGAGGAGAAAGAGAGATAAAATAACGAGAGAGGTCCACTAGGAATAGGGTTCACCCTCCCTTGCCTGCCCCACCCGCCACCAAGCAATGAAAGGAAATTAAGAAAGATTGGAGAGAAGGGGAGGAATAGACAGTTATCGAGAATGGATGGAAGGGGAGGAATAGACAGTTATCGAGAATGGATGGAAGGGGAGGAATAGACAGTTATCGAGAATGGATAGAAGGGGGGAATAGACAGTTATCGAGAATGGATAAAAGGGGGAGAAATAGACAGTTATCGAGAATAGATAGAAGGGGGGAGTAATAGACAGTTATCAAGAATGGATAGGAGAGGAATAGACAGTTATCGAGAATAGAATGAAAGAGCTTTAGGGTAAGAAATTAGATTTTAAAAAGAAATATAAACGGAAGGAGGGGAAAAATATGCTGTTATAGAATAAGAATGGTGAAAAGGCAGACATTTAGAAAACTCTGACATTGGTTTGAAGAGAAAAGTATTACGATTCTGATGACAAGGGAGTAACTGGTATTTTGATATAAAGAATAATTTCTTAGTTTGTCTCTTTCCGTCTCGTGTCTAAGTATATATATTTATGAGAGAGAGAGAGAGAGAGAGAGAGAGAGAGAGAGAGAGAGAGAGAGAGAGAGAGAGAGGAGAATGATGAGCCAGATAAATGGAGGCAATATGTTAGCCAACGAAAACAGGAACATTCCCTGATGAGAGGTCAGTGAGATACAGCAGGGGTCAAAGAAAATAATAACAATAAAAATAGATTAATTACCAAGCTTTTTTTTTTCCTCCACTGAGCGATAGTGTGCGGGAATGGAGGAAATATCAGTTGCTGACTGAGAAAGCTGGGTCAGCAGTGGTGGAAATCAATTTTGTAAGGAAGAGGCAAGTGTGTTCAGACGAGAAGAAATGCATTAGGGAATAAATGCACATACGTGGATATGTCTTTTTTTATTAAGTTCTTTTCCCCTGCTAGGCGATAGCTAAGAAATATCAGGACCATTGTCACTGCCTTGTTCAGTTTTCAGTATGCTTTCATATGTGAAGTTCGTAAATATTGCTGTTCCTATTTCCTTAACTCACATGTCAATAACTTCTACCTTGCATTTGCTCAGGTATCATTTGTCTTCCAAAAGAGAGAGAGAGAGAGAGAGAGAGAGAGAGAGAGAGAGAGAGAGAGAGAGAGAGAGATTTAAAATATCAGTTATCAAGAAACTGATAACATTGTTCCATATGCACCAATGTATACAGCCTCCTGGCCTTATACACTAATGTATACTCGTACACATTTTGTACACAAGCTCATTACCAATGTATTACATGTATACACACTCGCATTTATAATACTTTACACCAAGAGAAACGTAACAGGAAAATGTAGGTCCGCAATTAAGTTTTTTTTTTTATTTCAGTTCAATTTTTCTTCAATTCTCCGAATTACAGAGAAGTCCACTGGCTGGCCTTGTAACAAATCTTATCGTAATATTTCAGCATTTATAATTTATATGATAAAAGTCTTATCTGTATCGAATACTCCTTTCTGCCTCAGTTCTCTGATGATTCTTTTGTTAGAAGTACAGAGCTCAAAATTATCATTTTGTGGGACTCTAATCTGATCATTTTATGGAATTCCAGATTGGCGAAAGAGATTCCAAGGAGAAGATTGTCGAACGAAATTCCAGGTATGGAATATTCCTTTCCAGTTTTGTTTGTTAATTGTTTTGTTTCTTGTTCAGACTCTCTTGTCTTTGGGTGAGCCTTGACGTCTGACAAGAGAAAATATTTCAAGTACAGTCAAGGAGTTTTCGTGTTTCGGAATTAGTTATGGGGTTCCGTTGTCATGTATCCTATTGTTTTCGTTATTATTATTTTCCTGAGTCTGCCAGTAAGTGGATCTAAGATGAATCAATATAATTTTGGCAGTTTTTTTTTTTTTTTGACTGCTTAGCTCCATCAGGACATTTGACCCTGCTGCGTAGAGCGTGCGGTCGAGAAATTGATTATAATATTAAAGGGTATAAATTTATTTATTAGATTTTCCTGGAAAATTTAATCAACTTTATTGGAAAATTTATAAAATTTTCTCGACGTGAGTATTCGTAAAAGCATGAGTGGGGAGTTATCAGAAGAACTCCATAATTTCTGAAAATGCTCGTTTAGATTTTATTATAATTAAAATTAATAGTATCATGGGCAGGAAATTTGATGCTCGGTTGTTATATAGATGGCGACGGTGTGATTTGACGTGGAATTGAAAATGTTGCTTTTGCGTTTGATGTCGTAAATATGAGAATAGAAAGAAGCATATTTGGAAATACTTTTGATTACATTTACATATGCATTAGTTTCCTACGACTGGTTTGGTGTATTTCACAGTTGTTTTATGTTGGCAAATATCAACTCTGATATTTATTTTACCGATAGCTGGGACACAGACAAGAGACTGGGTCTGTGCAGCCTATAATAAAATTTCCTTTGTAATACCGAGGGATGAAATATACTGCATATATATATATATATATATATATATATATATATATATATATATATATATATATATATATATATATATATATAATATACAGTATATATATATGTTATATATATATATTTATATATACACACATATATACATAATATATATAATATATGTATATTTCTATATGTTTATGTATATAAATTAATCGTTTAATCAAAGGTTTTCTTTTCTATTAGCACAAAATTTCCAAAATGTTTTAGATGCTTTTTGTGAAGTGTTTATGTAGGGCCGAAATCTGATGCAACTAAACTATGAAGCCATGTTGTCATTAAG